>NW_022900951.1:6482836-6487500 GCF_012274545.1 Fukomys damarensis
AAAAAAAAAAAAAAAAAAAAAAAGCCAAAAACTGAATCACAAAATCACTACTCTTTACCTTTCACCTATTGGAAATAATTTTTTTAAAAAAGTTGTTGAGTGGGAGGCAAAGTCTGGCTGGTGAAAAGGAGGAATAGCACCGTGTATGTTTTCTCTGATACTCCATGACCTATTCTAATAGCCCATGTTATCTGAAACCTGCGAAGAGAAACAACCCAAACTCTGCAATGGTTACAGGAAGTAAAGGAGTCAAGAGTTTGCACCTGGGAGGTGGAGGTGTTCTTTTCTAGGAAGCCCAGAATCCAAAGGAAAGGAGCAAAGGTGAGGGTGACTATGAATGATGACTGAGGAACCAGCACTGCAGAATTAAAGGAATTACACAAAGTTACCAGTTCTTGCTCTGCTTTCTGCATGAAAACACCACAGGCAGGGCTCCCCAGCACAAGAACCTGCCTATTCTACAGGGTACTTGAGCGAGGAGAACATTGTCAAGAGTGCAAACTCTGCTCACCAAGAGAAATCCGAGGGCCCAACTGAAGTCATCACGAGGGGCGGGCGAGTTCAAGGCGATCCTAGACTACACAGTGAATTCAAGGCCAGCCTGAATCGCACAGGGAGACTGTCTTAGTTACTTTTCTCCTTGCTGAGACAAAATAGTCTACCACCCAAAGTTAAAGGGGGAAAAGGTTTATTTGGCTCACATTCTGTAGAAGTTTCAGTCCATAATCGGCTGGCTCCAAAGCAGGCCGGCAGATGGCAGAGGAGCAGCAGTTCACGGGCGGTGGAAGACAGCGGAAGCGCTGAGAGACCTTAACAGCATCTTCGTGCCCCTTTTATCTTATTCTGACCACAAATCAATCACACACTCTAGATTTAGGTAACTCCTCCAAAAGAGCCCCACCTCATTGGCATGAGCCTTTGGATGGACAAGACAAGCCGTAACAGAGACCCTGTCTCAAACAAACAAACAAACCAAAACCAAGAAGTTATCACGAAGACTCCAGGTAAGGACTTGCAACAAGCTCAGTAAGGAGCCCAGGAGCATGCGCGGAGCCCCGCCCTGAGGAGGGCAGAGACTATTCCCGAATGTGGTGGGGGGGTGACCCGGATGTGATGTCCCTCCATTTCCTTCTCGCGGAGCGTGGGGGTCAGTGAGGCGTGGTCTGGAAGCGGCTCGAGCCTACACAAGGCACGAGGCTGGTGGTGTCCAGTCTGAAGAGAGTGAAAGTTGTCGCCGGCACTGCCAAGTTACGGTAAGATTAAGTCAGCATTGAGAGGACCGCGCTCCACAGCACGGAGAGAACCTCGCAGTGCGTGACCTCCCTTCCCCCAGTTCTGGGAGCCTTTGGCCTGAAGGTCCGAGTGAACCTGTGCCTTCGACAGCCCCCTTCTCAGGGTCTGATTAGGGTGAAGGCCTTGTTTCACTTGGGGAGGGATCCTTAGTCCTGCATCATTTAAAAAGGTTATTTTAGTTGTGGTAGACAAAATCCCAGCACTTCAGAAGGCTGAGGCAAGACGGTCAGGGTTGGCAAGACGGTCAGGGTTGGAATACTATCTGACCAACTTAGCAAGAATCTATCTCAAATTTTGAAATCTTAAAAGAAATTATTTTCAAAAGTTCTGGTGATGGTTCTTTAGTATGAAGGTCCTTGGTTCAAACCATTGTATTGGGGAGGGGGGGATGGGTAGGTGGCAAATGCATGTAATCCAATAACTAGGAACTAAAGCAGGATTACAAGTTTGAGCTCAGTTTGGCCAATATTTCCAGAACTATCTCAGATTTTTTTTTTTTTTTTTGAGACAGTGTCTCACTTATGTAGTGAGTCCGACCTGGAACTCACTGTGTAGCCGAGGCTAGTCTCGAACTCACAGTGATCCTCCTGCCTCAGCCTCCCAACTACTGAGATCACAGGCGTGCACCATCACGCCCAGCTTCAGATTTTTTAAACATGTTCTTTAAAAGGACGGGGAATGCCTGTTAGGTTGATTTAAAACCCGGAGACAACTGGAGGCAGAAAGATTTATTAGCAAGGCAAATATAGCCACATCTCAGGAATCTGAAGTAGAGACTTCAGCATCTTCTAGCCCGAGAATCAGAGCAGCACCTTTTAAGCCAGAATAGGGGCAGGAGCTTGGGCTGGGCAATGGAATGAAAGATGGAATCAGGAAGTCAGCTGGCTTTAAAGCTAAAATGGAAGTTAAGGGGAGCTTTAAGCTAATTTCATTCAGCCTTTTGTTACAAGTAGAAAAAAAAAAGGTAATAATAAAATAAATATAAGAATGAAGGGTATTGTTGGGAACAGGGCAGGGAAGATTGGAAACTGGCCAGGCCATCACATTCTTTTGGCTACTTTCTGATGTGTTGGGGCATCTTTGTTTAGGGTTATGGTTTTCCATCCCACTCTGTAGCAAACACTTCCGCCCAGTATCAGCAGGCTATAATATGGCACAAGCATATCTTTGCTGAAAAGAACAAGTGGTTAATTCAGAGGGGAAGAATTCATAATTGGAGTCAGTTGACTTTGGCTGGGAGTGAACTCGGCCAAGCTCTGCTACTTCCAATGTAACACGGCCAGATTATGGAAGGGCAAGAAGCTTGTGCCACTATAACCTGCTAATACTGGGCAGGGGTGTCTGCTACACCAATGAGAGAATTTTTGGTATCTGCTTTTTTTTTGTTTGTTTTTAATTTTTAGTAGAGGAATCACCTGTTGGGTGAAGTTTTGTAACTGTTGTTCAGATGAAATGCATCATGATGCAGAACATGAATGGTTTCACTGATTCTGGATCTTGATTAGGAATTGTGAGATTTTTTTGAGGGTTTCCTGCAAGTCCTGTGATAAACTTTAGTAGAAGGTGAGAGAAGTGGTCAGTTTTTCTACCCAGGTGGCTACTTCTGTGGGTACCTCTAATGTTCTTAAAAGGGGGGTTAGAGAGGCTGCCTTTTTTTAGTGGACGTAGCCAGCAATAGGGATGGGGAGGCATTGGTTGGTGGAGGCTATCTTGGTATTGGAACACAGACAGGCTAAGGTACATGTTCCTGTAGTAGTAGTGGGTAGGCACAAGAAAGATTGTTGGCCACAAAGGTTAAGATTCCTGTTTGGAACAGTCATGTGATAAGAAGGTGTTATATAAGCCCCCACCAAACTGAAGGATTGAGTTCTCTTTCCCAGATCAAAATGAAATTGGCTAAGGAAGCCCCTATTATATGTTGTTTTAATACAGAGTCACTGGGGGATGAGATGTTAATGAGATTGCATGGAAATAATCTAGAGGACTTGTGAATAATTAGGCCTGGGCAAAAGGTTGAGACTATAGGTGGTCCAGAGAGATAAACAGACTGAGTGAACTTTCTGTTTGCCTCAGATGAGATTTTATAATTGATCCGGTGAGTTTCATAGTCTCAGGGACTTCTAATGGTGATAGTTTGGTTGCATTGAGAAGGGTTTCTTATAAAGGGACTTTTAGGTGTTGGCTCATGTTAAATGTAAAAGGGGACTTGGTATATGATGAAAATGTCCAGGGTTATTGAAACAATAGTTTGGGTGGGTAGTTATAGGGAATTTAGAGAAATAAGTGGAGTATGTCTGAAGAGTTTGCTAGTCCTGTGTACCAAGGCTGTTGGGTATGAGTTAAGGAGGGTATTGGCTCAATCTTTGAAGGGCGGGCCTAAATCCTTTTGTAGAGCAAGTTGTGTTTGGGTGTTTATCTAGGCAAATTGGGGTGGGGGTGGGAATTGTCATATAAGCTGAAGACAGACACAGGCACAGCAAACAGTCTTGGACCGGAGAGGGATTGGTTTTGTTTAAAGCTGGAAGGTGAGATTGAAGAGTGTTCTAAATGTTGGGCTACCAGTAAATCTTTTTATAGGGGCCAGTGTTATAGAGGGAAAAAAAAGAAGGGGTTATGAAGATTGTGAACATCATGGTGAGTTTGGGGGAGGGATGAATTGAGCCCCAGTGGTGCAAAGGAGCCTCTAGTCAGGTTGAGAGGCTATTGGGAGAAAAATCTACAAAATTTCCCTTTTGTAGTCTTTAAGGAGCAGCAGAATAATAAGGTAATAGAGTAATAGGGGACTATTCATGTGTTGCCTCACAGTTTAAGGGATATTGTGTCTTGTTGGGGAAGGAGGTGGGGTCTTTAAGGTAATCTTGATAGGAGTGTAATGAGAAACAACTGAATGGTATTTAGTGTCCCACACAATGGGATTGACTTTTTTGGGTTAGAATGGAAGTAAAGTTTGTGTATTCTGTGTTAAAGAGGGGGGTGGGTTAAGAAGAAGAGTAGCTAAGGTTGGATGGTAATGGTAGAATGTATATTTGAAAGTATATTTCATCCCATTAATGGGATTGGACAGGTTAGGAGTGCTAGAAAGGAATGTGCAAACATGGTTGCTTTTAAGGTGTAAAGCAGAGGTTTGGTACAGAGTACTTTGGAGATAAGGCCATCAACCCCCATAATAGCGACAGAGAAGAGGTCTAAAATGCCTGTGTGTTCTTATAAAACCAACTAAATGGAGCTTGTATCTAGAAGAAAAGGGATTGGCTTACCTGCTTCTATGAGACAAACCCTGGGTTCTGTTGTGGTGATGGAGATCACAGGAGCCTCAAAACTTGGGCCTAGCCAGTCAGTCATCCTTAATTAGCAGCCATTTCCAGCATGCT
>NW_022900951.1:6488000-6498786 GCF_012274545.1 Fukomys damarensis
GAGGAGCCTCTGAACAGACAGAGCTGCCCAAAAGACAAAAAGGCCCTGGCTGGGTCTCCCTTAGCCTGACATGTCACGCAGGCCCCCATATACAAGCACAGGCCTCTTTAGGAGCCTCTGCACAAGGACCCATCCCTTCCAAGAAGTCAGGGGAGATGTGTACCAAGTTCCTAGCACAAACTAAAGGCCAGGAAACAGGCCTGCCGATAACAGAATGCATCTCATCCACAATTACATCACGTACTGAGCCAACACTTTCTAGTCTTGCAATGCCATGGAACACAGCACCTCTAAATCCTGCGGCAGAATGAGGAGAATCAGAATGCCCAAGGCGGTTCAGGACAATTCTCCTTTTCTTGTCACTGAAGGGCTGAAATCACTCGTTTTCCCAAAAGAGAGAGGGAACTGGAGAACTGGGAGTTGGAGGGAAAGTAGCCAGGGAAGGCGTGAAAGGAGGAAGCAGGGAAACCGAGGAGAGTGATGTGAACATGAGGCAGCCAGCACAACAGGGCCTTTGGGATTGTGAGAAAAGAAGGACGGTCAGATGCGCACGTGGACCGGAAGTGTCCAGATGAGCACAGTGTCGCAGCCGTGGGTATGGAGGAGGGACCAGGAGGCTCTAAGTTGGACACGGGGCTGGGAAACTGGGAGAGGGATCATTGGAAGGGAGGTAGGCTAAACGCTTGGCTAGGTGGCTAGGGGAAAAGCAGGAAACAAGGCAGGGGAAACCACCAGGAGCTAGACGGGACAAAAGGAGTTCAGTATCAGACCCGGGAGATAGTTCAGTCAACGTGCCTCTACTTAAGAAAGCACAAACCTGGGTCAGTGGCTGCCAGAGGGAGGAAGGACGAGAACTCTCCAAGCGGGGAAGGACACCATGCAGGCAAGGAAATTTCTGTTATGCTTTCCTTCCTGGGGACATTAGAGGGTGAAGCCCAGAAACAGAGAGGAGAAAAGTGTTCCCAGGGCCTGAGGACAGGAAGAGCTCTCAGGGGTCAGTTCCAGCCCACAGAGTTTCCCATGGCAAAGGAAGGCGGAAAGCCTGTAGGTGAATGGTGACGACAATCCCAAAGTCAGGTGAAGAAACAAAGGAAAGCTGAGCTGTAGGTGAAAACTGGAGAGAAAGGCACATTGGATGTCGCTGCGACTAAATCTCCCTAAGTACAAGAAAGACCTGGGCACGAAGCATGCTGATGCCCCCCACACTCAGACAACATCAGTGACAGACAAATATCTTCACGGTGTCCTCAGTGTCCCTTCTCCTTTGCGTGTGTGTGTGGGGGGGGAGCCAGGCGATCTGCCCAAATGGATGAAGATGACACTGACGCCAAAGCCTGTCTGCTGCAGTGTACACGGTTCCCACCATAGACCCCTACCCCACAACCATGGCCACAGATAAGAGCTGGCAGCTCACTGCCATTATGATAGTTAAGCTGGGTCATGGCCCTGCCCCTCCGTGTGCACTCTGACTGTCTGCCAGCCTCTGTGGACACTGCTTTTACACATGGGCCTCGGAAATTTGCCTCCCTCACTCAGACCCAACTCCTCTCCATATCGATTTCTTCCCTCAAAAATTCAGGGCCTACCCATCTCACGTGGAAGTCTAGATGGTAGGACACACTTAACAATGTCATGTCCTTGGCTCGAAGGGTGGATTAATCACAAGTACCATACGGTGCCTGGGCTTTCCCTGTGAAAGATCCCTGAACACCAGCACGTGACACCAGGTGGCCGCTTACATCTGGGCAAATGCCCGTTCGGGGGGTGGGGTACTAAAACCACTCTTTGGGGAAGCAGTGCCACCTGAGGAAGACAAGACAACCTGTTGGGCTGGTCCCTCACCTGCCAAACAGTGTCTTGTTCGGTTGGGGACCAGACCTGGAGGCGGACCTTCTGGAAAGACAGAGCTGCCAAAAAGCCCAATGGCCCCTGGTGGCTCTCCCTTACCCCTGCAGGACACACAAGTCTCAAAGTAGCAGCACGGTGCTATTTTCCAACCCATCCACAAGGATGCCTCATGGTCAAAAAGTGAGTGTGGATGTGTACCGAGGTTTCCCTACCCTGTCCAGGAGGACAGGGGAATCTCAGAGGACTCCAGGAATCTCAAACACAATTAGGGCCTAGACTGAGTCCCACACTTTCCTCTCTTACAATAGCATTTTACACAGCACTTCCAAAACCACTGGAAGAATGATGAGGCACAGGATTCCCAAACTGGCCAAGTCCCAATTTCCTTTGAACAACGGTATCAGAAGCCTCTAATCCCCTATGGAGGGGAAAGGCAGGATGTTGGAGACATGGGAGGGGAAGGAAAGTACTGAGGAAAGGCATGAAGAGAAGAAGCCGGGAAATGAGGATGGGGGATCTGAATAGGAGGTAGCCAGAGCAATAGGGACTGGTGGAGGCGACAAAAGCAGGAGAGTTCCATGGGCACCTGTTACTAAACTGGCTGACTGGGCACACTGTGCTCTGGAGAGGGCCTGCAGGAGGGAACGGGAGGCTCTGATGGGGCAAAGGGGCTGGCAAGTTGGAAGTGGGAACCAAGCCATGGAGGCAGCCCACAGGGCCGGCTTGGTGGCTAGGGGAAAGAGAGGATACCAGCAAGGGGCACCTCTGAGAAGCAGGAGCGAGGAAAGCAAGCTCTGTCTCACAAACTAGAGAAAAATCTACCCGAGATGTTGGGGCTTCACAGGCACAGGTCTGGCTCAGGGGCTGCAAGAGGGTGTGAGGAAGAGCACTTCCTACGGATGAAGGACAACACACAGACAAGAAGCCGTCCTGGAGAGTTCCACCGCTGCCAACGTTACAGGCTGAACACCAGAAACAGAGAGGAGAAAAGTGTTGGCAGCGCCAGCGGCTAGGGAGGGGACTAAGGCAGCTGTTTTAGGCCACAGAGCTTCCCAATTGGAAGGGGCGGTGAAAACTCTCCACATGGATGCTGATGAGAGTGCACTAGTCCTGTAAACTAACTAGGGAAAACTGAGCTGTACTTGAAAGCTGGGGAAAAAGGCTTACTGGCTCCTGCTGAAACTCTATCTCACTTAAAAGGATCCATAAAAGGGAAGAACAGAGTGTTCACTCACCCACTTGCGGACTTGCGGGAACAGGTCCTGAAGCATGGTTGTGCCCACCACCCTGGGCCACCACGACCGAGAGATGATAATCCTCGGTGTCTTCCGGGCCTCTTCTCCCTTGGGTCTTTGAGCAGGAGCCAGGAGAGCTGCCCAAACGGATGGGGATGTCACTCATGACCAAGCATGTCTGCTACAGTCTCCCTGGTTCCCACTCTTCACATTTCCCCACCCCAATGACTACTCTTCTCAGAGTGGTCAACTCACCAGCATTATAATGGCGGAGCTGTGGGTTGGTGGGCCCTGACCCTCACTGTGCACTCTCACTCTAGGCCAGCCTCCCTATCATTGACGGCACATCTAGGCCGTCAAAATCCATCTCACTCTCATCCAACACCTCTCCATATATTCTTATGCCCTCAAAATTCTGGGGCCCAGCCCCCTGAGTGGGAGATCTAGACAGCAGCACAAGCTTCACAAACTATGGCCCTGGCTCCAAGGCTGCAGGAGCAGAGGAAACACCAAATGCTTGGGTCATCCCTCTGAGAGTGCCCTGAACAACAGCACTGTAAGTAAGACATTTCGCTGTTTCACTCTAAGAAGACCCAGGAGGAAGACAGGACAACCGGAGGCGGGCCCGTCTTCTGGGAGAAACTGGCTTGCTCCCTTCGGGGGCAGGACCCGGAGGAAGACCTTCTGAACAGACAGAGCTGCCCACAAGAAAAAAGGCCCTGGCTGGGTCTCCCTTAGCCTGACATGTCACAGAGGCCCCCAAATGCCAGCACAGACCTCTTTAGGAGCCTCTGCTCGAGGAACCATCCCTTCCGAGAGCTAAGGGGGGATGTGGACCATGTCGCAACACAAATTACAGGCCATGAAAGAGGCCTGCCACAACACAATGCACCTCATCCACAACTACGTCATGTACTGACCCAACACTTTCTAGTCTTCCCCTGCCACGGAACACAGCACCTCTAAATCCTGGGCAGAATGAGGACCAGAATTCCCAAGTTGGCTAAGGACAATTCTCATTTCCTTGTCACTGGAGGACTAAAGTCACTCGTTTTCCCAAAAGAGAGAGAACTAGACGCCTGCTACTGGAAGGAAAGTAGCCAGGGAAGGTGTGAAAGGAGGAAGCAGGGAAACCGAGGAGAGTGATGTGAACATGAGGCAGGAGAAACACAGTGAGTGGGTACGCAGCATGTGTGGTCTTCCTCTGAGAGGCCGGCCCAGGTAGACATCAGAGCTGGGATAAGAAGACTACGGGGCCCAGCAGGTGCTCCGTGTCACAGTCATGACCAGGAGACACAGCAGGGAGACGCGCTAGCCTAGTTGGGGTGATGAGATGCAAGAAAGTAGCCTGTGGTCACAGATATTTTCAAAAGAAAAAATCTTTGATTAATGCATCAAAGGTCAAAAAGTCAATAAAACCACGTGTAACTTCATCACAATTAATATTTCATGCCAATTCCTCCTCATCTTTATTCATCTTTGATTCTGAAGTGATCTTATGTTCACATTATTCTTCTTCTTTGGTCATTTTTCTGATTATTTTATAAAATCTTTCCAAGAGTCAACAAAATTGAAAAATTTCTGGTGAACACCCATTACCACCTGCATCTTTGTCACATTTTGCTCTGCAGTCAGGCTTGTGCATCCAGAGATCCAAACAACTACAGATTGAAAGTCTCTGTGGAAAGTGTACAAAACCCATCTTCCTTTTCTTCTGGGATTATTTAAATCAGTATGGTATAACGACTGTTTAATTGCATTTCCATTCTATCAGTTACTCTAAGCCACAAGGAGCAGAGAACTTGTACAGGTTATAAGCAAATACTATGTCATTAGATAGAAGGGATGTGATGATGCATTTTTTCATTCATCTGTTCACTTGTCTATATCCCTACCCCTCAATAAATCCATCTTAGTTCTTGACATATAAATTGCACACAACAGTACATGTGACAGTAATTATTTCAAAAAGCACAACATTAATTAGGGAATAAAATGTGTTTTAGTGGTTTTCTTTTGGATGTGAACTTTACACAGTGAAATGCACCATGTGAGCCATTTTGTGCCATTGTGTATGTATAGAAAAGGAAATTGAACTCATGGGGTTTGACCAATGAGCCATATCCCCAGTATGTTTTATTTATAGTTTTTATTTTGAGACAGGGTCTCACTAAATTGCCCAATCTAGGCTCCATCTTGTGATCCTCCTGCCTCGGCCTCTCAGAGCACTGGGATTACAGGCCTAGACCACCACATCATACATGAAATGCACCACTCTTAATGAATGCAGGATTTACTCAGTTTTTTCATTAGTCATTTCATCCTAATTGTTATGCTTTCCATAACATTAAACTAAGGAAGGCGGAACAACTATGCAAAATTCCACCTTCCCCCTGGGACTGGAGCAGGGTTCAGTAGCTACTTTTTTTCTGTGAACAACATGAGGAGTTGGCAACACACAAGGTCCTATGCATAGCTTATTGGAAAGAGGGAGGGAGAGAGGCAGAGAGAGGGGAAAAGAGGGGGAGCATAAACTTAGATGTTAGAGAGGAGAGCAATGCGATAAAAGAGGGAAGAAATGGTAAGGAGAGTAATGAGAGTGAAAATAATGTAAAAACTGTGACGTGTGTGGGAATATGCCCGGACACAACCCACTATTCTGTATAACTCACATGCACTCACGAACAAGACATTCCAACTGTTTGAAATTCTGCCATTTGCTGTAACCTGGACCTTCCAACAGGACTTTATGCTACTGGGGGACATCAGCCAAATACAGAAAGATGAATACCACACAATCTCATGTACAGTGGAATCTAAATATGTGGAACTCATAGAAGTAGAGAGGGAAACTGTGGTTACCGTGGTTATTGGATAAGGGAGACATTGACTGAAAGCCACAAAATTTTCCTTAGAAGAAATAGCTGCAGAGAACCATTGCACACATGTGACTACAGTGATAGGAAGTATTCCTGAAAATAGCTACCAGAATGGATTTTAATTGTTCTAAAAATATGCTAAGAATATGCAGTAATGGACGTAACTACCTCGGCTTAGCCATTCCACAATGTACATGTATTTAGTACAACTGGCTTTACCTGATAAAAACATTTTTTTATTTCTTAAATAAGAAAATCTATGACACTAACTGCAATTAGGAACAGGGTCACTTGCAGTGGGTTTCCTCCTTAGAAATGGAAGGTCAGAAAATGAAGTGAGAGAAGAAGTAGAAAATCAACTCACAGTATCCTGGAGTTCCAACTCTAGGGCTGCTGCAGGAAAGAATAAGCCATAATTTCTTCATAGCATATAGACAATGTCTGGAATGTACTCACAAACACAAACTACTGAATGGGGAAGTAATGAGTGAAATCATGTGAGTGAATGAAACTCTTTACACGCCAAGACACACTACTCCTTCAACAAGAGCAATGGGTTATCTGGTGTGAGCTCTGCTCAGGAGCTCCAACATCTGTAGAACAGTTGGCACACTCAAGTCTGGGAGGAGGCAGTAACAGTCCTAGCAAACCCAGCCTGGTGTCTTCACGGCACCAATGCCTCTGTGTTCCAGCTCTAGCCCCCAACACACACACACACACACACACACACACTCCCTTAAGCAGCTTTTTCTCTATAACATCCCTGATGGACTGTGGCCACAAAAGCACTCAGGTGGCATAGCCAGACACAGTATTTTCCAGGAGGTGTCCACCTAGGGCGCTTGTCCCCCTTCCATGGTTGCTTTTGAGTGCAAAGTGGGCAGCATGGTGGTAGAGCAGTGGATGTGTGGGAGGAAAACCAGAGGTAATTGGCTCTAAGACCAAGTCCTCCACCCAACAGAGCAGGAATCCGGGCACCACCCTGGGCCGCAAGCCTTGGTCTTCAGCACAACTGAATCCTGTTGAGCCTGAAGAGTGACACTCCCTGACAACTTCCCGGAAAATGCTATGCAGGCTCTCCTGAAGGAGGGGCCTTCTTCCCACACAAAGTAACAGCCTGCATGTGACAGCTAGAGAGAAGCAAGCAGCTCTAGCAAAATAACAAGAGTGCATTATGGCATAGTCTCTTACTCTGGCTCAGGCCAAACAGAGCCTTGCTTGCCATTGAGAGTCAGCAGAGGCCCAGTGGGTCTATGTATCCTTACAACCAGGGGGCCCCACAGAGAAACCATGTGCTCACAGCTGACTGGGGCCACACATATAGCAGCTCATTAGAAGCAAGGAGAGAGATAATGTGCCCTCTACTCACGTCACTGAAAGTAGCAACCATTTAAATATCCCTTTGGAATATTCATCCTGCACCCCCAGATATGGTCCCCAAATCTGAGGAGAAGAATCCTTAGGCACTCAGAGCTCACCTCAATGCAAAGTACACAAACTCAAACAGAAGGTATTTCATGGTAACAAAAGCGCCAAGAAGGCGATGCGTGATGTACCCTTCAGCAGAAACCAAGAGCCAACAGGCTTTCTATTCTGCAAACTGTGCCTACCAGGATTCAGCACCTATGCTACAGGCTGAGCACATGGCAGGGGATTCTGACTACCTATACTTCTGATGGTCCCAGGACAAGACCAGCTACTGAGACACAATAGCCAGCCATTAGAGACTGGCCTATCTTTCTTCTGAGTCTCTTCTTCCCCAGGGTGGTTTTCTTCTTAGTCCCCAACCCTGCATGCAAGGTAGCTACCAGGTCCACTCTGCTGCCAGGGAGTCAGGCAAATATGTCAATGGGGAATGCAAAGGAAGGGAAGGCCCTCCACAGACGGTCATACTCAGCAGACAAAGAGGTATTCAGAGGGCTGTGTTTGGAAATCACCGTCCTGTCTTCCCAGAGCGGATCCTGTCAGTTTCTGACAGCAGGATCTCCCTGGGATGGTGTGGGACAGAACTCCTGCTTATAGGTAGAGAACCACCACTCGGAGTCAGGCAGTGACGTGGGAGCCAGTGGGCTGTGGGCCAGCATGTGGTTTAAGGGCCTCTACTGGCATCGAGAACACAAATGAAACAGCCAGCAAGACCATGACTGAACGGCAAAAGAGAAGATGGGTCCCAAATAGGGACGGGCACAGCACACACCATAGGTATCCAATGTGGATGAGTGTGTCGATGGTGGCACCATCCTGCCTTTACACAATGTCCCCAGGCCTTTCCTCATATTGGCTACAACTTTGAGAGACTCGTGTGTTCACAGCAGGGAGGGCTGTGACCAAAGCCAAGTGAGAACTTGGCAGGCAAACCCCCACTCAGAGTATGGGAATGCAATTAGGGTTCCAGGCCCAGCACTCCCACTCTGGGTCAACAAAAGACCAGCACATTGAAAGCCTGGCTCCCCCAATGTGGGGAGAATTATCAATCCACGCGCCTGCATCAATTCAAGGTCAAGTAACAATTCCAAAACAAGGGAAGCCTACTGAACCCAAGGATACCCATGCTTTCCAAACCAGAAATCAACTGCAATTTGGGAACAGGATCACTTGCAGTGGATTTCCTCCCTGGGAACAAACAGCAGGATGCCCAGGGCCCAAGTCACTGGCAAACCACCCACAATGTGGTGGACTGCCAACCCCATGCCTGTTTCCCAGCAAAAGATAAACCTTGCCCCCTCCACACCTAACAGGCCATGTCAAAATTCAAGACCCCAAATAAAGAAGGAGCAAGGAATGGGATAAGTCGTGCTGAAAAATCCGAACCCCCGGCAGAGCAGGACAGAGGCTTTCTTGGCCAAGAGCAATGGGTCACCTGGCATGACCTCTGTCCAAAACCTCCAACACTGGCGGGAGACTTCCTACACTCAACTCTGGTAGGAGACAGCACCAATCCTAGCAAACCCAGCCTGGTGTCTTCACGGCACCAATGCCTCTGTGTTCCAGCTCTAGCACCCCCTACACACACACACTCCCTTAAGCAGCTCTTTCTCTGTAACAAGTATTTCCCAGGAGGTGTCCGCCTAGGGTGCTAGGCCACATTCCACAGTTGCTTTTGAGCGCAAAGTGGGCAGCATGGTGGTAGAGTAGTGGACATGTGGTAGGAGAACCAGAGATAATTGGCTCTAAGACCAAGTCCTCCACTCAACAGAGCAGGAACCCAGGCACCACCCTGGGCCACAAACCTTGGTTTTGAAGCACAGTTGTATCCTGTTGAGCCTGAGGAGTGATACTCTCTCCCTGACAACTTCCCGGAAAATGCTATGCAGGCTCTCCTGAAGGAGGGGCCTTCTTCCCACAGAAAGTAACAGCCTGCATGTGACAGCTAGAGAGAAGCCATCGACTCTATGGCATAGAAATTGCATATTTTGCCCGACGTAAAAGTTTTATCTGCAAAAATATCATTTAGTTAATGTTTGCAATGGCAATATTTCTATCATACACACACACACACACACACACACACACAAAAGCTATTTCCAGATAGCCCTTTGGGGCATTTCTTCTCATTATCACTTTTCTTATTTATTTGCAAAATTACTACTATGGAGCAACACACGTGTACACAGCCACAATATATACCATTATATGTAAGCTACATAATTTAATATACAGTATTTTAATAATGTATAATTTATAATATACACCTAAATTTTTAATTCACCTCAAACTTTAATACCTTTGCATTAAAAATAAAAGTTTAAAGGGAAACCTCTGTTCATATTAGTTCTCATAATTTCTTTTCTTCTAATCTATAGAGAAGTCTTCTTTTTTCAAATAGACTTCTATATTGATTTTAGGTTTTAATCTCTCTCAGCCAGTTTGATTCTCATCACAATGTACTGAGAGAGAATCATGCTATAGCCGCCATAACACCAGAGTACACAGTTTTATTTCCATTTTTAAACTACTGCCATTTGAAAATGATGATGTAGGCAAATCTCACTTTGTAGAAAATAAACATATTTCATCATTCATACACACCAATTAAGATGGTGATGAAGAAAAAGGCAGAGGAAGAGACAAGCCAAAGGAGAAGGAAGAATAAAGAAAGAAAGGGAGAATAAAATTCTACACTACTATCAGGATTTGAAGCCATAACATACTTATCCACTTTTTTCACAATAGAAAAAAAAAGTCCATTTGTGAACCGTCTTTACAATGAAGGTGTAAAGACAGCAACCTGGAATTTACAGTTTTGAGACCGGCCAGATATGGGGACGCATGCCTATCATCCCAGCACTCTGGGAGGATGAAGTAGGATTGCAAGTTCAAGCCAGCCTGGGCAACTTCGTGACCCAGCAAGGCCCTGTCTCAAAACTTAAAAAGACATAATAAGAAGGCTGGAGATGTACCTTAGTGCCAAGGCCCTGGGTTCAGTCCCCAGTACCACAGAAAAATGAAAATATCACCACCTAATTCTCACTTCCCTGATTTTTCACAGCCAAATAGTACTTCTTAAACCCAGTAGCCTCGTTACAATATACAATATTAGGCCAGGGATTTGTTTCAGTGGTTCCACTACCTGCCTCATAAGTGCAAGGGCTCGAGTTTGATCCCCGGTAACAAAAAAAAAATACAAAATACACACACACACACACACACACACACACACATATACAATATCTGTCTGTTAGGATTTGTGAAAATGAAACTGAATTCTCCCTTACATTCTTACCATGGAACCTGAGGCACAGTAAGCACTCAGAAATTTCTTCTTCAGTAATACCCATCGCTTCATAGCACTACTCAATATTACCAGTGCCTAGGCATTCTTTT
>NW_022900951.1:6498808-6511961 GCF_012274545.1 Fukomys damarensis
TTTTTAACCAGATTGAACTCAGAACCAATGAGTTAAATTCACAGCTCCCAGTGATTTCACATTCGGACCTCATAACTTTCCTTCAGGTGTCACTTAAGTAAAGCTGAATGACTATAGCTTTAAGCCTGTAGCTATGTGGAATTTGATCTCACAATGTTTTCCTAATAATATAACTAACCTTTGATGGTGAGAGTGAGTTATATTTATTTACTGATAAAACAAACTATAAATCTATCAGACTATTAGCACATAATCCAGAAAAATCAGTTCCCATAAAGTCTCCAAATGTAGCCACTTATCCAGAAGCCAGAGTTCAGGCTTTACCCATGCAGCAGTTCCCTTAAACAAATAATTGCTTGAATACCTACTGTGCCCAGTGCTGTGCTGGGACCTGATATAATTGATAAAACTAAACTGCTGATAAACATGCTTTCTGTGACTGCCACTATTTTTCTTCTACTGATTTTCTAAATGGTAGAAACTAGTACCAGTAATCAAATTACAAGTGACAGTAGTAACATCACTCTTTTACATATCTAATGCAATGCCCAAAAAAATGGAAATACTACATTAACCAATTTGATTGCAAAAGTGAACAATAAAGAGATATGATGTAATAACATTACAGCACCCATTCTTACTCAGTAATTACATTATATGAAATAAATTAATTCCAAGGTTCCTTCTTTGCTGTTTGGAAATGTACTCAATCTACTTAACAACTAATATTGACTCTAGGACAATGAAAACACTTATTTCCTTGTCCTTCTAATACCCACTTTAATTTGTTTACTGTCTGCACTCAGTACTCTGTGGATAAAATTCTAAGAATTTCCAAAACTCTTTCATTCATTTCTAGAAAAAATACTCTCTGCTCATTTTAGTGTAAAAAAAAAAAGCACTAATTTTAGCAACAAATATCCAGATCTTAATAATGGTAAAACCTCCAGTAACTATTAAAATTTATAGCTTCTCTGTCTAACTAGTAACTAAGCAAGTCTACTCGTAGCTATATTCCTAAGAAAACTGTGTGCATGTTTTCAACAGATATATGTATCACAATGCGCGTAAAAGTTGTATCTAAAATAGCCCCAAATAGGATACAATGAAAATGGCAGGAAACAACAGAATGGATCAAGAGCTATAGGATAGAATATTTCTGCAACAGAATACTAGACACAAAAAGCAAAATATAAACTGATCCTACAAACAACTACAAAACTGTTACTATTTGAAAAACAATCTGTACGCAAGAGAGTATGCAATGATACACTTAAAAGAAGCTATCTTTCAAAATACACTTTACTAGCAACTTCCATATTTGAAATATACATATAGTATATTCACTGTTACTGAAGGGAACAAGTGCATGCCCACTAGAAAGAACACTGGCAAAGTCCAACGCCTTCGGGATCCAGTAGCTACACGTCCCAAATTGCATTTTCTCGTCTCCGCCTCAGAAAACACGTTTGTGCACACAAATTATACACATATGCACACAAAATATATCAAATTTTCAGATATCATTCCCTTACTTTTCTAGATAATATTATATTTACATGACATATATGAATACCTCAACACATAATATAAACACAGAACTGGGAAAAACTACCAAATAATCAGACCCACGTGGTTAGCCCAAGATAATCCAACTGACAAAAAACCACCCAGGTAGAGAACGAAACATTCTCAGACTTCTAAAAGCAGAAGGGTGGTGAATGGCTTTATTGCCTCCCATTACAATACCTACCTCCTCCCCATAGTCAACCACTACCCTAAATCCTAAATACTTTGTTGTAGGCCAATTCTGCCAGTTTTAAAGAAATGAATATTAGCATATATGAAAGATAATGGAGACACCAGGAGCAAAGTGCGACCTCTCTGAGACCTGGAGCTGAGAGAGCTGGAGCACAACAACGTCACGAAGAGAAGGATGGAGGTGAATGTCTGGGAACTGGGAGCGAGCTGACAGGAAGACTAAATACTAAAGAGAAGCTAGAGAGATGGAGCGCAGTGTAGAGAAAAGAATAAGGCAATCCAGAAGGTTCACCTTGGCTCTGAGGGAGGGGATCCTGTGTCCATGGACACATGGTAAGTCCAGGGGATGGGTGAGACAGCAAAGCAGACTGGTAGTGCTGGCCCCCAAAGGAGCCCATGGCGATTGTAAACTGCAAAAACAGCATGCTATTTTAGTCTGAAAAGGACTCCTTCCACAAGACAGACCAGAGTCAGGAAGGAGTCCAGTACAGTGCCTGCCATGTCTGAGAGGGTTTAATGGGAGCCATTTTAGGAAGGAGTTAACTGTTTGGGATTGGGTTACAGAGCAACTGCAGCAGCTATACTCCAGGATTTCTGGGGTCACCCTGCCACAGAACCGGGTGGAAAATGACCAGGACAGTGGTCAATAGGGGGCAGCCTAGAAGTAGAGCCCCTGAGAAATTTAAGCTCAGTTTGGGGATAACATGAGAGCCCTGCCCATTATGGTAAGAAGCCAGACATGGCATGTGAGGCTCTCCGAGGCAGCTAGGTCTGGAAATGATGACATTAAATCTAGAAAACTTCTTGAACCCCCACCCTGCTGCCTACACCAACACAGAACACAATGGTCTCTTTGTTTTCCACATCTACTAATGTGAGCGTGGGTATGGACCAGCTGGGATCACTGCCACATCCTGGTGTGGAGAGTGGAGGGGAGAGGGAGAGAGGGTGAGAGGAGAGAGGGAGAAAGGGGGGGATTGATTTGTGGAGCTCAGATGGGAGGCACCTCACAAATATATAGGCCAAAAGCTAGTCAGAGAAACCATGACATGGAGTGCACAGAGCAACAAGGAAGCTGGGAGCTGCAAGAATGACTAGAGTCTCAGTGCAGATGCACTGACTGCCTGAACACAGCAGGAAAGCTGGGTCAGGAAGCGGGATTCACACACACACACACACACACACACACACACAGTGTAGAAACAGGTCTTAGAGCTGACTCACTATACTTCCACCAGATCTGCTGGATTCAAAGACTGCAGAACCTGGAAAGAAAAAACTCATTCAAAACATATAAGAATAAGAATTTTTTTGATTCACATTTTTCCTTCCGTTTATTATTTGCTTCCTTTTCATTTTTTCTTCATTTTGCTGTTTTATCTTTTTGCTTCCCTTTGTTGTGAGTTCTTTCCTGTTTGTCTAATTCAATTAATTTCCATTTCTTCCTTACTAGGATCCTTTATCTCACTTTTCTCTCCTCTTTCTCATCTTTCTTTTCTATATTTTTCTAAATTTCTTTCTTTCTCCCATTCCCTATGCCTCTATCTTCATTAGTATAACAATTAAGCTTTCTTAATTTTTAGATATTTTAGTTAACTCTCTGATATGACAGTTAAATTGTTTTATTGCTTGTGGTGGCATAGTTGTTACGTTTGGTGAATTTTTACTATATGTCAGTATTTGATTTGTCTCTGTGATTATGCTACAATTATAGATCACCCAGGTACAGTTAATGTGGTGCATTACTACTTCTTGTGCTATGCCCATATCCAGACTCTTTGACTTTATTGTGCCTGATTTCAATGCTATTGCCAGGGTAGCATATACTTGTTGCTATTATTTGGTTACATCTGCATGTTAAAAGCTGTGTTGACTCCGTGTCACTTATAATACTGTGGCCCACTTCAGGAGAACTGGGTGCTGAGAAAATTACACTATATTCTACACTCACAAATTAACAAAGGGTGTTGGAGCTTGGGACGGAGGAAAGAGCCTAAAGTTAGCGTGCCCAGATTGCACCACTGAAAAGCACACACTAAAGAGATCTCTAAATTAGAAACAAAGTCTTTCCATGTAGTTGACCACCAAGCATCAGAGCACACACAAAAAGAAACATGAAAACATGGCAACAGGGCCAGGGATTTAGCTCAGTGTCACCACACCTGCCTCGCAAGCGCAAGGTCCTGAGTTCGACCCCTGTACTGGAAAAAACAAAACAAAACAAACAAACAAAAACAACAAAAGCTCCCAAATCCCCCACAGACGATCCACGAAGCACTGATGGGGAGGAAATCAAAAGCCACACAGGTGAAATATACAAAATATTAAAAGAAGAGATTAAAAAACAGATCAATAAGGTGTGCCATCAGCTGACATAACATATAACTGAACAGATATAGACTTTATCATAAACAACCACCAGTAGGTTTACAGAAGACAGCTAGCTGAGCTAAGCAAAAAGATAAAAACATGAAAGACCAGTTTAGAAAAGAATTGCAGGCCACGAAAATATATCAAAGAGAAATCCATAAAATTAAAAGGTCTATCAAAATGATGAGGAATAGAGGCAGCAGTGTGAGGATAGGGCTTCAAAACTAGAAGATTAAGTTGATGCCAGTGACATTATTGTCAGAGATACCTTAAAAAATAAAAAATGAGCATGAAAAGGGAGCCAACAGGTGCTAGATGACACAAAGTAGACTAATACAAGATTAATTACAATGAGTAAAAATTTAGAAGACAGCACAAATAGCATTAATACCCCCTGCTTGCAGAAAACTTGCCAAATATGGGGAAAGAATTTCACATACAGATAAGTCAGGCATGTATAACTGGAAACTTACCATCAGAAAAGAACTCTCCTTCACAACATATCAATTCAAAATCCCAGAGTCCAACAGAGGACAGAATTTTTAAATCTGTTAGAGAAAAGCAACGAATCATTTATAAAGATAAAATCATTAAAATAACAGCAGATTTCTCAAAAAATTTAAATGCCACTAGAGCTTGGATTGAAGGGTTTCAAGCCCCAAAAGAAAACGCCTTCCAACTCAAAGACTGATATAACCTGCAAAACTATCATTTGAAATTGGAGGACAAATAAGGTCTTTATATGACATAAAGCACCTTCACAAATTCATGGCCACCTCACCAACACCAAAAAAAAAATCTCAACACTATCCAAGGAAGAGACAAGGAGGCCAACAATGTCAAAAACTGTAACAGAATGCACTAGGCAGGGTGAGCAGGTGAGCAGAGGGTAAAAGAAAAGGGAATCAACAACAGGAAAATAATGCAGTGACAAGAATAAGTCAAGAGTTTTTGGTAATAATTCTCCATGTGAATGGTATCAATTCTCCAATACAAATTCACAGACTGCAGCTGGAGATTTAGTTCAGTGGCGCCTCTCCTGTCTGGCAAGCACGAGGGCCTGAGTTCAATCCTCAGTACAAGGGGAAAAAAGCCGCAGACTGGAAGAACAGATAAAAAATAACAGTATACAAGAAACACATTTACTCCAAAAGGACATTCATAGACCAAAAATCAATGGATAGAAAACAATATTCCATTTGATTGGAACCCCCAAACGGAAAGAAGTAACTGTTATTTTCAGATAAATTGGGCTTCAAGACAAAAACTGATCAGGAGAGGTAAAGAATTAATTAAGGGAACAATCCAAAAGGATTATAAATAATATATTCACTCCCCGCTCCTGGCCCCGGCCCAGCACCGGAGACAGCCCCACCCCTCCGTTCCTCCACCACCGCCAGACAGGACCGGGGAGCGCTGCGCCACTGAACTAGGCAAGGTGGCGGCGCCCACGTCACCGTCGCGGGGTCGCCCCTGGAACTGCGGGGCGCCTTAGCTCCGCGCTCTCCGGAGAACGCAGGCCCTGCGTCCCAGGAGTGCGCCGGGCTCCGATGCGCCTCGCGGAGGCACCTGTGGACTGGCGGACGCACCCGAGCGGCCACCAAGCGCCGAGACCAGGACCAGACATGGACTTAAACCATTGGATATTGAGTTTATGAAGCATTTTTATGAGAAAGTATCACCCCACTGATTGCCAAAGCTGACACACTCAACACCGGAGGAATGTCAACAGCTTAAAAAATATAATTAAGGAAATCTTAAGAACATCAAATGAAAATATATGAATTTCCAGAAACAGATGATGAAGAAAATAAGCTAGTTAAAAAGATAAAAGGACACTTACCTCTTGCTGTGGCGGATAGTCAGACTATCATTGAAGTTTGTGGCGAAAGGGTCAGAGAAAGGCAATGCCTTTGTGGTGTAGCTGAAGTTGAAAATGGTGAACACTGTGATTTTACAATTCTGAGAAATATATTGATACAGGCACACATGCAGGACTTGAAAGATGTCACATGCACTACAAGAACTGCAGATTCAGAAAACTGGCAGCTGTGACTCCAATGCAGTGGACAACAACAAGAACAAAGGGCAGCTTACTAAGAGCACTCCGGCACAGATGGAAGAAGAAAGAAGGGAACATGTAACCAGGATTAAGAAGACAGAACAAATGTTTGAGATGAAGGTCAAAGAAAAAGTTCAAAAACTGAAGGACTCTGAAGCTAAGCTCCAGCAGTACCACGAGCAATGAAAAAGAATTTGGAAGCACAGCACAAAGAATTGGAGGAAAAGCACTGTCAGCTTGAAGAAGAAAAAGCAAACTGGGAAGCTCAGCAATGTATTTTAGAACAGAACTCTGAAAACCTTGGAAAAAAACAAGAAGGAAGGGAAGATCTTTTAAACTCTGTTGATCACCAGTTACATGTTAGTTGTCAATACGCCAACTTGGACATCAGTGTTTGTTGGTTCCATTTGACTAATTTGCACCGGTTTTTAAATCCATGATGGATGTAAAAGCATGACAAAAATTTTTTTTGGTTCTTGATGGAATTAAGATGCCTTGAATTGTCTGGGATGTTGTATATTTAAAAAATAACAGCTCTAAGTACCTTTCTACATTTTCTTTTATTATTAAACAGATGTCTTCACTTTAATGCAAGAGAACATTTTACTGTTGTACAATCATCTTCTGGTGCTTTGTTTACAGGATATTCCAAAATAAAAGGACTCTGGAAGGTTAAAAAAATAATAATATATTCACTGAATACCAGCATATGCAACTTCATCAAACAAATATTAATGGACATAAACATTTGGATAAATTTCAACACAATTATAGCAGGGGACCTCAACATCCCACTGTCTCATGTACACAAATCCACTACACAAAAGAGCAACAAAGAAATATCAGAGTTGAAACAATCCTCTGAACAAATGAACTGAATAAGTTTCTACAGAGGGTTCTAGTCAACAACCAAATACATACTTTTCTCAGCAGAATGTAAACTTTCTCCAAAATAGACCACATACTAGCCCACAAGGCTCATGTAAATAAATGCAAAATAAATGAAATCATCCCAGGTATATTATCATTTCATAATGCAATGAAACTAGAAATCAATAGCAGAAGAAATCACAGAAATTATGCAAACACATGCAAGTTAAATAACGTCCTCCTGAGGAATCAATGGAATCAATAGAAGAAATCAAAGAAGTTAGACATTTCCAGAATCGAATGATAATGCTAGTAAAACACATTAGAACCTATGAGACACAATGAAAGCAGTCCAAGAAGAACATCACAAAAACAGAGTAAGTCCTAATAAATACATCATGATGCACCTCAATGTGCTAAAAAAAAAAAAATAAGAAAAATCCAAATCCAAAGTTAGTACAAGGAGGGCATTTATAAACATCAGAGCAATAATTAATTAAATTGAGATTAAAAAACTACACAGAATTAATGAATTGAATAGCTGGTTATTGAAAAGAATAAACAAAGTGGACAAAGCCTTAGAGAACAGTACTAGAAAAGAAAAAGTAAAGACCTACATCAATGGAATTAGAAATGAAAGCGATAGACTTCAGCAAAATCCAGAAGGTTAAGAGTAAGTACTCTGAAAATGTGTACTCCAATAAATTTGAGAATCTAGAAGCAATGGGTACACTCCTATATCTAAACTTGAACCAAGAAAGTAAAAAAAAAAAAAAAAAAAAAAAAAAAAAAAAAAAGCCCTGAGAAAACCAAAAACATATAATGGAATTGAAGCAGTAATTTAAAAAGAACTATCAAGGAATAAAAGCCAACATTCTGATGGATTCACTGTTGAATTCTACAAACACTTCAGGAAAGATCTAACGCCAATACTTCTCCAGCTCTTTGATGGTATTTCATGAAAGGAAGCTAGTATATGAGGAGCACAAGGCAAAATAGTCATGAGTTGTATAGAAAACAAATTGGCAGACATAAATCCAACATCAAGAATAACATAAAATGTGAACAAATTGAGCAATTCAAGGAAAGGAAAAGAATTTTACACTAAATAAATATAAGATACAAATATCTGCTCTTCGCATGAGACACATTAAATTCAACATGCAAGTATACTGAAAGAATGGAAAAAGTATATAAGAAATCAAACATAAGAAAACTGGAATGACTATTTTAATATCAGACAAATGGATAGGTTTTTCTAGAAAATGTTATTAGATGTTTATGAGAATAAATACAGTCAACTGATCACAAAGACATAAAAATTAAAAAATGATATATACTAAAAACAGAGCTCCATAATATTTCAAGCAAAATTTAACAAGAGGAAAACAGATAATTCAACCATAATATTTGGAAACTTCACTAAGCCGCTTTATAAACATTTCTATCCAGTATTATTGAGGTATAACTGACAAATAAATCTGCACATATTTAAAGTGTACAACACTTGATAACTGCATACACTGTGAAACGATCACACACCAATCATCTCACATAGCTACCTCAATTTCAAAAGGGATAAAATTAAGCTCAGTTGTGTCGCCGCCTGCCTCACAAGTGCAAGTTCCCAAGTTTGATCCCTGGTTAAAAAAAACTGCAGGGAGAACAAAACATCTAGGCAGAAATTTTTAAAACGCTTATACAAGATATGAACATTATAAACCAAGTAGACCTAGCAGACCTCCATAGAGTATTTCACCCAATAACTAGAAAATGCATTCTTTGCAGGTATACCTGGAACATTTCCAGCATAAACAACATAGTAGGCCACAGGAGAGATTTCATAAAGTTAAACAAAACGAAATAAAACAATGTTCTTTGACACAGCAAACTGAAATGAGAAATCAACAACAAAAAGAAATTAGAAAAAATTTTAAATGTGGAAATCAAACCACATAGTTCTGTGTAAACAGTATGTGTTAAGGACAAATTCAAGTGAAAACTAGAAGATTAAAAGAACACTTACAGCCAGCTGTGGTGGTGAATATCTGTAATTCTAGCACTCTGGGAGGCTAAGGCAGGAAGATGGCAAGTTCTAGTTAACTCCAGACAGTTTAAGGAGACCTGACTCAAAAAATGTAAAAGGGACAGGGAAATGGATAAGTGTGAAGGCCTTGGTTCACCCCCCATACTGGACACAGAAACACACACACACACACACACACACACACACACACACCATAAAAACTGATATCTGTAATTAAAAATTGTTTAGTATTTCATATATAAAACCTGACTTGCAAAATTATCCACATTTAACTTTATACAATTGTTTCATTTAAATATTAAAGGTACAAATGAATTATCAATATAGAATTCTCAATAAAATGCCTAAATAATATATAGGACAAAAAGATTACAAAAAAAAGGAAATGGGATTTTCTTCTGGTGAAGTTGCATTTATATAAGTTGATATTTTCTTAACTCTAAGGAGACCAAGAAAAATAAAGGATTTATATGCTAATCACTGGAGCCAATAGTAATCCTAACACAAAGAGGTATAAGTAATACTTTAATTACTAATGTAGCTCATTTATTTGGTACTGTGGATTGAGCACAGGACTGTCCAATGAGCTACATTCCCAGGACTTTTTTATTGTTATTTTTAAACAAAGTCTCGCTAAAGTGCCCATGTGGGACTTAAACTTGTGATCCTCCTGCCTCAGCCTTCCTGTGCTGGGATTATATGTGTGTGCTACCGTGCCCAGCTACTAATGGAGCTTTAAAAATTACTACCAAACTTCAATGCTCTGACATATGCCACATTTACTTGTTTATTGTAATGTACTCACACTTCATAGTCTATACCTAGTACATGCTGGGAACTGGGCAATCAATGAAAACGTTTAACAGAAATATATTAAATGTAGAAAAATGAATATGATCCATTCTTCACAAGATTATTTGCCTTTAAAGAAAATTCTACATCTTAAAAAGTTAGGCACAGGAAGACAAATGTCCAAGGTGAATGCTTACTTCAAAAATAAAAGGGCCAGGGCTGTGCCTTAGGGGTAGAGCACTTGTCTAGCACAAGTGAGGTCCTGGGTTCATTGACATATGGGATGTGTTTATATACATACACATACAGGCGAAACAAAATGTTTTTATCAGCAATATTAATCCAACATAGGCTCTGCAAGTATATATGAGCTGTATTCTCACTGTATGAACACAACACAATTTACTGAAAAACACACTTTTCAGCTGGGCGTGGTGGCTCATGCCTGTAATCCCAGCATTCGGGAGGCTGAGGCAGGAGGTGGATGGCCACAAATCTGAGGCCCTCATGGGCTACACAGTGAGTTCCAGGCCAGCCTTCCCTGCACAGAGAGACCATGTTTCAACCCTTCCCCTTCAAATACACCAAAAACCAAAAAACAGACCTTTCACCATTTATTAACCGAAACTTTATCCATATTTGTGAGTAGCTTTGTTGACTATAACCTTGGAAGGAAAATTTTTAAATTTGCTGAAAGACATCAATTTAATTTCCCCAAACCCAGTGCCATTTTTTTCCCTCTCAATAATTTGGTATTCTGATAAAAAGAAAAGCTTCCTATTTATTTTAAATGTTACATTTATCAATCACAGTAAATATATTCATTTTCCATGTACACTTACTTTTGTATCTCCTGTAAGGAACAATAAACTGAGAATGAACAGACCATAAATAACAACCGCTTATGCAGCAAGAAGCCAATGAAGCCAAACCACAAATTCTACAGTCACCCGGCTCCAACAGTGAGGGCCTGGTCAATAACTGCCAACGTTCTTCACTGTGGACCCTGTTTCAAACTGAGGACCAAGGGGAGGGGACCAAATAGGCTCCCCGAGTCAATCTTATAAAATATTTGAAATACCAAAATTGTCACATATACTAAGCTTATACATATACATAGAAACATACATATACTTTTATTTACAAACAAATATATACATATTTCCTAATCAATTCAAATTAGGATGTATTTGCCGCACATGAATGCTAGTGAATATTATATAATTACTGCAGATATAAACTATTTTGCTTTTGGGCCAGGGATTTAGCTCAGCGGTTCAGTGGCCTGCCTCACAAGGACTAGAGTTCAATCCCTGGTACAAAAAAAAAATTTTTGCTTTTAGTATCCATCACTTCATTTTGCTTGACCAAAATTTAACCTGTTTCCACACAATTTCTCATGCTTGGCAAAATCTGCATCAAATTAACAATTAAAATAAACTATTTTGTTTGGGAAAATGCATTGCTTATTTTATTCATGTATGAAGACTTTTGTTAAGCCAGGCATGGTGGCACACTCCTGTAAGCCCAGCACTCTGGAGGCTGAGGCAGGAGAAGCACCATAAGTTAGAGGCCAGTCTGGGCCACAGAGAGTTCAAGGGCAGCATGAATTACACAGTGAGACCTGTTTGAAAAAACAACAACAAAAAACAAACCAAAACAAAACAAAACAACATTTGTACACATTTGACTAGGAAACAGCCCAATTGCCCATCAGCTGGAGACTGGATAAAGAAGATGTGGATTTTCTATAAAATGGAGTACTATGCAGCCATAAAGAATGAGAAACTAGAGTCATTCCTAGGAAAATGGATGCATAATGAGGCCATACTCTTAAATGAAATAAATAAGACACACATGTGTAAATACCAAATAGTTTCTCTGTGTGAAAAACTAAAAGTGTAAATAAGATCCAAACGGTATAATTGACAATGTGAAATGGGAAGAAAAGGGCTAATGGTGTAGGGGAAGTGGGAAGGGAAGGGGAAAGGAAATAAGGGAAAAGAAAAAATATGAGAAAATGAAAATATGGAAACAAAGTTTGTAAATAGGGAAGGGTGGAGTAGGTGAAAGGAGGGCAAGGGAATGGGGAAAGGGAGAACCAAGACCTGTCATGTACAGGTAGAAGATCCCAATGATGAATGTAACTGTACTGCGTACCTACAAAGTACCAATAAACTCAATGACAAAAAAAATCTATGTGAAATACAAATATTAGTGGTGTATACAATTGTATACCCATAAAGCTTAGGAAAAATAAAGCACATTACTTACTGACTCTGAAATCTGACAGTTCCATTTTCAAACAATCCTTGGAGAAATGGTGAAAATGGATCAGCAACTTTCCAATACTGAAATAAAGAATAAAACAGTCAACACAGAATTAGTTAACTCCAACACTATTTTTCCAGATTGACAACAAGATGAAACAAACTTGACAATATCTGTTCCCTTCCAAACAGTAACACATAATCATACAAGAAATTCTTCAGACTGAAAGGAAAAAAATCCTTGATGGGAAACTACCTAAAGAGAACAACAGCATGAATAGGAAAATTATACAGATGAGTACAAAGACGACTTTTTCCTCTTACTTCATTTTGAAAGGCTGGATCTTTTAAGTAAAAAATGCTACATATTATTTTAGATATAAAATATATAATTTGCACCATTTATCAAACTGTAAACTTTCTGCAGAGAAAAATATATACCTAAGACAACTGAGAGGCAAAGTGAATCAGGCTTAATCAACTTATTTTATTTCAAGCAAGAATATTTAAAAAATATTTGAGAAGAGAGAACAAATAAAGGGAGTCATTTTGTTATGAAGTTTCATATACACTCATAAAGTGACAAAAAAGAATCATTTCCTACTCCTTCCCAAGTGTTGTCAGCAGATGAAAGTCATATCTTGTTTAACTTCTACTAAGTTTATAGTATATTTATGCTAAATGTCAGTTAATACTTCTTATTATATATATTATATATGCATATTACACATCCATTTTCTCAAGATAATTTGTCAGGGTATATCACTTCATAACTGACTATCAAAAGTAGTCATATTAAGTTCCTGTGTGTATACATTCTTGTTATTTTCACTCACATTCACTTTCCTGTTTCTGAAATGGTTGTGATGTACAGTTTCTATAAATCATTTCACCAATAGAACGTGTTTTCCAAAGCAATATATTTCATAATCTATAAGTAAAAGACTGTAGGCATAAAATAATTTGTTATAAGTAACACAA
>NW_022900951.1:6512520-6531319 GCF_012274545.1 Fukomys damarensis
CCCGGCTCCAACAGTGAGGGCCTGGTCAATAACTGCCAACGTTCTTCACTGTGGACCCTGTTTCAAACTGAGGACCAAGGGGAGGGGACCAAATAGGCTCCCCGAGTCAATCTTATAAAATATTTGAAATACCAAAATTGTCACATATACTAAGCTTATACATATACATAGAAACATACATATACTTTTATTTACAAACAAATATATACATATTTCCTAATCAATTCAAATTAGGATGTATTTGCCGCACATGAATGCTAGTGAATATTATATAATTACTGCAGATATAAACTATTTTGCTTTTGGGCCAGGGATTTAGCTCAGCGGTTCAGTGGCCTGCCTCACAAGGACTAGAGTTCAATCCCTGGTACAAAAAAAAAATTTTTGCTTTTAGTATCCATCACTTCATTTTGCTTGACCAAAATTTAACCTGTTTCCACACAATTTCTCATGCTTGGCAAAATCTGCATCAAATTAACAATTAAAATAAACTATTTTGTTTGGGAAAATGCATTGCTTATTTTATTCATGTATGAAGACTTTTGTTAAGCCAGGCATGGTGGCACACTCCTGTAAGCCCAGCACTCTGGAGGCTGAGGCAGGAGAAGCACCATAAGTTAGAGGCCAGTCTGGGCCACAGAGAGTTCAAGGGCAGCATGAATTACACAGTGAGACCTGTTTGAAAAAACAACAACAAAAAACAAACCAAAACAAAACAAAACAACATTTGTACACATTTGACTAGGAAACAGCCCAATTGCCCATCAGCTGGAGACTGGATAAAGAAGATGTGGATTTTCTATAAAATGGAGTACTATGCAGCCATAAAGAATGAGAAACTAGAGTCATTCCTAGGAAAATGGATGCATAATGAGGCCATACTCTTAAATGAAATAAATAAGACACACATGTGTAAATACCAAATAGTTTCTCTGTGTGAAAAACTAAAAGTGTAAATAAGATCCAAACGGTATAATTGACAATGTGAAATGGGAAGAAAAGGGCTAATGGTGTAGGGGAAGTGGGAAGGGAAGGGGAAAGGAAATAAGGGAAAAGAAAAAATATGAGAAAATGAAAATATGGAAACAAAGTTTGTAAATAGGGAAGGGTGGAGTAGGTGAAAGGAGGGCAAGGGAATGGGGAAAGGGAGAACCAAGACCTGTCATGTACAGGTAGAAGATCCCAATGATGAATGTAACTGTACTGCGTACCTACAAAGTACCAATAAACTCAATGACAAAAAAAATCTATGTGAAATACAAATATTAGTGGTGTATACAATTGTATACCCATAAAGCTTAGGAAAAATAAAGCACATTACTTACTGACTCTGAAATCTGACAGTTCCATTTTCAAACAATCCTTGGAGAAATGGTGAAAATGGATCAGCAACTTTCCAATACTGAAATAAAGAATAAAACAGTCAACACAGAATTAGTTAACTCCAACACTATTTTTCCAGATTGACAACAAGATGAAACAAACTTGACAATATCTGTTCCCTTCCAAACAGTAACACATAATCATACAAGAAATTCTTCAGACTGAAAGGAAAAAAATCCTTGATGGGAAACTACCTAAAGAGAACAACAGCATGAATAGGAAAATTATACAGATGAGTACAAAGACGACTTTTTCCTCTTACTTCATTTTGAAAGGCTGGATCTTTTAAGTAAAAAATGCTACATATTATTTTAGATATAAAATATATAATTTGCACCATTTATCAAACTGTAAACTTTCTGCAGAGAAAAATATATACCTAAGACAACTGAGAGGCAAAGTGAATCAGGCTTAATCAACTTATTTTATTTCAAGCAAGAATATTTAAAAAATATTTGAGAAGAGAGAACAAATAAAGGGAGTCATTTTGTTATGAAGTTTCATATACACTCATAAAGTGACAAAAAAGAATCATTTCCTACTCCTTCCCAAGTGTTGTCAGCAGATGAAAGTCATATCTTGTTTAACTTCTACTAAGTTTATAGTATATTTATGCTAAATGTCAGTTAATACTTCTTATTATATATATTATATATGCATATTACACATCCATTTTCTCAAGATAATTTGTCAGGGTATATCACTTCATAACTGACTATCAAAAGTAGTCATATTAAGTTCCTGTGTGTATACATTCTTGTTATTTTCACTCACATTCACTTTCCTGTTTCTGAAATGGTTGTGATGTACAGTTTCTATAAATCATTTCACCAATAGAACGTGTTTTCCAAAGCAATATATTTCATAATCTATAAGTAAAAGACTGTAGGCATAAAATAATTTGTTATAAGTAACACAAGAGTCACTTAATTTTTTGAATAAAAATTTTAACAAGTTCTCATCCTCTTTAACATTAGCATCAGATCAAGAACTATTAACAACACCCATGTTTTGCCTGTGAATGTGTTTATACTACTTTACGGCACATCCATCTATTTATCTATTATCTATCTAGATTTTTAAATGTACTTTTGGCTGTGTTATTTTCATGTGCACTTTTTTTGTCTTTGCTTGTCTTTGTCGCTATTGTCAATGAAATAAGCCTTTTTTAATTCACAAAAACAGAAAAATTTTGTGTCGATAAAACAGATACTGAATGTTTTTGAGTTACGGGAGGTTGAACCTTGGGCCTCCGCACGCTCAACCACTAAACTACCTCCCGAGTCCCCGCCTCCTCTCTAAAGACTGGGTCTCACTAAATTAATGGCCCAGCCTGGCCTAGTACTTGTGACCCTCCTGCCTCAGCCTCCTCAGTAGCTGGGATCACAGGTGTGCCACCATGCCTTGCCAGTTACTGAGAATTTAAAATATTTCTTAGCTCGATACATATTTGGGATCTATAGGAAATATAAAGCATACTAGTGCAGCGTAAAAAAATCAAAACCCTCTGAAAAGTGAAGACACGTTACCTTACCTGTCCGGGAACGGTTCTTTCATGATGGCCGCCTTCCCAATGGAATCCAGGAAACCGTTTATATCGGAGAAGGATCCTTTCCGTGCAGAAAGGAAAAGAAAAAAAATGAAACTGGAAACAGGATTCAACAACCAAGGACATTTGTTTCAGAACTGAGAATTACGTAGATGGACAAACCCCAGAGAGTGGGTAGCTGGATCACCGTTATTTCTGTTGCTCCCGGAAGTTTTCCCCTAGGAACGGAAATAGGACCAGAAGGGAACTGAGAATTACCCGGGGGCCGGAGGAGCCCTGGCCTGGAGGCCCAATGGTGCCCCTACTGGCGGCAGTAGAGAATGGCAACTGGCCGGTGCTTCGACCTAGCAATGTGAATACCATTGATACCACCTGTGTCTGGGAGCTGAGCCGACTAAGCAAACTTCTATTAAGGTTGAAGACTACTTGAGTTACTAGAAGCTGACCCGTTGCCAGCTCCCTATTTAGTACGGGATGAGTGCTTAATCAAGTAGTCTTCTGCCTTTTCTACCTCATACCTTCTGCAAATTATTAAGTGATACATTTCGTTCTTCAAAATCCTTATGAACCTTTTCAGTCTTCAAGTTCTGATGTGTGTCTTACATGGTCTTGAATGTCAAGCAATTGGGATTTACGTGTTAAAATCCTCTGATATCCAATTACTTAGAAAAGTATGAAAAGATTACTAGATTTTCAAAGAAGAGGATTTTAATGTGAAAATAGAACATCAAGTATTTACTGGTTGTTAAATTTTAATTTTAAATGTTAAGCGAGTTATACGTATTTATCAATTGATATTTGGTAGCTATAAATTTTTAAATTATTGTACAACAGAAAATATAACTTTTATCACCTGAAATTGGCATAATTAATTGTACAGTTATGGTGTTTTACCTTGACTGTGTAATTGGTTAACCCAAAGAATATTTATGTACTACCTGCCATGTTATGGTAAATTTAATAGTAGCACTTGTGGATTTCAATATTAAATTCACTTTCTCCTCTGCAACTTCAATTACTTTGATCTTATCTGATCAAGGACTCTGGGAAATAAATACTTAATTGTAAATTAAGCATATTATAATTCCTGAGTTTTTGTCACACTGCACATACTCACCACAGTTGTAAATGATCTTTAAAAACTTGTAATCAGCTATATAACAATGTAATGAAATAACAAGTAAATTATAGAACTCTTTGGAACATATGACTGATGTGTCATAATTGCATGATTCCATATATGATTTTCCACCATAAATCATACTTATATGAATTGATATAATAACCTCAAACCAAGAATAAAGCAAAACTTTGTGGTCTCCTAGTAAACAATAGGCCTAAACTTTTACTTCAAAATAAATTCCGGTTGAATACTAATAGGGATCTATATTAAATTCACTATCAAAAATGAAGTTGAAAGCCAGAGATTTAGCTCAGTAGTGCCACCTCCTGCCTCATAAGCTCAAGGTCCTGAGTTCAATCCCCAGTACCAAAATAAATGAAGTTGATTAATTAAAATTACAAAATGAATTCATGACTAATATCATTTATTCAAGTCCTTAGAGAACTACTTCGATATTGCTAGTTGTCAAAATCCACTGAAATATCATGTTTCCTAATTCATAAAACAAATCCTCTAATAACTCTTTAACAATTCCATTCTTCTGACTATGATATGATTCCAAATTCATACCATTTTCCCAATCTTATTGATCATATGCCTTTTTTTTTATTGGTACATTTTAGGTATGCAATACAGTTACATTTATCATTGGGATCTTACACCTATACATGACTTATCTTGGTTCTTATTTTTTCCCCATTCCCCTGACTACCCTTCCTTATTTACAAAGACTTTGTTTCCATTTTTTTCCTTTTCTCTTGCTTTTGTTTTGGTTTTGGTTTTGGTTTTTTGAGACAGGGTCTCACTATGCAGTTGAGACTGACCTAGAACTCACTATGTAGCCCAGGCTGGTCTCGAACTCACAGAAATCCTCCCTTTTCCTTTTCTCTTATTTTTTATTTTCCCTTCTTACCTTTTTCCCTACCCCTCCCACTTCCCCTATACTCTTATCATAAAAATCAAGCTACTTTCCTAATCCTTATTTGTTTGTTTTTCTTTTCGTCCTTGGAGAGCTACAGTATCCAAAATGCCAGAACACCATCTGGGACCTACAAAAAGTTTCCTGGTATAAACCATCAGTATCTTCCCTTCCTGACCCCAGCCTTTGGTGTTCATTGGCTAGACTAAAAGGAACCCTGTATTATATGAATAGCTCCTTTGTTGAATTTCCAGATAAGCTTCATTTTCATTGAGTGTGAGTGTTCATCACTATAACACTTGCTTTCCTAGAACCTGTGGGATTAATAACAGCAGGTATTTGAAGAACACACTATTGTCATCACTGGTCATTCTGATAAATAGCAAACTGCTCATGTTGGTCCTTTATTAACTGTATTTCCCCAAATAAACATGAGAAACACTTTATGTCGGTTATTAAATTTTATTACTTAAACTGTAAGGACATTAAAAAACACAGAATAATTGAATTAGATCTACAGAGTCCTGATGATGTACTTCTTAATTATTGTTATTTATTTTTATACCTTATGAGAAGACTACCCAAAGCAAACAGACTCAGAGAGATTTTTAAACTATTGGGAGTCTCAAAGTTTTGTTGCTGAATTTGACTAGGGAATGGGAAATAAATTGTAGTTTATATTTCGATGAATTTGTGTTTTCCTGGAATGACCAGAATTTAATACAGTCTTTAAGGCTATGGTAAAAGTGCTTTCAGTGGCAAATCTAACTGAAAAATGTCAGACTGGAGTGACTAAAGGATAAGGACAGACATGATGAGAGTCTGACTCTTCATTTCTTTAAGGTGCTCCTTATTTTCCTCTTCTTGGGCTGCTACCGGGTACAAGAGAATATCTTCAAATCCATGCTATGGAATAGGCTGATAGTGAAGCAGTATTTCACAAAGAAATGGAGGTAAACCCATCCCTGGTGTTTGAGCAGGGACAGTGGTAAGAAGGATGCCCTCTGCTTACCGGTTTCTGCAAAAGTATTATTCAAGCAATAGTAGAAATTGTTCCAAATATTTCTGTGCCCTAAGTTTCTGTATTTGGGGTTTTTTCCCCAATGTTTGTAACAATTCTCCAATGAAGCCAATATGGCTTGAAATACTTGTGAGAATTAATTTTAATAATTGATTCAGTTTATGTAATCATTACAGAACTATTCTGCCAGTTTTGCTGTCCTTTTGTAATTAGACAGTTTCATCTAAACTCCCTAGTTCATTATCATAGTTACTCATAAAATTATCTTTATCATATTTTGATATGTCCTGGATATGAAAGGCCATTCCCACATGTATTTATCACAGGTATTAAGCCTTATTTCTTCAGATTAGCCCTCTGAGATGAGCAAACAATTGTTTGATTTGCTTGTTCTTGATTATCTCCTGTTGCACATCATTTTCTTTCTTCAATTGTGGGATTTTTTATGTTTGGAATGTTCTATTTCATCAAAATATGATCATAATATTTATTACAAGTATAATTTATTACCTTTGAGGAACTGTTTAACATCTATTGCAATGTTGTTTTTATTATAAATAATTGTACTCTATATTATTTCAAACATGTTGGTGAGATTTACTTTTTATATTAATTCCTAAGTCAGTTAAATACTGGTAAGAGAAGAAACCCTCTGTTTTAATTTCTGTAAGATTGTTTGAGATCTATTTCATGATTGTATGATCATCTTTTATAATTTTTCAATGTGTGTTTGGGAAGACTCTGTGATTCTTCCTCAAAAGCAAAAAGCAACTGAAAGAAAACCTAATTTTTACAATGATGTGGAAAACACATTTTGCAAAAGCAGAGAGCAAAAACATCTAATAAATGTATAACATTTCTAAACAGCATTATTATTTTGGGAAATAAAAATGGAATAGTGGTTGCTGGGGATTTAGCTCAGTGGTTCTGCCGCCTGCCTCACAAGCACAAAGACCCCAGTTCGATCCCTGGTACCAAAAAAAAAAAAAGGAACAGCGGAACACCTCTAAGCATGTAAAGACCCATCTGCATGGCTAAAATCAAAAACATCTAACTAGCCATGTGCTGTCAAGAACATAGGGGCTTGACATCAGTTAATTGCATTTAAATTTCTACTGGTTCTCTAAAATAACAATTTTTTGTAGTACAACATGCTCCTATCTATGTATGTCCTTTTTCGGCTTTGTAGGGATTATGTACCAATTTTTAAATTTTTTTTCAAACTGTCTGCCACTGCCTCTTTAAATGTGTATTTTGGTCCAATATTTATATTTTTCTCCTTTGAGACTTAAAGTAATTTTGGAACTTAGTTCAGTCTACTTTTCTTGACCCATTTTTCTTCATTACAGGATTTCTTATTTGTTATGTAAACTAGTGAAACTGATACTTTAAAGCATGATACAAAGTTTTAAACACTTAATGAAATAATTCACAAATATTTTTTTGAACTATTGAGATGAAAAACAAATCCTACACCTGTAATTCCAGCAGTCTGGTAAGTTGAGGCAGAATGGCTGCATAACAAAATCCTGCCATGTGTCTTAGCAACTTAGCCAGACCCTGTCTTAAAGCAAAAAATACTAAAATACTGCAGATATAGTTCACTGCAAAGGACCTGGGCCCTGTATTGGCATGAAAGGAGGGGTGAGAGTAACAGAAGGAGGGAAAACAAAAAGAAAAATAGGTGCTGATAAATTTTCTTCTTGGAAGCTGTCTGCACAAGTACTAATTCTCATGCTAGGTCTAGGAAAGCTGTGATTCTTCTCTCCTTGACTCTGTTACACCTTGATTAGCTCCTGTGCGTGAAGCACACAACTACGGCAGTGGTGATGGTGGATGTGGGTATCCAAAGGCCAAGGGAAGTTCTCGGTGTCCTCAAGGTGGGAAGTCTGGGGTGCATCTTCACAACGGGGAGAAAAGAAAGGAGGGAGCTCATCTTCACTTGCAAACTTAACCTGACTCACTTCCAGCCTTTGAATCTCACTGGGCACAGCTAGCCATAGCGACTCGTGACCCCCCTGAGGCTCACAGCACAGGCAGAACTATCATCTTCCGCCATTGCTGGGGCGAGTGCTTGAGGCCTTCTCACACTTCCGTCATGGCAGTCTATGCTTTGGAATCTTTCACTCTGAATAAAGTCTCTCTGGGTAATAATATGGCCGACATTTTTGGCCAGCTCTATAAAAATGAGTCAGTGTGGAGCAGTGCGGAGGAGCTGAAGCATAAGACAGGGGCCCTAGGACAGTGTGTGGGATGTCAGAGACAAACCATGCTGATGAATTCCTTTTCTTCACCTATGCAAATTAGCCCACCGGAAACCATCTGACCTAAAGATTGACTTGCTGCATGGAAAATCTGATAAGCAAGGTTTGGTGAGCACCTGAAATTTTGATAGTGTCTAGTGTGGCTCTGACAAGGTGGTGACTTTTGTTGCCACCATCATTCATGCTATGGATAGTATACGTACACATATGTATGCAATACCCACGGAGAATGTTTGGGGCTCTGTTATGTGCATTTTCCCAGTTTCATGAAGAAACACCTAGCCTTACTGGGTGTGATTCCCACTGGTGTTCTATTCTAGAACATTCTTAATAGTGTAGTAAAATAATTGCAAATCACCCACCAAGAGGCTTCAGAAAGATCCTTTGGCCTCTGGACTCATGCTGCCTCTGACAACCACATTGTCATGTGCTTTTCTGCTATGGCCTCATTTATTCTGGCTCACAAGTATGGGGTGGGCTTTTGGCCAAGGGACAATAGAATTCTCAATGAACCTAGACAATTTTTTTTTATTTACTAAGAAAACAAGTGGTTCTTCTAGCATGTTCTGTCATTGTGTTCAGCTGCAAGCTACAGACTTACTCAACTCTGTGACATGATGCTCTGCTCATTTGTGAAATGTGCACACATCTGACCTTAGGACCACAAAAAGAAACGACTCCACATTAGTATTAATCATAAGCTAAAACACCTGCAGTGGGAAATACATTTACAAAAGAAGGAATTTGCAATCTACATACTGAGAAAATATTTGAAAATCATATATCTGAGACAGGAGGAATTTCCTAAATAAAAAGGAACTCTAAATCAGTATTAAGAAACAGAGGAAAGGTAGAAAATAGCATAAGACTTGAACACGTACTTACCAAACTTATGGTTTGCAAAAGAACATATGAAAATGTTTAGTATAATTATAGGCTGTTTAATATTTTAGTCTACAATACATACTATTTACATTTGCTTTGGGGAATTTGTACGTATTTATAAAATATGATAATTTTAGATACCTTATCTGCCAACCTAGCCTCCCTGATACACTTCACCATCTAATAAAAGTCTGCCTTTCTTTTCCTACCACATTTCTTTATTTTCCTCTTTTATATTTTTGAACTTTTCATATAAATGAAATAATGAGATATTAAACTTTCTTTTCTTAATTTTTGTTCACTTAACATTATGGTCATCGATTATTCAGCAAATGAAATGATTTCATTCTGCTTTTGTGAATTAGTACTGTTCCATTTTTTATATAGACCACATCTTCCTTATCCATGTTTCTGTTGAAGCACATGTAGTCTACTTCCAGAACTTAGCTACTGTGAATTGCACTGCTATAAACATGTGTGCATGCATCACTGTAGAATGATGTCTTCAACAATTTTGGGACTTCAACTAGGAGCGGCATTGCTGGGTCAAATGTAATTTCTCTTGCTAGTTTTTCAAGAACTCTGTGTACTGCTTTCCATAGTGGTTGCACTAGTATACACTGTGTATCAACTACTGGTAGGGTATTCCAGTAATACTTGCAAGGACTTGACAGTGGAGAGCCCTTTGTTCTGTGGTCAGACTTGGACACCACTCATGGGTTTATCAGGAATATTGACAGGACCTGGACTCTTTCTTCTGCTAATCTCATATTACATAGGCACTGAGAGAAAGAAGAATCCTGCTTACAACTTCCCCAGAAGTAAGATTTTGGGCAACTGTTCATGTGACCCTTGCCTATAGCTCCCTGGGTTGATAAAGTCGTCAGGGTACCTTGGTCATCCCATGGAATCCTTTGAACCCTTACTGTTTATCCATGTAGAATCTTGGCAGTTCCTGGGCACCATATTCACTGCATATCTCAACATGCAACACGCAAGGTAAGACTATCACCTCCCTAAATCTCCAGTTCATGCGGTGATCAGGTAAGGCTACCAGCCATCCTTGTCTGGAGCTTCTAAGTAAATGAGTGGTGGATTGGAGCCAATATGTCAAACCCTACACTTATCCAGGAGGGTGGTCAATGGTTTGACCTGTCAAGTTCAATATCACAGGTCTTTATAACGTATGATACTCCTATATACTTTGAACTGATTTTGCTGCCTTATATTTAATAATTTTGTCACTGTAATAATTAAGGAGTAATTGGGGCATCACATACAGCCATTTTGTCTCAAGTCTTCCAAATAAAATAGTAAGACAGTGTTCTGTTGGGATTACTCTGTTTTGCGATGTGTGTTCTTTCATGTTCACTCAGGGTCCTTTCCTTGAGTGATGGAACTTTTTTGGGATATGATATAAACTCTTCAGACCAAAGCCTTTATCATCCTATTATGTACTGAGCAGGACATTAAGAGATACAACAGCTTCACACTAGTCTTCACCCAGGTCACAGCAGAAGAAAGCAGGGCCATATTTAGACTCCATGTTCTGAATTGGTTACATCCCCAGGACTTCATGTAAGGTTTTTGCTCCGATTAATGACTGAAATCCGATAGATATCTTTACCCCTTAGAGGTAAAGGGAATGCTGAGACAATTATGAAGGAAGAGATGAGACGTCTCATCCATCCACCAATGCTAGCGTACCAGTGCTCACACTAAAGAGTAGACCTCTTGGGAGACCTCTGCACTAGGGTAGGTAGATTCCTCAGACCTCTTTCAGAGTTCTCACTGTGATCTTGGTAGGCTTTCAGATATACTCTTCTATTGAACTGATATCATGCACAGAAAAACATTCCCTTTCCCAAAAGTCCAGGAAGGAAAGCAGGAATACCTCTTTGGGTGATGCCTGTCTGAGACACCATGGAATACCAGTGGGAATAGAGCTTTGTTGGATCCCTTTTGTTCTTGAGTAGGTGATATTTTCAGTCATTGAACTCACCTAGCCTTCTAGCACTCCTTGAGCACTTAACACTATGTTGACCTGAACGTGCCATCTACGCCAAGACACTCACTACCCTGAGATTTGTGAAAATCAAATGAGAGTGTAGAAATTCTTACTATCTATGCATTGATGTTCTAAAGGCTTAATGCAGAGGAATTGTGGAGGTTATGAGGGCCCCAAATCCACTGGGATAGTTGTCTCCTTAATCTTCACTCAGTGTCTCCACATGTACTTTCCATTTCTCTTAAAGTAAAAAACAAGAGTGTCCCAATCTTAGCTCACTATCTTCCATAGTGCAGATGACCAACATTAGGAATAAATGAACACATGAGCATGTGAGGCAACTTATTTAGATTTAATTAATCCTATATTCTTTCAAAGATTGGTAGATTCAATAGGTGCATTTTACTTTATATAAGCATAGTGAAATTTATTATGGAACCCAATAGTTGAATATCTTTTAATTTATCCATGTCCATTTCCTGACCCAAAATTTTGGCCTTGAGATTTTTCATTATTGGGAGGAAACATGGATTGCAACACCACATTATCCTGTTATAGACTACAAAGAAATATAGATCTGCTATTTCTTCTACACACAAAAGAAACCCCTCCTATTAAACATGACACAAAGTAGTAAACATATAACTAAATCATTCATAAACTGATACTGTTAATCTATCTGAAGGAAAAACATGTCATGCATCTATAATCACAGCACTCTGATAGGCCGAGACAAGATGATTGCAAGTCCAAGCCCAGTAACAGCAAGTTAGTGCGACCATGCTTTAAGAAATAATAAAAAGACTAGATATGTAGCTCAGTGATAAAACCATGACTTTATCTCCAGTATAAAAAATTTTAAAATGGAAGAAACAAATACACAAGAAATGAAGGGTGAAAGGAGCATAAGGGCAGGGATGTAATTTGAAGGCAATGGAAGCTATACCAAATATATCTCTTTCTCAAAAGCTGTCTGCACAAGTGCTCATTGTCAAGCTGGGCCTGGGAAAACTTTGTAGTATTCTCCACTTGGGTCTGTTAACAACTTCGCTTCTTCTTGTACATGAAACACATACCTGCAGGTAGAAACATGGTGGCTGTCTCTCCACAGGATAAGGAGTATGCTAGTTGTCTCCAAAGCAGGCGAGTCAGGAGAATAACTTTGAAAAAATGAGAGAAGAAATGGTAGAGCTTTTCTTATCCTGCAAAATTAATCTGGCCACCTTCAAGATCTGGCATCTTACCTCCACATCTAGCCTTAGCAGCCCGCGCTTCCAAGGGCTTGCTGCAGGGCAAATATATCTTCATCACCCCTCTCTCTTTTGAAGGAGGGCCTGAGATCCTTTCAGATTTCCATTTTTTTTTCTTTTTCTCATTGAGTTTATTGGTACATTTTAGGTATACAGTACAGTTACATTCATTATTGGGATCTTGTACCTTTACACGACAGGTCTTGGTTCTCATTTTTTCCCCTTGTCCCTGCCCTCCCTTCACCCCCACCCCGCCCTTTACAAACACTTCATTTCCATTTTTTCATTTTCTCCTATTTTTTTCTTTTCCCTTATTCCCTTTCCCCTACCCTTCCCACTTTCCCTACACCTTTAGCCCCTTTCTTCCTATTTCACATTGTCAGTTATATCATTAGGATCTTATGTACTTCTATAGTTTATTCACACCCTTTCAGATTTCTTATACAGAAATCTATATTGGGATGGTTCCTTTCTGATTAGTCTGGGTTGCTAATAATATCTCTGTTGATGCTGTGGCATTTTTGTCTAAACCTTACAGAAACCGAGTCAGAGTCCCAGCACAATAGAGAAACTGCAGCCTAGGACAGGGGCCCTAGGACAAGGGAGAGATGTTAAGGCAAAACATGCTGATCAATTCCTTTCCTTAACCTGCTAAATTAATCCCCTGAAAATAATGTTTCCAAAGGGTTACTTACTACTACATTGAAAAGCTAGCTGATCAGCAAGATTTTGTGACCCATGATTTTTTTATGTTATCTAACATGGCAGTAGCCAGGGTGGTGAATTTTATTTTTTAAAACTCATTCACAGTATGAATATTATATACACATAAATGTACACAATAAATAACAAGAATGACTCATTGTTCATACATACATATTTTTACACAGGTTCATGAACAAAAGCTTAGCCTTAGTACATGCAATTTACTCTGGTAGTCTCTTTCCATACCATTGTTAATAGTCTATAAGAATGTTAGCGAAATGTCAGTGTTTACCCATCAACGGCCTTCAGGCAGATGCTACAGCCTCTAGACTCATACTTCTCCAGGAAATTCCATGTTTATATACTTTCTTAACATGGCTTCATTCATCCTGGTAGACACATGAAGTTTGAGGTTTCTGCCATGAGACAATGGAATTACCACTGAACCTAATCATTTTTGGAATTACTAAGAGAATTTTACAAGATTCTATCTAACATGTCCTGTCCTGGTGTTCAACTACTGGGAGATAGGGAAAAAGAAGGAGAGTAGAGGAAAAAACTGAGAAAAGAAGGAAAAAATAGAAACAAAGCTTTTATAAATAAGGAGGGGAAGAGGAGTTGAAGGGAGGATAGGAGAATGGAGAAAAATAAGAATCAAGATATATCATGTACAGGTACTCATTCCCTATGATAAATGTGATCATTATGTATACCTAAAGTGTACCAATGAACTTAATATTTTTTAAAGTGACAAGAATGATACAGCGTGTTCGAATTGAGGGGAAGTATTTTGAGGGGGTTAATGGAATCATGTCTTTTACTGTAATGTTTTACAATTAACCCATCCGTGTATTTTTATCCCACCTCTTATTTTTAAAAACATAGACTAGCTATGCTGATTACCTGCATTTCGATTTCATGAAATTAGTGTAAACGTTTTCAAGTTTTCCACATGGCATATGATTTTACTCAAGTCTTTTATAACTCTGGTTAACCTAGGTGGAGAGAGCGTCTTTTGTCATGAATGAGTCATGATTTGGGCCCATGTTGTTCTGACAACTTGTGAGGGACTTTTCTCACACACTCTGTCGTGGTGGTATGCCACTCCTGGACCTATGTCCCCACATCCACTGTTCATCCTTGCCCTTCTCTGTCCATTACTATGCACCTGTGACTCTTCCTTCCTTGATTCTCCAACTTCAGGATGCCAAACTCTCAACCCAGCAAGAGGCAACAGTAGGAGATAAGATCCTAGGAGGACAGGAATGACTAGGATTTTTCTCCTCAGCATAAAGTGCTTTCTCCTTCAAACTCTACATCTTCTTGATGCCAGCTCCCATCAGATTAGACCGCCAATTTTCAGATCCTGCTGAATCTAACTGCTCAGGTCCATTGTCCCTCTACACTAGATGTTTGAAGGTCTTCCATAGCTGATAAGTATTGACTCTCCTGACTCACCCCTCCTTTTTCTACATCACTTGTCTTGCCAATATACAGTATTAAACACCTTGAAAATTGTACATTTAGACACCTTCATTAATCCATGACTGTTACAGTTGACCAATTTTCTTAATTAGGTTTTGCTTTAAAGGGTCTTTGAATTTCTAAAGAAACTTTAACTGTCACTACAGTTAAATGTACCCATCAATCTTAACAATCACATGAAAATATTCCAAGATCCAGAAACAACTTCTAAACAAAAATTTACCTTTCCTCTGCTTTTCATAGCTTTTTCAAGATAATTTGTGGAATCATTAGCATTTATATACAATGAAAATATTCTAAGGGGGTGTGGAATAAGCTCTATGGCATGAGTTGTAGAAAACAGACCAAGTGACAGCAGAGATATACTTATTGCCCTAAACAGTAAATAGCAAGAAAAAAATATTTGAAATATTCAAACACTTAAAAATCCAGAGAAAGAATAGATCATGAAGTCTAAATAAGTGGAGGATATGAAAAATACATTCAAAATTGATGAGTTAGAAGAATCTACCCACAAAAGCAAATTCTTAGAAAAGTTCTATTAACTGATAATTTTACATTTTATCGATTATTAAAGAAACAAATGATATTAAATAAATAGCATTGTATAAGATGCAGGTGGAGAGCTTTAATTTTTTTTCAGCTTTAACTGAGTTTATTGGTACATTTTAGGGATACAGTACAGTTACATTCATTGTTGGGATCTTGTACCTCTACATGACAAGTCTTGGTTCTCATTTTTTCCCCTTGTCCCTGCCCTCCCTTCACCCCCTCCTCCCCTCCCCCGGGGAGCTTTAATATTTTATAGGATTAAAAATGACAGAGAAGGAAATCCTTCTCTGAAGGATTATTCTTAATTTCAGATAATAAATTAAGAAGAAATCACAGAGTGAGGAAAGGATTGTTTTGAACCCCACAATGAATGTCAGACTATAAAGATAATTAGAAAGGATGCCATCCAAATGTTATGCTGCAGGGCCAGGGATTTAGCTCGGTGGTTCCACTGCCTGCCTCACAAGCGCAGGGACCCAAGTTCAATCCCCAGTACAAAAACAAAAACAAAAAACAAACAAAAAAAACCCCCACAAATGTTATGCTGAAGAAGTGTCCCTGAAAGGTCCAAGTACAGAAGCCTGTGGCGCTACTGATTGACAATGCACTCTTTAGGAGAGATGAGGGCGTTAGGTCACTAGGACAGATGCCTGAGAAGAGCTATTAGGCACACAGCACATGAGCGCGTTTCTCTCTTTTCTTACATCCAAGCTGCCATGAGAAAATCTTTCCTCTATTAATTGCTTTTGTCTTGACATGCTACTTCACCACATGTACAAAAGCAATAGAAACAACTATGGTGTGAAAGTTCTGAAAGACTGAGCCAAAATAAATCCCTTCTCTTTCTTCTTTAGGCAGAGTTTCACTCTGTGCCCCGGGCTGGCCTTGAACTTGAAGCAATCCTCCTGCCTCAGCCTCCAGAGTCATGAGATTAAAGCCCCTCCTTTTTTTAAGTTGTTGATTTCAGGTATTCTGTCAGAACAACAGAAAGCTGACTATCATAATAAGTGTTACTGATCTAACAGATGTTTCATGAACCACTTCTGCCATGGTTCTGCTAAAGAAAACACATATGGGGCCAGGGATTTAGCTCAGTGGTTCTGCTGCCTGCTTTGCCATCACAGGGACCTGAGTTCGATCCCCAGTACCAAAAAAAAAAAAAAAAGAAGAAAGAAAAAAACAAATATTTTCAAGCTTCTACTTGTAACTGCTAGAGTATGTGCAGTGTCAAACGTATATGGTTTATTTCACTGTTTTGTGCACTATTTTATGTCTGACATTTCCTATAAAAGTTTTAGCATAAATATCATGCCCTATATGGTTGACTATCTACACGAACTGATCAATGTTTAACAAAGTATAAATAACTAAACAGACTTTCAAACTCCAAAATAATTGAAAAACATAAACTGAAACCCTACTCCCTAACCATTTTCCCCAATTATCACAAGATCAACTAAATTTGGAGGTCAGTTGCACAAATAATAGGATAATCAAATCAGCATCTAATGTAAACTCACCCAAGTCAGACAAATGAATTTACCATTACTCCAGTGATGTCAACAAGCCAGTTTTCCTGAATACAAATGCCCATGAGAAGACCTCCCAAAAAGACTTTAGTCAAGCCTGCTCTACTCTTCAAAAATAGACTGGACATTACATAGTAATAACAATAGAAAAACAAATTAAATATGACAAAGAAAAGAGACAGTATTTATCGAAAATGTAACCACCTACACACACTATGTCAGGCAACCTTAAAAAAAAAAAGCAGAGGATCAGAAAAAATCATTACACATTATCTTTCGGTTACTGAAAAATGGTTCTGAGAAAAGTTGAATGACAGGCTAAATTTGGCTGATAAATACAATAAATAAATCAGCAGGCATTTCCTCTGGTCCCTGCTTACCTAGTCCTACTGATTCCCCATCTCACCTTTAACCTGGGGAAGAGAATAAATGCAGCTCTACAGTGGTTGCAATAAGTAAAATTACTCAAGAGTTGGCACCTGGGAGGTCGAGATCACATTTTCTAGGAAACAGGATCAAAGAAAAAGATAACTATCAGTGATGACTACAGAACCAACACTGTAAAATTAAAGGTTTTACACAAAGGTACCATTTCTTGCGCTTAACCGGCTCTCGGCCTCAAAACGTCACAAGCAGGGTTTTCCAGCACAAGCACCTGTTCTACAGGCCTCTCAAGGATAGAGAACACCGGCAGAAGGAGAGGGAACTTTGCAGGGCAGGGCTCCGCAAAAAGCACAGAATTTTCCGGAGTGAGAAGGGTGACCCGGACGTGATACCCCTCCATTTCCTCCTTGCGGTGCGTGGTGTCTGTGAGGGACTCGAGCCTACGCAAGGCAACAGGCTGGTGGTTCCAGTCAGAAGAGGGTGAAAGGAGTTGTCCCAGGAGCTGCCAAGTGTTACGGTAAGATTAAGCAAGCCTTGATAGGACCGCGCTCCACAGCACAGGAGAGAAGCTCGCAGTGCGTGACCTCCCTTCCCCCAGTTCTGGGAGCCTTTGGCCTGAAGGTCGGAGTGAACCTGTGCCTTCGACAGCCCCCTTCTCAGGGTCTGATTAGGGTGAAGGCCTTGTTTCACCTGGGGAGGGATCCTTAGTCCTGCATTAAGAGAAAAGCTCCTTGCGTGTGTGGTAGTAGACAAAATCCCAGCACTTTGGGAGGCTTAGACAGGAAGATCACAGGTTGGAGCCCAGTCTGACCAGTTTAGCAAGAGGCTATCCCAAAATTTAAAAAATAACAAAACGTTTTTCCTAAAGTGCAGGTGATGTACTTCAGTGTGAAGGTCCTTGGTTCAAACCACTGTACTGGTAAGAAAAAAAAAGGCTGGCTGGGTGGCAAATTCCTGTAATCCCATGACTGAGAGGCTAAAGCAGGAGGATTGCAAGACTGAGTGCAATTTGGCCAATATTTCCAGAACTAGCTAAAAAATTTTTTTTGTAAAGACAAGGAACACCTGTTAGGTTGATTTAAGACTTGGAGACAACTGGTGGCGGAAAGATTTATTGGCAAGACAAGTACATCAGCACCTCAGGGGTCTAAATTAAAGATTTAGGTGTGCCCCTCAGAAGCAGGGCAGCTGCATGTACACCTGTGGTAGGGGGTGGAGGTTTGGCTTGGGAATGGAAAGAGGTTTGTAATGAGAAAGTCAGCTGGCTTTGAACCTAGAATCGAAGTTAGGCTGCTAGGGGGAGCTTTAAACTAACATTTTAGCCTTTTGTTATAAACAGAGGGAAAAAGCCTGGCGTGGTGGCGCACACCTGTAGTCCCAGCACTAGGGAGGCTGAGGCAGGAGGATCGCTGTGAGTTTGAGACCAGTCTAGGCTACATAGTGAGTTCCAGGTTAGTCTCAACTAAATAGTGAGACCCTGTCTCAAAATAAATAAATAAATAAATAAATAAACAAATAAATACATATATACATACATACATACATACATAAAGTGAAAATAATTAGAAAGAATAAAATGAGTAAAAGATTGGGGGTTGTAGGGGACAGGAAGGGAAGATTAGAAATGAGGGCATCGCATTTGCATTCTTTTGGCTACTTTTGGTTGTTTTGGGGGCATCTTTTAGGGTTAACTCCCCCTCCCATAAGAGATATATTGGTATCTGATTTTTTTTTTTTTTTTT
>NW_022900951.1:6531404-6551143 GCF_012274545.1 Fukomys damarensis
GGTGGTGTTGGGTGAGGTTTTGCGCTGTTGTCAAAATGAAATGCATCATTGTTCAGAACATGAATGTTCCTATTGGTTCTGAATCTTGATTAAGAATTATGAGGTTTTTTATTGAGGCTCTCCTGTCGGTCCTGTGATAAACTTTGGTGAAAGGTGAGAGAAGTGGCCAGTTTTTTCACCTACTTCTGTGCATATCTCTAATATTATGAAAAGGGCAGTTAGGGTGATTGCCCACTTTCGCCAGATGTCTGTGACATGAAAGGGGAGGGATGGGTTGTTAAGGGTTACAGTAATGCTGAGGGACAAATAGGCCAACGTACAAGTTCCTGTCCAATTAGGCACAGGTAGAATTTTTAGCCACAAGGGAGAAAGGTTGCTATTTGAAATAGGCAGATTGTGAGATGTAATGACATAGGTGCTGTAAAGTATAACCCCCTTGAGGCTGAAGGATTAGGTTCCCTTTTCCAGACCAAGATGGAACTGGCTAAGAGAGCCCCCTTTACAGGTTGTATTAAGACAGAGTTATTGGGGATGAGATGTTAATGAGATCTGATGGAAATAATCTAGAGGGCTTGTGAGTAATTTAGGCTTGAGGAAGAGATTTAAATTGTAGACCGTCTAGAGAAATTAACAAATTGAGTGACTTTCCATTTGCCTCAGGTGAGACTTTATAATTGACTGGTGAGGTTGATAGTCTCAGTGGCTTTTGATAAAATGATAGTTTGGTTGCATTGAGAAATGCTTTCAGTAAAGAAAGAGTGGAGTGTTGGCTCATGGCAAATGCAGATGGGCACTTGGTATATGAAGAAAATGTCCAGGATTATGGAAACAATAATTGGGTGAGTAGTTGTAGGGAATTTAGAGATATTAGCAGAGTATTTCTAAAACAGTTTGATGGTCCTGTCTGCCAAAGCTGCTGAGTATGAGTTAAGGAGGGCATTGGCTCCATCTTTGATGGAATTCTGAGGGCCTATAAGGAGCCAGCTGAGGGAATTCTTAAGGTTGTGCCCACCCCAAGGCAAATAGTGTGCCACAGTACCTGGGTCTTGTCTGTTCTGGATGTCGTATGCCTAGGGTGTCTCAAAAATTCCTTTGGGGCTTTGTGAGAAAGTCAAGATCTTGAGTGATGATAGATAATAGGCAACACATGTACAGCCTCTTTTCTCTTTTCTTTTCTTTTCTGATCCGGTACCAGAGATTGAACTCAGGACCATGTGCTTGTCAGGTAAGCACAGTGCCACTGAGCTACATCCCCAGCCTCTACAGCCACTTTCAATATGAGAAACCCATGTAAGGGTTGTGAGAATAACCAGTAGCTGACAAGAGGATCCAAAAGGCCATTCCTGTAATGTCAGCTTGGGGAGACCAACAGAACAGATGACCAGTAAAAGTTTTGTTCAAAGTATGTAAGGAGAGTCCATCAGATTCAACTGAAGTAATGCCAGGTTTTCACAGGTTTCAGCAAAATATATCTGAAGGAAGTGACACAGGCACATGTGTGATCTCACAGTTCGCATGGAGCTCTGGGTAGCTTTCAGCAGAGCTAGCCACTCACTCAGAACAACGTGATGCTCAGTGGGAAAGAGATTTGTGGTGGGAGGGTAAATTCCGGTCAGATAAATAAATCCTAGGCCTGTGAGAATCTAAGACCCTGACAGAAGACTCATCTAAACTCTGGGCTACAGTGTCATCCTGAATCTACACAAACCCTTTGATCAACTCTGGGAAGAACATAGGACAGGAACGTACAAGTCAAATAACTTCGTCATTCATATATACATACATATATATACATATATATATATATATATGCGTGTGTGTATATGTGTGTGTGTGTGTGTGTATATATATATATATATTTACACACAAACACGTATTTTCATGTATTTTTATTTTTTAGAGGAGGGCTTTTGTTCAAAAGGGTGTGACCTGATTATCAGACCTAGATTTCCACATTCTCAAAGGATTTAAGGTAAGAACTCTGAATTAGTAGTGAGAGAGCCACCCAGCTCAGAACACAGGTGGCCCCGCAATATGCACCTATGTTGTGCATTGTGGGATATTAGGCTATATATATGTAATATCTAATTAATTCTTGCTAGGTTTTCACTAGAATTTGAGTCTTTAGTATAAGGGTAGGGGCATAGTCAGGCCAGCAAAGAGGGTTTCATAAGGAGCAAGAGCCAGAGTGTAGACATTGAGTGAAGACTAAGCAAACATGTATTACAATGCATTTGGGACTCTCTCAGCTACTACTCTGGCTCTTTATTAATCCATTGGAACCTCCTGGCAGGAATGGTCAGAATTTCTGCACTCTCATTTGATTTTCATTTGTCTCAGGGAAGTGAGTGTCCTGGTATGAAAGGTAGCCTCAGGTCAACAGAAGAGTAAGTGCATAGGAGCCGAGATGAGTTCAAAGACCGAAGCTATCACCCACTTATGTACAAAAGGGACCAAACAAACTCCATTTCTGCTTTCAGTTCGGGGTGTCTCAGGCAGGCATCTCCTGAAGAGATGTTCCTTCTTTTCCTTCTTGGACTTCCAGGGAGGGCAGTATTTCGCTGTGTAGAGACCACATCCCATCAGGTCAGCTGGAGAATGAGTCAGAAAGCCTGCCAAGATCAGAGTGAGAATCCTAAAGAGGTGTGAGGAGTCTACCTACCTTTATGCAGAGATCTTCCCTTTGGTGTGAGCACAGCTAAGCCAGGTTTGGTAGATGTATGAGACATTTTATCCCCTCCTTCCCAGTTGTCTCATGGATGTGAGACCTTTTTTTGGAAGAAGTGATGATAGTTATCAGAATTGGAGACTGTAGCTCAGTAGAGAAGGATTAAACACTGACTGAGAGCCCAGGGAAGCAGCATTTCAAAGATGTGGTCTGGTCATTGTCCTGTTTTTTTGTACTTTGAGCTGCAGAAAGGTTTGGGCAAGCCAGTCAGGCTATGCTATCTGTGCATTTCATGCAAGATAAATGTAGGTTTTTAGAGGTTTTTATCTGAAGAAGTGACATATCCAAATATTGTATTGATAAAGGGAAAAAATCCTGCATAAAGACAACACATATCCTAGAACAGAGTGATCCCCAAATTGAGACAAATATAATTGCATGTGATGTCTCTGATTCTTCTTGAATGGTCACAATGACAAAATTACTTGGTATAAGTTAGCCATGTCAGTTTATGTAGCGGACATCCCTACCCAGCGGGCTATGGGTGGCACATGCTTCTTGCCTCCCATAAATAAATAATATATTTATTTACATCAGGAGTCAGACCAAAGCCCTGCATGACTCAAACGGGCATGTCAGCTAGCAAAGTTGGGCTGGTATTGCTCCTTTGCTAATGGCTGCCATGGAAACATAGCTCCTGGTCTGTGAAGTAGCAGGGCTCTGCTGAGTTATGTGCAGCTGAGGTCAGTGTGACCCCAATTGAAATACTTTTCCCTGAACCATTGCTTCTCCCTGACCTTGTGGATTACTTACTAATTGCACCTGGTCCCAGTACCGATTTCTTCTATCCTAGCAAGTTAAGCAGTGCTGACTCCCTTACAGCCCTGCCTGGCGCCGTCGTGCCAGGTGTTTGGCAGTATTTTACTAGATGCCTTCAAAGCATACCTACTCCCTATTCCTTCCCACAATTGTATTCAATAAATACTGGATGTGCTTGGGGCCTTTGTGCTTGGCAGCACTGTCCAGGACCTAAGACTCAGTTTCTCCACTCTAAGTCTCATTTCTGTCTGTCCTTGAATTCACCATGTGCTGTGACATCTCACAGGCTAGGACCCAAGGTAGAGGTCCTGATAACATACCTTTCCCCACACCCTACAAGTTTAAAGGACAGAATGCATACACTGTAAAGACCCGTGTTGTTGACTGTGACGGAGGAAGGTATTGACTACCCGCCTAAGTATAAGTGAGAATTGATGTACTGGCTACAGTCTCCTTTTCATTCCATTAGAGGATCTGGATAAGAATGGCCCAAAGTCTCATCAGCTCAGCCTCATGCACTGGTGTTTTAAGGAAGTGGTGGTGTTGGTATGAATATTGCACGTTGAGACTCCAGTGTACATGGTGCCTGGGAAATGTGAAGGATGTATATGGAGACTTGGAGTAAGGACTAAAAAGAATCCACGCGAGGACATAGGATGATCACAGTACCCTGAGAACTTTATCAAGCCCAGGAGCTATAGGCAGATTTCAGCTAAACAGTTGCCCCGTTTTAGTTCTGGGAGTTTTCAGTCAGAATTGTTCTTGATCCATATGCCTATGTCATATCACGTTAGCAGATGAAAGTGTGTAGATCCTGTTAGCGGTTTTAGTAAGGCCTTGAAGGTAACCTCTGGGTCCCCCGAGAACAAAGGATTCTCTACCATCTATCCCTTGCAAGTATTCCAGGGAAGAACCAGTGGTGGTGCATACACAGTGTCTCTCCTCACTTTATTTGCAGGCAAGGTAGATAGAGATCTGTTTTTGTGGCTAGAGGATGTGGATTTGCTTAAGGGAGTGGGTAGGCCTGAAGACCCACTGGAAGCAAAAGAAGGAAATATAAATGAGAACTGAAGGAACACTCGTTACAAAAAAGCTGGATCCCCAAAAAGTCTATCCCAGCATTATTTTCAGTCATGACAGTGTATAGGGAAGGGATTGAGTTACACAAGATTCCTCGCTAAAACATTCGGTGTCTTGGGGAGGCAGATACAGTGGTCAAAGAGGGTAAAAGCAAATTGATAAAAGAATTTTGCACCCCTGCCTGGATACAGTTACATCTCTTACATCCTCTGTCCTGTGTTGTGAGGCATTGGAAACTCCAGGAAGAGAAGATGTAGATAGTAGTAACATACATCTGCTTCAGTTTCTCAGATGTTAGATTGCTCCAAGTAAGCGGTTTGATATTATAATAGAGGAGGTGGCTCTGGCCTTACTAGTTGACAGGTTAGTGAAAACTCTGGTGATAGAGTGATGGCACCACCTTCCTCAGTAGTGAAGTGGAGCGTGATACAGAGCCCAACCGCAACTCTCTCCTATGCTCCCTGAGGATTCTCAAGTCAGTGGCAGTGCCCTCTAGAGGATTGGTCCTTCGTCCTCTGGGTTTCTCGGGGACATAGAAATCAGAATCACAGGAGTCTAGTGAGGTCTTATAAGCACCCTTCTCAGGCAGAGTCTGTTATTGGTAGTAGCTTCCATCAGAGCCGCTATAGTTGAGTAGTAATGCTGGGGACACTGACATCCTCTCTTTACCCTTAGGTAGTGATTCTTCCTTGGCCATACTTTTTCATCTTTTCTCCCTCCTACTGTTCACTCACATCATTATGTCTCAGTGTCAGGCAAATCTAGAATGCCTAGAGGATGAAGACCTTCAGATACACAGCGAGGCCAGAGGCCTAGAGACTGCACAGGTCTTCTGGGCTGAGAAAGACAAATTAGCCTCCTCATCCCATCCTCTTGTTCCCAGTTCTCTGAAGGAGGCACCTATGGCTGAGACGCCCAATACTTCTGAGGGTCTTCAGCATTTCTGTTTGTCTCTGAGCAATTCTGCGGAGGCTGTTAGTAGCCAAGGAAATGAGCAGATCTCAAGTACCAGACAGGCTGCAGCAGCCCCTGGGAATGTGCCCCGCAGTGCTGTGGATGAGAAAGTGTCCTTCTTAGTGAGTTTCATGCTGCTCAAGTATCAGATGAAAGAGCCAATAAGGAAGGCAGATATGTTGAAGGTTATCATACAAGAGGATGAAGCACAAGAGGATGAAGCACACTTCGCCCAGATCTTACTGCGAGCCTGTGAGCGCATGGAGATGATCTTTGGCTTAGATGTGAAGGAAGTGGATCCCATCAGCCACTGCTACGGTGTCTTCATCAAGCTGGGCCTCACCTACGATGGGATGCGAAGTGGTGAAGAAGGCATGCCCAAGACTGGGCTCCTGATGCTTGTCCTGGGTGTGATCTTCATGAAGGGCAACCGTGCCCCTGAAGAGGAGATGTGGAAAGCGTTGAATCTGGCAGGGATGTATTCTGGGAAAAATCACTTTCTGTTTGGGGAGCCGGGGAAGGTCATCACCAAAGAATTTGTGCAGGAAAAGTATGTGGAATACCGGCTGGTGGCCAACAGTGATCTTCCACAGTATGAATTCCTCTGGGGCCCAAGAGCCTATGCTGAAACCAGCAAGATGAAAGTCCTGGCTTTTGTGGACAAGTTTCTGGGCGCCGACCCATGTGATTTCCCATCTCAGTTTGCAAAGGCTCTGCTAGAGGAAGAAGAGAAAGCACTAGCTAGTATTGCCCTGAGTGCTGCCTCCAGTTCAAGGGAAACTATAAGTTACAGTGCCCTGAGCAGCAGTTTCTCCCATACTTAGTCATGTGAGACGTGGCTTGTTCGCTTGTTATTCCAAGAGTGGTTTGTTCTGAGAATGCCATGGGAAGAAGGTTGGTGCTGTAATGGGTCTGTAGGGAAACCAGAATGTATTATCTGTCTGTTACTGTTTTTAATATATAACCTGACAAGGTATTCTTTTATTCATTGAAGCTTATGCTGTTTAACAAGTATTGTTTCATTTAACGTAGATTTAATTACACACAGTATTCTGATAGTCAAACAATACTTTTCACACATGTTATGCCATTTATGAGGTTAAGTAATATACTGCTGTTGGTGTATAAAACAGATTTTAAAACCATCAATTTTATATCGTCATGTGGCGTAACAAAACGTTATATTTATATAGACTTTTTTGGAAATGTGAAAGAAATCAACCTTAATATATCTGACATCAGTTGAGATATTGGAAATTATAAAAGATACTAAGTTGTGCCCTTTTTTATTCCATCTTGTTCTGTAAAATTAAATGACTTATGCTTGGTTTTTAGCTATTTTCTACAGTTTATGAGAAATAAATATTAATGAATTACATTATGTGCTTACTGGTTCAGTATTGTCAAAACCTGAATTGTGTACCTGCTCTTGGTAAAGCAGTGCACTACTTCTGGGCCTCCTAGGGTCAGGGGACTGAGAGGCTGCCTGGAGAGTTTTAACTTAGGAGACAGTAATCTTATAGAGAAAAAGATAGGTCTTCTAATAATCCACAGACAAGTAGGAAGAAGTTGCATATGTGGAGGAAGAGGAGGAGGAGGGCAAGTTCAAATGAGTTGCTGAAATACATTTTTTTCTTCCAGCATAGCATTTGGAGATTGAGAAAACTTCATGGTTTTTTCCCCAGGGACCTCAGTTTTGGTTTGAGCTGAACTGTGTGTCAGTTGAGGCTGAAGGAATGGCGAGCAGGGACTACCCTCTCAAACTATATTTCTCAGATTTTAATACCGGAAGCCTGTTGTGAAAATCGTTTATCAGTGTTCCCTGTCGGTCATGGGTAATTCTGGGAGGATTCTCACCTATGCCACAAATGGTAGACATTCTCCTCTCCTCTTCAATACAGTTGATCACTACACAAATGGAGTGTTTTATTCACATCATCTCCAAGGGTTTTTTGAGGAATAAGGATGATGCACCTTGAGACTGGCTACTGAAAGCCCTGTGTAGGTGGGCATGCATTGCCACAACCCCAGAGAGGCAATGTTCACTTCGTTCAAAGCTGTTCGGCAGGAGGGTGGTAACTGGGTATTGAAGCCAGAGCCTTCACATTGCACTATATGTTCACTATATCTTTTTTTTTATTTTTTATTTTTGAATCACAGCTGGCTCAATTGCTACATTGCCCAGGGTGTGCTACAATTTATCCTCCCAACGCAGCCTCCCAGAGTGCAGAGATTACAAGCGTGCACCACTACATCCGCCTTAAAAGGAAATTTTAAGTAAGTTATCTTGCTTGTAATTTGACAAGCAATAAATAAGGGCACAAAATTTGTTGGGGAGAGGTGAAAAGAATAAAAGTAGGACTTAGGCTGAAGGACAACTATGAGCAAAGAAAGGAGTTTGAATTTCTTCTCTGAATAATACAACTGAAGAAGGCAGCCTCCAACCTCATTAAATAGTGAAGATTGAGTGCAAAAAGTTAGTTTTGCTTGCTAAGTTTTGTCTCATTTGATATTCCATACCCCGTGGCACTTTATTTTCTGAGAAAGCTTCTATTTAAAACATTCATGGATAAAGGTGGAAGATTTGGGATCAAAATAAAGCAATACCTGCTCTTTAGAAAAAAACAAAACAACCTAAAATAAACCAGGTAATTTGCCACATTCTTCATGTAGTTTACACACTTTACATGGTCCTAGAAGGTAGGAATTACCAAAAACAAATTGATGCTGTGGTGAGAGCATTTTTGATTGTGCCCTCTCACATATCTGGTACCTGAACACGGGGACTAGACCTCTTTATTGAAGTCATCTAGAGTTCCTCTTCCTACCTGGAATTATACCTCTGTTCCTGGAATTACTTCTATTGTCACTGTTCCTTAATTATTCTCAGAACATGAAGAGAAACATGCCATTTCATTTCAAACATGAACTTGAAGTAGGATTCGAGAAGAAAAGCAGCAGTGTGTTTCAATATAGCTTCAGTTTTATCTGTGGGACTCATTTGGCTAGAATGAATCTTCTAGCTGCTTCCCCTTCTCCCAGGATTTCCTGAGAGCTGCCTGGGTCTCCAGAGCTGGCATTTTGTCTACTGGTTCTCCCTGCATTACAACACCCTTTTCTTGGTTACCTCCAGTGTGCATCTTTGCTGGAAACTGAGCAGCTGGACCTCAACATATCCTCCTATGAAGGCTGTATCTTGCTCTCATGGAAACAAATAGTGCAGAATCTCTTGTCTGCCCTCTAGCACAGAGCAGCCCAACATTTTCTTAGTCACATTCCTCATACTGGTACTCCTCTAATGACAAATAATGTTCCCGATAGAAGATAAATTTGACAGTGAAATTCAGGCCTGACCACCCGTTGGGAGCGTCAACCATGTCTTAAAAATATTTTTTCCAGACAGGTGATGAGTAGTCTCATTTATTGTATCATCCATTGTAGGATCTAATGGTGAACTTGGAAAGATTGCAAGTCACATTGGTATTTGCATTGGAAATTTCATAAGATATTTAGTGGAAACTGGCCAGAGATCTCAAAGATCAAGAATATATTTTACCTGTGCAATTGAACACAATGAATTAGCCAGGCGTGGTGGCGCACGCCTGTAATCCCAGCACGCGGGAGGCTGAGGCAGGAGGAACATTGTGAGTTCGAGACCAGCATGGGCTCGCTCCATAGTGAGTTCCAGGACAGTCTCAAATGCACGGTGAGACCCTGTCTCAAAAAAACAAACAAACAAACAAAAAAACCCAAACACAGTGAATTAACTTAGTGTTTCATACATTTCGCCTCCAAGGAGGTTCCAAGAAATACAAATGTCTCTTCAGAACACTTATCTAAAACTTACTGGGGTGGGAGTAACTTGCCATGGCCTTGGAGATGCAATGAAAAATTATCTAATTCAAGGAAAAATTTAAATAGGTTATGTTCCCTTCAAATTAGCGAACAATAAGAAAGGAAAAAGTTAAATAGGTTATATTCCTTGTAATTTGGTAGGCAGCGAGGAAAAAATTTTAAGTGTGTGGAAAATAAATATCAACATGTGGATGTATCTTTGTGGTAATTAAACCTCCAACGCTAATAAAAGATGTAAGGAAAAGAACATAGAAATCATTGTGTAACAAATATCATGAGGTTTCATATAAATGCTATAGTCCTTTCAGGAAGAGAAAAAGTTTAATGGCAGACCCACAAAGATAAAAATAATTCAACATCCTTTTTCTCATTTCTGTGGGTACAGCAAGTTTTCAGATATGTTCAGTCATATAAGAGACAGTAGAGATTCGGATTTTGGATATTAATATAAAGGAGAAAAATCTCCCACACCTATGATTTTTTAAATTATAGCATAGATATTTGGAGAAATGTATTGGGTTGGCTCTAAAATATTCCCTAAAGGGTAGCAATGGGACAATGGAAAGCGATTGGGCCTGAAAGAAATGGAACCAGCTGATGCTGGACCAAAGCCTCTGAAGCCATGAACCAAAAGTAACTCTTTGTTTCTCTGAGCTGATATTCTCAGGAATTTAGTCACAGCAAACAAATCCCAATGAAATAGGTATTATTAAATCAAGAAGGCAAAATTTCAATAAGGTGTGCTGACACATGGCTGTGATGCCAAGAATTCCTGAGGCTGAGGCAAAAGGATCAAAGTTCAGGTGCAGGGCAATGTATGGACTTAGTGAGACCTTGTTTTAAAAATTGAAAAGTAAAAATAAAAAGCTCTGGAAATAGCTAAATCGGATGTATCTGTATTCAATTCTCAAAACCAAAAAGAATAAAATCTCAAGAACTAACTACATTGGATTCATTTGAAAAAGTGTTGTAGACCTGTATTTGGAGTCAGTGTCCAAATAGAATAACGCAACATGGTAGGATCTCAAAATGAAGAATTTTAAAGAAGTTCATTTTCTGTGGAAACTCGGCCAAGAATTGAAGAGGATGATTATTATTTTTTCATTAAACTTATTGGTACTTTTTAGATATACAGTACAGTTATATTCATCATTGGGATCTTGTACTTTTTTTTTTTTTTTTTGTTACTGGAGATCAAACTCGGGACCTTGCACTTGTGAGGCAGGCTGCAGCACCACTGAGCTAACTCCCCAGCCCTGGATCTTGTACCTTTCTTTACATGATGCATCTTGGTTCTTATTTTTTCCCTATTCTCCTGCCCTCCCTTCACTCCCTCCACCCTCCCCTATTTACAAAGACTTTGTTTCCATTTTTTCCTTTTCTCATATTTTTTCTTTCCCTTCCTTCCTTTCCCCTACCCTTCCCACTTGCCCTACTCCTTTAGCCCTTTTCTTCCTATTTCACATTATCAATTATACAATTTGAACCTTATTTACACTTTTAGTTTCTCATACCAGAGAAACTATTCTGTAGCTACACATGTGTGTCCTATTTATTTCGCTTAAGAGTATGGACGAAGGTGATTATTATTAAAAATTCTAATAGTTTCTGTCTTTCCAGAGCCTAGTAAGTAACTGCGAGGGAAACTGCAAGTACTCCTCTGCACCTCGTCTTCCTCTCCTTCCTGGTCTTATAGGCAGAATACATCATCTCGTGTTCTTGTAGATGTAAGGGTATCCCCTGCCACTCATACATGTCTCAAAGTAATAGCTCTTGTTTCCTGGCCACGTTTTTTATATCTAGTTTACCAACATGCATGCTTTTCTTCCAATAACATACAGAGATCATCTGTGTTTAAGGTGGAACTGAAAGGACAAAAACAGTTGGGATTCCTTTGTTACCTGTTAGAATACAGTGTCTACAAATCCACATAGAAATATTTAGATTTCCTCAGTCTGGTGGGTAAGTCCATCTATCTTCATCAAAAGTAGAAGTTCTGTAACTCATAAGCAAATCCAAGTTATTACAGCATGCAAATGTCCCACGAAAACAAACCAACATTTCAGGTGCATTCAAATTAAGATGGGAAGAATATGGAAAATAAAAAAAAATCATGTAATTTTGTCTTTCAGAGAATTTTTCATAAATGGAATGATATAGTAGATAAAGTTGATATTTTATGATTCACTTGTTTTTAATTCAGCATAATGACATGGAGATTCATTGATGTTGTATGTGCCACTTGTATGCTCTGTTGTTATGACAATGCTATGTCATAGAATGATGGTATGCCATCACAGAAGTTTTCTTTGCTCTTTTTTCTTTTTTTCTCACTTGGTACTGTGAAACCATGTTATTGGTTGTTTCCTTCTGCCAAAATTTCTTACAGTTTTTCAAAAAAAATTTTTTTGAGGCACAGATATTTTACTACAGTAAGTTTATAAGTAATTGTTTTCTTTTTATCTGTGAATTATATGTTGCTATAGAAAACATTTTAATTTGTTGAACTAACACTATATGAATGTGCAAAATTTTTAAAAAGCTTCTATTAAATTAACAGTTTTCCTTTAGATTTATTCATTCTCTATCTTCAGTGTTTGAAATGTATCTCATTTTCTGACTTATATGTTTTTCATTCTTTTTCTCGTTACTATACTTTTCAGTATCATTTTTAAATATAGAGTAACTATGGTGTTATCTTCCATCTATATTTCTCAAGGTTTGCACAAGGTATGTGATCTTACCCCAGAGTTTTTGTAGCTGTAGTTAACCTAGTATGGCTAAGTATCTTTTTGTTATAAATAAGTGATGTTTATTTATGAACCATAATCTTCTGTCAACTTGTTCATTTTTGTCATTGAATGTATCATCGTGGTATGCCAGCCCTGTAGCTATGCCTCCTCACATCCATTGCTCACCCTTCTCTTCTCTGTTCTTACTGTATAGGATCTGACTCAGTTCCCAGGTTATCCAACTTCTAGGTACCCAATAGTCCATACAATAAGAGACACCAGTAGGAAGTAAGTCCCTTGGAGGATGTCAATACCTAGAATTCTCCTTTTCAACATCTAGTGCTTTCTCCTTCAATTTCAATATCTTCATTTGACTCCAGACCCTGTTGGGTAAGACTACCTTGACTGGGTCTTGTTGACTGAAACTTTCAGACTCTGGTAGCACTACTTTCTCCTATTTCCCTCTAGATTACAGATAGGAGAGATTTCTGTGACTTGTTAATTACTAGGTCTAATGACTCTCGCTACATTGTTTTCTGCATTACTTGTCCAGAAAATGTGCTGAATTAAGTGCCCACTGAATGATATAATTAGACACAGTGGTTAATCCATCACTCTTAACATTGGACAATTAAATAAATGGAATTTTTATGTTAAATCCTCCCTGATTCTTAAAGAAAACTGAATTGTGTGACTGCAGTTAAATGCATCTATTTCATTATTAAACCCTAAATTAAACACATTAAAGTACTCATTTGTCCTAAAACTACTTCTAAACAAACATCTATCTTTTTTCTTCTTTTAGTTGCTAATGACATTTTTTATCGATCTTTTTTCACCTCAGCATTTTCAAGATAATTTTGTACACTCAGTAGCATTTACATACATTGTATATATTCTAAGAGTGTATATAATATGCTCCATAGCATCAGTTGTTGGAAACAGACCAAACGACATCAGAGCTTCTTCATGAGGTGGAATCAAAACTTCTGTAAGTGCTGCTGCCAAGTGTCATCCAAAGGAAATGCAACCCGTAAAAACATTATCATGCATCCTCATGTATCTTACCAGATCCGCCACTGTGAAAATTCTGCCTCTTCCTTGGACAAAATGATCATGAAAGGCAAACATTCTGAATGTATTCAGGACTTCAAAGCAGACGCAACAGCAGAACTAAAGGCATTCATAAAAGAGGACCTGCGGAACTGCTTCACAAAGGAGTGAGTAAGAACGATGCAGTAATTCTATTTGAAGTGAGGAGTATTCTTTTAAGAGGAATTAATAGCAGTGTGTCTGTTGTTCAGTTTTTTTGAAATTTAACCAGTCGTCATATTTATTTGTCACACCACATATTATCTTTTTAATGTAGACTGGCTAAGGTGATAATTTCCAGCTTTCTCAAAATTCATTTAAAAGGTTTCAAGGTTTCCAGATAACTTATAAGTTTATTCTAGAATTTTTGGTAGCTATTGTTTCCAGATCCATTGTTATATAAGATCTGAAGAGAAACCAGAGTCCAGATCCATTGTTTACCCCTGGTCTTCTTATACATCACTATGCAGGGTGTGACTCTTACTTCCCCGATTTTCTACTTTGTGGATGCCAAATTGATCCTCCCAGCGAGAAGCACCAGCAGAAGGCAGGATACTAAGAACCATGAATGTGCTTACAATTTTTATCCTTCCCATCCTTGGGTGACTTCTTCGGGTGCTACACTTTTTTCTTGACTTTAGCTCCCATTAGATTGTACTATTATGTTCTAGGCCCTCTTGAACCCAACTTCTAAGCTGCAGTAACACTACTTTCTCTTTTGTCCCCCTAGATTAGGGCAAGTTCAAGCCCAGCCTGGCCAATATCTTTGGAACCTATCTCAAAATTGAAATTATTTTAAAAGTACGGGAAATTGTGTATCAGCGAGAAGGCCCTGATTTGCTTCAATTCCCAGTACCACAGGAAGGACACGTGGACGTGGTATTATAGCACTGGCCTGTAATCCCAGCAATCTGGGAGACTAGGGTAGAAGGAGGTTCTCCAAATTCTATCCCAGGGGGCTGGGGATTTAACTCAGTGGTTTTGTCGACTGCCTTGCAAGTATGAGGGCCCAAGTTCGATCCCTGGTACCAAAACAAGGCCTGCCTTGCACAATTCTATCCGAGGTAGGACATTTAGCGTTGTAGCAAGACCCTGTCCCCAAAGTTAAAATTTTTATTCTTTAGAATTTTATTTATTTGTACATGTTTTTAAAAAGGGACTGGAGGGCTGGGGATTTAGCTCAGTGGTGCCTCCGCCTGCCTTGCAAGCCCAAGGTCCTGAATTTGATCCCTGGTACCATGAATGAATGAATGAATGAATGGGACTGGAAATAAACTTCAGTGCAAATGTCCTGGTACTTCACAGCACTAAACATATCCACAGTGTTCCAAAAAGAATTACTTGAGTAACAAGGTTATCATTGCAAAGTTGCAGCCAAACTATGGCGCATCAACATGTCTCTTGGCTCTTGGATTTTGTGAGCACCAGGAGAAGGAAAAGGTGGCCACTGACTTCTCCCTGCTGAATTTGATGGAGGTGAGCCCTTAGTCTTATGTAGGTAGTGTCACATGTTCAGGAAAATTAATCCAGTCTCAAAGGACCTAACAGCAGCCCAAGTAAGGACCCGGAGTGAATGCTTAAGGTTGTGTCAAACCCAAGTCAGAAGCTGCACACAGTATCATGAATCCATTGTCTATTTTGGGTGCCCATTGCCTGGGATGTCTCCAAATATCTTCCTGGATTATCTCAGAGATGAAGTCTTGACTAGAAAGTGAAGCTTCAGATAACAGGTGACAGGGCACAATAACATCCACAGTCAAATATGTAGACACCATGTGAGGGTTTTTGGAATATTCAGTTGCCGAAAGAGAAAAATCTAAAAAGCTTTGTTTTCAGCTGTGGAGGGCCACCTGTAAGGATGTCAGGCTGAGGAGATCTCCCATATCCTTCTGTTTCATTCTGGGAAGTGAAGATTTTGTTCTAAGTACATTCGTGAATTACATCAAGCCAGCAGAAGTTCTAAGTACATTCGTGAATTACATCAAGCCGGCAGAAGAAATCTCATGTTTTGATGGGTGTCAGTGTAATATGCCTGAAGAGAAAACACACCACATGCAACTGTTCACTGTCACAAGATCACATGTAAATTTTAGAATGTTTTAGTAGAGATATCCAGAAAAGACACCCACTCACTACAGCATGCTATTTCTTGAGTAGGAGATTTTATTGTAAGAGGGAAAACTAAGGTCAAGTGATCTGTCTATCCCAGGCCATAGGAGGACTCAAGGACTCTGACAGAAGTCCATGTGGACCACATACTCTGAAATAAAGTCATCATTTGGCGTAATGTCCTCCTGGATCATCCACGTTACAGAAATGGCAGGATTTCTTTTGCTTTTTAACTCTCTTTGTTTTTATCAGTGCATTTCACTTATACAGCACAATGGGTTGTGTTTTGGCATATTTGCACACAAGCATAACATTCTTTGATTATTTTCACTCCCCATTACCCACTATTCTCCCTCATTCTCTCCTTCATCCATTCCATTCTTCTCTAATTCTCCTACCTACCTATCTACTCTTTTGTCCCCCCCACCTCTCTCTACCTCTCCCTCCCCTTCCACTCCTCCTCCTCCCTCCTTCTTTATCTCTTTTTAGATTACGCATTTAAAAAATACTCTCCCTCTCTGACTCTTTTTAGATTACACATATGAGAAAATGTACCTAATATTTGACTTTTTGAGTCTGGCTTATGGTGTTTAACATGATGATCTCCAGTTCAACTGATTTCCCTGTAAATTACAGGATTTCATTATTTTTTACAAAAGAATAATACTCTATTGTTTATATGTAACTCATTTTCTGTATCCATTTGTGAATTGATGGGTACCTAGGCTCTTGCCATCACTTAGCTATCATGAATTGCACCACAATTGACATGGATATGAAGATGTATCTTCACTATTCTGACTCTAATTCTTTCAGGAACATACCAAGGAGTACCATAGCTGGATTAAATGGTAGCTCTAGTGTTTTTTGTTTTTTGTTTTTTGCATCTTCCATACTGATTTCCATAATGGCTGAACTAATTTATGTTCCCACAACAGTGTAGAAGTATTCTTTTTTCCCCAGCATCCTTCTTTTATTCTTGATGATAGCCATTCTGACTCAGGTAAGTCAGAGAGTCTCAGTATAGGTTTTGTTTTGTGGTTTTTTGTTTTGTTTTGTTTTTGGTACCAGGGATCAAACCTTGTGTTTGCGAGGCAGGCAGCGGCACCACTAAGCTAAATCCCTGGCCCAATATAGTTCTGATTTGCATTTCCCTGGCTGCTGAAGATGTTAAAACATTTTAGATATATTTATTGCCATTTGTCATTCTTCTTTTGAGAATTGTGCATTCAATTCATTTACCCATTTACACATTGGATTATTGGGGGGTGGGTTGTTTTGTTCTTGGTTTTTTGTTTTTTAAATATAGTCTAAATCGAAATCCCCAGCCAGAAGTGTACCTGACAATGATTTTTTTCCCATTCTGTGAGCGGACTGTTCACTTTGCTGATTGTTTCCTTTGCTGTGCAGATGCTTTTTGAGTTCATGTAATCCCATTTGTTGATTCATACTACCGTTCTGTGCTACTGAAGTTGTCTATTCAGGAAGTCTTTGCCTGTGTTTATGACTTCATGTTTCCACTGTGCTTTCTTCTAGCTGTTTCAAAGATTTAGGTGTTTTACATAGGTCATTGGTCCATTTTGAATTGATTGTAGTGCAGAGTGAGGGACAGGGTTCCAGTTTTAATCTTCTACTTGTGGATATCAGTTTGCCTGGCACCATTTGTCAAAGAGGCTGTCTTTTTTTTTTTCAATGTATGGTTTCAGTTCCTTGTTTAAGAGTCAAATACAGGCTGGGCATGGTGGCACATGCCTGTAATCCCAGCACTTGGGAGGCTGAGGCAGGAGGATTGCTGTGAGTTTGAGACCAGCCTGGGCTATGTAGTGAGTTCCAGGTCAGTCTCAACTACATAGTGAAACCCTGTCTCAAAAAACAAAACAGCAACAACAAAAAAGAGTCAAATACAGTAGCTATATTTTCTTGGGGTTGTTTTGGTGTTCTCTGTTTTTTTCCCCCATTCATCTGTGTGCCTATTTTTGTGTCCCTGGAATATTGTTTTGCCACTGTTGCTTTGCAGTAAGTATAATTTGAAATTGGGTATTGTGACATGTCTACATTGCTTTTTTTTTACTGAGTTACTTTGGCTATTCTGGATCTTTTGTGCTTTTTGTGTTGGTTTGTATATGGACAGAGTAGCCTCCCTCACTAGTCAGCTTTCTGGTGTAACTACTTCGTTCAAAGATGTCACTTCTCAATATGAGTATACCCACTGTGTGGTCCGTACAAAAATGCTGGCTAGGGCTAGGAATGTAGCTCAGCAGTGCTGTGCCTGCCTGGCAAACACAGGGTCCTGAGTTTAATTCCCAGTTCCAAAAGAAAAGTAGAAGAAGAAAAAAGAGGAAGAGGAAGAGGAAGGGGTGAAGGGGGAGGAGGGGGAGGAGGAAGAGGAGGAGGGAATAATAATGCTGGCTAGCCTAAAAATGTCACCTAAACCTAACAATGTTTGCAGGATATGATGAAAATCATTAACCACATTAAAGCACATACCATTAATTTTGACCTTTCCCTGCAATTTTGGGGGAAAACAAAGTGTACAAATATGTTGTCTAATACACAGAAATGAGATGACTTTCTAAAGGCAGAACCATAGCTAGAGTTTTTGAGTTACAAGAGCCATTCCAGAGATTTTGTTTGTTTGTTTCACAAAAAGAATCACCACTGGCAGAACTTTTCAGTGACATAGAACAAGTCACAGAACATGCTTACTCATGTGACACAGTTAACCTGCTCAATGAACTCCATGTTTCACTTCATGGGAAGAATGACAGCTGTGTTGAAGTCTGTAGATACAGAGGCTGCATTCAAAGCCAAAGTGGAACTATAAGGACGACAAGTGAACACTGGCATTCTTGACAGTTTCAGCCATTAGCTAGAGATTTTGAGAGACTAAACCACAGCTTTCTTTCTCCCAGGTGGTGCATAATCACCTATTTCAGCTTTCAAAAAAGTTTGAGCATTATTTCCCAATGTCAAAAGTTCCTTGAAGCTAAAGGTGTAGGGAAGGTGTGATGCGTAGGGGAAGAACAAAAAGGGAAAAGAAAAAAATGTGAGAGAATGAAAAGATGAAAATAAAGTGTTTGTAGATGGGGAGGGGAGGAGGGGGTGAAGGGAGGGCAGAGGTAAGGGGAAAAAATGAGAATCAAGACTTGCCATGTAGAGGTACATGATCCCAACAATGAATATAACTGTACTGTATCCCTAAAATGTACCAATAAACTCAATAAAATTAAAAAAAAAAAGTTCCTTGAACTGGGAAGCAGTGGACCCTAGATCTGTTTGTGTATAAGTCAGATGAATAGACTTTGTTCAGCTAGAAGAGAATCACAAATAATGGTAGCCTTAGAACTGTTTTTAAGACATCATCAAATTTCTATACATTCTGGTTAAATCAAGGTGGGTATATCCTGAATTGCCACAAAAGAACTGAAAATCCTGCTTCCATTTCCGACATCCTATCTTTGTGAAGCAGAGTATTTGCAGTGACACCAGACACAAAATGAGACTGGACAAAAGCAACACTATCTCCCATCACTTCTAGATGTTCATGACTACTGATGATTGTGCATTATGGTCAGTTGTATAATTACTGTGTTATATATTACTATGTAATAATAATAGCAATAAAAGTACACAGCAAATGTCATGTACTTGAATCACACTAAAACTATTTACCCCACCACCCCTGGTCTGTGATAAGATTATCTTCCACTAGCATAGTCCCTGGTGCCCAAAATATTTAGGGACTACTGTTTTGAGTAAAGGATTACATCATCTACAAAAAGAGATAATTTGACTTCTTCCTTTCCTATTTGTATTTCCCAATTTTGCCTAAATGCTCTGGCTAAAACTCATATTCGCTCTTGAACAGTGGACACCACTGTCTTTTCTTGATTTTTAGTGGAAATGCTTTCAGGTTTTGCCCATTCAGTGTGATAGTGCACTTATAAGGTTGTTAAAGTTGAGTTGAAATTTCACCAGAACATTGTGGCCCCAGACCTGGGAACCATCTCCTCCAAGACAATAGTCTTTGCTTCATGCACTCCACCATTAGAGCATTGAGAAGGATGCACTTGATAGGAAGGAATAAAGGAACAGCTATTTTTCACACTATGTGGATGAAGCTTGGAAACACCATGTTAGGTGAAAGAAGTCAGACAGAAAAGGCCATAAATTATACCATTCTACTTATATGAAATATACCGAGTAGACAAATCCATTGAAAGAGAAAGTAGATTAACAGTTGGCAGGGGCTGGGGAAAAGGAATAGGTAGTTCTAACCTTGATGTGGCCATGGCTGTACATAATAAAAATGACTGATATGTACCTGTTAAATAGGCAAATTACACATTATATAGATTATAGCTCAAATATACCTGATATATAGAGAGAATATATGTTATATACTTGATATGTGTTATGTGTATATATAT
>NW_022900951.1:6551435-6562693 GCF_012274545.1 Fukomys damarensis
TAGAGAGAGAGAGAGAGAGAGAGAGAGAGACAGAGAGAGAGAGAGAGTTGCATACCTTCAATTTGCTGAGAAATACTCTTTGTAAACTAAGACACAAAACATAGTTCATTGCATATAAAAAGAACCCTTCGTTCAATAATTTGTCCTTGAAGAAACACTTGAATATACCTGTAATAATGAAGCATTTCTTCCTGAATTTTTCCTACACTTGGAGATGCAGCCATCTCTAAGTTGCCTGTGCTGCCTTTGCTTGGCATGGTGCCACTTTCTCCCCTCACCCTGGGTCCCCAGCTTGGGAGTCACTGCTTTAGAGGAACTCCCTGAAGGTAAGAAACCAGACTAGAAAACTTGTCATTACCACAGTCACATAAGATTGCTTTGGAAGTTCTGTGAAGGGTGACAAGTCAGGAGACAGAGAATAAAGGTTTGATCATCGCAGAGGGGAGCATTCATCATGAGAAAGCTATTTCAGTGCAGCAGGAAGTTAGTTAAGTAGTTAAGTAGCTGGATAGTAAACTAAACAAAATTTAGTGATTTTTTTCATCCAACTGTTTTAGTCAGTTAAATATTAGAATGGAAACCAAGACCTTTCAGGAAAGCAGCTAAATATTAAAATCCTAGTTATAAGTTTAATATGTTGTGCATAGCACCCTGTGTGCTAAAAACTCCTCCTTGTTACTAAAAGCAAAAAGAAGCTGCAGAGCCTGCTCCAATTGAAGTTAGAAGGTGAAAACTTACAAAGTTGTTCCACCTTCCTAGATTAATTTGTGTGACACTAAACAAAAGGTTTATGATGAAATCACAAATGAAAAACATGCATACATTCAGCGTGGGGCATTTCATGTAGGGTATACTGATGTAGATCTGTAATCTTACTGCTTCGGGAGAGGCTGAGACAGGAGAATCACAAGTTTGAGCCCAGCTTGAGTAACTTAATGACATAGACTCTGCACTAATAAATATATGGAGAGAGAGAAATGAATGTCTGGAAGGGCATGGCCACAACCTTGAGCACCTCTTGTAATTGAAGAGGCCAAAGGTAACTTGTATTTAACCTTATGATGTTTCAATAAATTTAGTATTAAAATATTTATACAAGTTTTTCTTTTCCTGATGTACACATTCTTGGCAGAAAAAATACAGAATTCTGGGGATGTAGCTCAGCTTTCAGGCTGTGAATTCAATCCCCAGAGTGTGCATGTGTGAATTTACACACACACACACACACACACACACACAGCCTGTGATGCAATTCATTGTGTATAAAATTCATATTTAAAAGAAAACCGCTATGAACACATATTGATCCCTAGTTAGTAGCATGTTTGCTACAGTGATTAGGGATATGTATGTTGGTGTGTAACATTTATTACAAAATAAAAGAATATGATGTATTTACTGATGTATAGGAAAGGTAGACAAACGGACAGATACCTGAAAAAATGCATTCATTTCTCAGTATCCACCAGGATTCCCCCAAAACACAAAAATCACAGGGCATCCAAGTTCTGGTTGAAACGACATGTAGACCAGGTGTGGGGGTGCTATAATCTGAGGAAGCTGAGGTAGGATGATTGCCACGAGTTCAAGGCCAAGCTGAACTCCATAGTGAAACCCTATTTCAAAATACAAAAAAGTAAAATGATCAAGTGCCTATAACCTGCATCTTCTGCTTTAACTTTAAATCCTCTTCAGATGATTTTTAACACCTAGTACACTTTAAATACTATAAAGCAGTTGTCATATTGCATTAATTAAACCATAATCACTGAAAAAAGCATATTTGGTACATTTTGCCCAACGATTTTCAGTCCAAAGCTTGGTTAGATTCGTGAACGCAGAAACCAAACAGTAGAGCAAAACATGAATAATAAGATCTAGGTAGTAATTGAGTGTTCACTGTAAAATATTCTCAACTTTTTAATATTGGAAGATTTCATTATAAAATAGATAAATACAGAGCAAAGAAAAAAAATGTATACATAGGATCAGCCCAATTTGAAAAATACAAGCTGAGTAAAGAAGTGGAAATGGCCTAAAATATTAACTCCAATGAAATTACAGTTATTTACTCTTTCCTATGCCGTGCATTGATCAAGACTTTTTTTCTTTTTTTGGGAAACAATATTCATATACTATTTTTCTAATATGCCACCCCACCCCACCAGAGCTGCATCTCCCTGCTGTGTCCCCCAGTCATGACTGTGACACTGAGCACCTTCTGGGCCCTGTAGTCCTTTCATCCCAGCTCTGATGTCTGCCTGCGCTGACCTCTCAGAGGAAAACCACACCTGCTAAGCATCCACTCACTCTGCCTGTCCTGCCTCACCCTCCTGGCCGGCTCCATCCCTGCCATCGCCTGCCACCTCTCACAACGTTCTCTACTGGGCTTTAGTTTTTCTCACATATCCCTTTGATTAAAAAATTAAATTTTGTCCAGAAAGTTTAAAAGATAAATTTACAAATTTTACTACATAATACCTTAAAATCCCAGCATAACAAAGTAACAATAACCGAAACATAACCATAAACAAGAAATTGCAAATAACAACTGAGAAATATATTTGCAGCAACATGACAAATGGCTGCTGTACTAAATTTATGTAAAGCTCAGAATCAAAAGTTAAAAAAGAAAGGGAAGATGAAGTACCCAGTAGAGAAAAGGCAAAATACCCAACAGGGTACAAAGAAACCTATATTAACAATGTCATCTGGGTATGGTGACACATAGCTGTAATCCTAGTACTCTGGGAGGCTGATGCAGAAGGATCACCAGTTCAAACCCAGCCTGGGCAATTTAGCAAGATCCTGTCTCAAAATATAAAAAAGTGCTAGAGGTGTACCTTCGGTTGAAGGCCCTTGGTTCCATCCCTAGTACTGAAAAATAAACAAACACACATCACCAATAATGAAAGGAATGCTAACCAAAAGAAAATTGGGATATGAGGTTCTACCTTGCAAAATGGCAAACATTAGATTAAAAAGTTAGCTGATACCTTATGTTGAGTATGGAAGATTAGGAAATGATTATTAAAATGCAATATTGGAAAAGTATTAAGTGGTGTGACTTTCTGAAAATTTCATAACATCTATTAAATTTATAAATGCATATAACCATTAAGCAAAATAATGTTTGTATATTAGCTATACGAATGTATAGCTATACTATACAAATATTAAAATAATTTCACCAATATTATATATATGAACATTTTCATGATAGTAAGCAAGAAGAAGATGTGGAGGATGAAGAAAAGTTTAAATCAAGATATCTGAAAGTGGTCAAACTACTAGCTATTTGTAGAAGTAAAGGCACTTGGTAACAGGTAAGCAAAGAAAGAATCAATTCTAAGATTAGTGCTCAAATAGCAGAAAAGCTGGCTTTATATGGAAAGAACTGCAGCACTCTGAACTTTATGCCTCCTTGCTCAGGAACTTAGAATCTCCAGTCAATGGTTAAGAGAAATTATGGGCTGTTATATTTTCTTTTTATGTCCTTTTTTTTTTTGAACCAGCTATCAAACTTGGGTCCTTGCGCTTACAAGGCAGGCGGCGGCACCACTGAGCTAAATCCCTGGCCCATGTGCTTTCTTTTTATTTTGGGGGGTACTGTAAATTTTACTTAATGCACATGTTTTGATTTTTAATACTAAAAGTTAATAAATGCTATCTTTATCTATATATAAATAACATAGCTGTGGTTTCGCCAAACATTCAAAGCATTTTTCCATTCCTCCAAAAGATGGCAGCAAAAGCACATCAAATACAGTTTAGCAGAAAAAGAAAATATCTGCGGTTTATCAATTCAAGTAGAAAAGCATTCTTCCACTTGTCCATAAGATGGCAACAAAAGCATGTCAAATACAGCAGCCTCAAACCCAGTTTCTCAATACAGGTATTTGGTCTGAAATTGAACTGGGCTGTTTTAATGACTCAGTTGCTTTTGGATATGTTGCTTGCACAAATTATTCATTAGATTGTTATTGTTTCTGGTAAAATGACCATGTATTGTAAATTTGGAATGTAGGAGAAAAACACAAGTCACTGTGGCACTACTCACATATGGATATTGTTGACAATCTGACATTAATCTTCATACACACACGATGGAAAGGGGAAGCCATACATTTTTAGAACAAAATATTGGCTGCATACAGTTATTTTTCTAATCTACACTTTCATGTCAATTGCTGGTCATTCATTGGTTTAAGAGACTTAAATTAGTTTTGTGTCTTCCAGTGAACACGAGATTTCTCATATACAAGATATTCTAAGATAATATCACAATCACCCACTTGATCACAGTCCAAATTTGATGCTTGTTAAATTTTTGCCATATTTGCCTCAGAGTCATGTATGTGGTACTGGGAATAACCCAAGGCTTTGTACTAAGTACCCCTGATGTCCTTTATTTTTAACTCGAGAGATTCTTGCTAAGTCACTGAGTTGCCCAGACGGGCTATGAATTTGTGATTTTCGTATGTCATCCTCTGAAGTCACTGAGATAAGGAATTTTTAATCTACAAGTATTGTGCATCTCTTCTATCCTTGATCTCAAACTTTAATTACAAACACAGGTTCTGTAAATAACACAGTATTGTTAGTGAAGGCATCCAACCACTGCTATTCTAGGCTGACAGAGACTACTTTAAACCTCTTTCCACCACTATGCTTGTACATCTGCTAAAGATGTGTAATCATGGGTTGATAAGGCCCAGTGAGCACAGCCACAACCCATAATTCCCATCATTCTTCAGCCCTGCTCTTGAAAAGCAACCACTACTCCCTATATGTTGTCAAGCCTTGTCCCTGGCAGGTAGCCACAACCCCTTTTCACTTAACTCTCCCCCTTGAAAATCCCATTTTGACTTTTTCCTTTCATAGCCCCCCACTTATGCTCATGACCCTGTAAAGACCTCACAGCCTGTATGAGAGTTAAGTGGTCTGTTCTAAGTGCCTGAGGGGTCCCTCTCAGGTTAGTTCTGGAATAACCAGGTCCTGTTGAACTCGTACCTTTGTTTCTTTTCCAACTCTTTTTCCTAACAGGAGTTTTAAAATTCTGTACATAAATATAATCACAAGGTTAGGGTTAGGGTTACCTAACCCTTACTTGGCTTGCCATTATGATTGGAGATTTACCCATGTTTGTATAGACCAGTGATGGTGAGCTCTTTAGAGCTTTCAGTGGCACAAACAGCCCGCTGTGGTATGAGTGCCATAGGTGCACCACCACTAGATAGACCTAGTTAGTTTTAAATGTCTTAAGACATAATCTATCAATACAATATAATTTACTACACAATCTATTGATTAATCAGTTGTTCCCAATCATTACTATTTTTTGTATTCTTTTTAAATTTTTTTTATTTTTTTCAGCTTTAATTGAGTTTATTGGTACATTTTAGGGATACAGTACAGTTACATTCATTGTTGGGATCTTGTACCTCTACATGACAAGTCTTGGTTAGTATTTTGATGCGGTAGTTGCGGATGAGGTCCTATAGATGGCAAACTGAGACAAGAATTGAAGCACCCGCCAGGCCTTTAGGGGATGCAGCCCCAGCGCAATCCCTAGTTGATCCCATTTACACTGAGCCAGCAGAGAGTAAGCGCCCCATTTCCTCTGGTTCTGGCTACCTCTGTGTGCTGTGAGACACAGCTGTAAGCATCTGAGGTTAAGTACTTTTTTAAAAAACGGATTGACGTAGGTGCTATGAAACTGGTCATCAACATGCAGAAGATTGAACCTAGTCTCATAATCTCTATGTTCTAAAATAAAAATGAATGAAAGATCTAAATATTAAAACACAATCTGCTGAAAGATACAGGCACAGGCAAGGACTTTTGAACAGAACCCCAACTGCAAAAGAAATACACCGAGAATCAACAAATAGGATCATATCAAATTAAAAAGCTTCTGAACAGCAAAGGAAATAACTGAGTGAGGAGACAATCTACAGAATGGAAAAAAATCTTGCCAGCTATTCTTCAGACTGAGAGCTAACATCTAGAATATATAAAGAACCACAATGACACATGGATACCTATGTTTATAGCAGCACTAATCATAATAGGTAAATCTTAGGAATGGCCTACATGTACATCAACAGATAAGTGGATAAAGAAAATGTGGTATTTATACATAAGAAAGTACTACTATCCATTACAGAAGGATAAACTTGAGTCATTTGTAGGGAAATGGTTGCGCCTTGAAACCGCAATGTTTTGTGAAATAAATCAGACATATGAGCTTAAATATCACATCGCCTCTCTGATATGAGAAATCTAAAGTACAAATAAATTAAAGGGCAAAGTAAAAATAGATCATAGAAACCAGGGAGACAGAGCTTTTACAAATGGGAAGAGGAACAAGAGATGGAGGGAGGAGGAGAGAGTAGGGGAAGGGGATAACAAAAAATTAAGATGTGCCGTATATATGTACAGCTCCTCAGCATGACTGTAATCATAATGCAGTGCAAACGTGTGCTAACAAAGTATTTTTGAAATTGTAAAATATGAATGAAGTAAATCTCGCCTAGTCTCCTGGGCTTGGTTTTGCTTTGGTTTGTAGTGCTTGGTATGCAACTCAGGGCCTGGCTTGCTTGCTGGGTTGAGCTCTTTCAGGGAGCTGCACCTAGATCTTGTTGTTTACATCAATTTGTCATTTTTTCTATGTTCTTGATGTAACCAAGTCTCTATAAGAAATACACAGCTGGTGTGACCCAAAAGATTTAAGGGGAGCTTAATTCCAGGGCCTGCATTTGAAAGGCTTGATTGAGTAGGTTGAGTGCAGCCCGGGGGCAGTTGGGAGCCAGGCTGGCAACAGTGATCTGTGCTCAGTGTCTCTGATCCAAAGCAGTGAGGAAACTGTTGGCGGGAGACTACCCCTGGATCCCTACGCTCCCACTCTGTCTGGATGCTCCTTAGGGGCACTGGCTGGATTTGTTCCTGCTGATTGCACAACCAGCAGTGTGGGGAGCTAGAGATAGTGGCCTCATGAAGATGGGCAACATCTCTCTCCAGAGGCATGCACAATCGCGAAATCCTTTCCTTCCCTTCAAGAAGCTCCAAGCTCTTCTTCCTGTGTGACAGACCTACAGAGTCTGTCCCCTCAGCCCTAAGAGTATCAATGATATTGCAGTACTGAGTGCATCCCTGAAAGGTAGGATGTAGGCTGAGTAATACTCTAGCAGCCTGAAGAATGCTCCCTGTCCTAAATCAGAGATCCTGTCTTGTGCTGCATTCCAGTTAAATGCGGGTGAGCACCTGGCCCCCGGAAGGCCTGCGGGAATTGGGGTACAGGACATCAACCCAGAAGAATGGGAAGGAGCCCGCATCTGTGACCAGAGCTCTGGGTCTTGGGTCAGGATGTGCGCATGGATCTGGGGCAAGCTACGTCCTTAGCTGGCGGAGGGTCCGCTGCGGCCCCTCCACAATTCCTGGCTGCACAGGAACGGGCAGAGGCTGGGAAGTGAACTGTGCTAACAGGAGCTGGGCTGTGGCGCAGGGACTCAGCCCACTCCAGTTCATGTGATGAGGCCAGCAACACCCTGCTAGTGAAGAGAATGGCGGACAGGGTTGGGGGAAAAGGGAGTGGGGAGATGGGGGCACAGGTTTCCATTATACCAGGTGATGACTCAGGTGTGGAGGTCTAATGTACAGCATGGTGACTTACAGGTAACTGTATCGTGCTATGTACTAGAACTGTGTAGCAGATATCTCTGCCCAGTATTAGCAGGCTCTGGTTAATTGCAACCCACTCACAGCACTCTTTGATCTCTCCAAACAAGATAAGCAGTGCCTTCCTCCTTTACATCCCTGTCTGCATATCAGCTATCCCTGCCTGCATATCAGCCATCGCCAGATGCTTCCGGATGCTTCACATTGTGCTGCTAAATGTCTTCAAAGCATATCTTTCCTACCTTCCCACGCTTGTAGTCAGTAAAATACTGGGTGCCCTTGGTGCCCCCTGTCTTTACTGCCCAGAGCAGCACTGATAAGCTCAAGGCTCAATTGTCTCTCAGTCTTGTTTCTGTCTTTATTTTTATTCAGCTTTGTGTTGTAGTACATTCCAGGAAACAAGCACCCACTGCAGAGGTCTCTGGTAACATTCCCATTCCCTATAGAAATGTGCTAAGCAGGTAGATCCTAAATGTTCTCATCACAGGGAGAGGACTGTGAGGTGATTAGGGCTGGAGCTCAGAAGTGGGGTAGGCCTGAAGCCCCAGGTGGGGCCTGGCATGTCTAGGACTCCGCTGGAATTGAGAGCGGCACCTGGACTGAGCTGCAGTGCTGGGTGTGAGGGCAGGCCTGGCAGCAATGGGGTGGGGCTGGTTTTGGGCCAGGAGGCACGGGGCTGTCCAGAGCTTCCTTGGGTCTTGGTGGACACCCAGAGAAGAGTGCTCGGAGGAGTGGTGCCTCTGCTGGGAGGTGGCACTGTGTCCGCAGACAGGCTGGCTCACAGACACTGTGGATCAGACTGGGTTGTGGCCCAGCCATACGAGGCTGTCATCTTCGGCTTCTGGTCTTCTCTTAGATTTTCGACATAATCATAATGACTTTTTACTTTTTCAGTTCTTCCACTTTATTTTCATTCTCTATGTGTTTAGTAGATGGTCATAAATTTCTAACATATGACCTTACTGAAAACCTGACCTTAGTGAGGGCCTCAGAATAAGGGGAGACATGAAAAAGATTTCCTCTTGCCCACCGTCTCCTACGTTCACCTCTTCTGTGTGAACGCACTATGCACACATGTAATAATTGTCACCAGTGCAGGTGTAGATTTTCCCACAGCTCATAGATTCTTTTGTATCATTTCATCTGGATCCAGCTGCATTCTGGGTCCAATGACTTTTCTCCCCCATGTGTCTTCTTTTAAAAGTCTTTTTTTTTTTTTTTTTAAATCTGAGACTGTCTTCATTTCCTCCTTGCTCTTGACCAATGGGTCAGTAAATGGCAGAATTATCAGTTGGACATTGTTTTCGTACAGCACTTTGGAGACATCATTTTAATGTTTTATCCTGTGTTTGGGGAAATCTGGAGTCTGTCAATCTGATTCCAGGTCTTTTATCATTATTTATTGGTTTGTTTCCTCTGCCATTCCTTCTGAGAACTTCTTGCACCTGAAGTCCCTGAACTTTCATGTAATAGGGCTAGGAATGAATCAATTTTTATTTAGCCTACAGAAGACTTACTGTATTTTCTCAATCTGAAGATTCATGCCTTGTAGTCGTTCTGGAAAATTTTCAATGTCATCTCTGCTCTTGCATTTTCCCAATCTATTTTTATTCACCGAAATTCCTTGCAATCTTCATTAGACCCTCTCCCCCAGCCTCTTCCCTGGCTTTATCTCAATTTCTCTTCCTTTCTCTCTTTCAGGCTATTTCTTCAGATCTATAATACTAGTTTCCCTATTCACTCCTTATCTCTATCTATCCAGCTATCTACCCCTACAATAGTTTGAGACGTTGAAGATGACATTTTTTTCTTGACAATGACATTGTTAAGCGGACCTGGAACAAGGATAAAAGATTCATCTCAAACAGACCCTGACATAAGACAATGGGCCCTGACATAAAAGCAATCAATACATGCTGCACTGTGACCATGCAGTTTCATTTGATTAGAAATCATACTCCAAATGCTCTCAATATACCATGGGCCTGGAACATGGGCTGCAACCAGCCCTGTGGTCTTCAACATGGGGCCATATTGCCCCTCAGAAGACATTTGGAAATATCTGGACATTTTGGAGTTTTGTATCTGGGGAAAAATTAAGGCCACTACTGGCCTCTAGTGGGTAGAGGTTACATCCTTAATATATAGCACAGCCTCCCTATCCTCAAAAGGACCCATCCCAAAGTGTCCTTAATGGCATCCTTTGAGAAACCTAGCTCAGACCTCACAAAAATCATATCTGACAGATCTCCAGGCTCTGAGTGTGGATATTCTCCTGTGTGCACACAGGAGCCTATGTCTACACTCCAGATCAGCTTGAGGTGGTTACGGTTGTGATGCCAGCCTTAGGGCACACGCAGGGACACCACTTGCTTGGGCTTTGGGAAGATCTTACCACCCATGCATAGGATACCACTGAGGAGGGAGAGTATGGCAGTGACAATCCCTAGTGGGAACACATGGGAGAAGTGTTTCTGTGTCAGGCCTTCCTTATCAATGGGAAAGTCAAGTGGAAAGGCAAAGGTTCTTTGGCCAGAATATTCATGGTATAGTTCTAGATTACAGCCCCACCACAGAGCCATAGATGGGGATGGCAAGAGGGCTAAACTTTTGTAGAAGAGTCACAGGAAATCTGAGTGGGTGGAACTTGAGAGGCCACTGTGCTGAACGTTAGGGCCACTGGATACATGAAATTCACCAGCACTATCATCCCCTTGAATACTTTGATCTAACCAAAAGGGTCTGAGTTCCCCTTGATATTGACATCCATGGGCAAATCGCCCACTGACTGAGAGTAGTTACACCAGTGATGGTAAAGAGTATCCCAAAGGCCAAGGAGCAGAATCAGAACCTTGCTGTCACATTTCAAAGATATTCTGTCTACCAAGATACACTTCTTGCTTGGCTAATAATACCAAACATCCATCTGACATAACTATACAGGAGGCTGTCAGGATGCAGATCTGAAGCTTTATTCCAACGAACTACAGAAGAGGTGGAGCAAGCAGGGAATCAAGTCAGAAACAGCAAGGAAGGAGAAAAAACACAGAGAATGAACCATGGTTTACAGTGTGATGAATATGTACATCTTGTTGCTTTATTGGAGAGTTATATTTAGATGATTAGATATATATTAATGAATATTCTAGGTAAGAATAAAAGAAGCCCATCAAAGGAATATGGAGGCGGATACCTGTAATCCTATCATCCAAGAGGCTGAGGCAGGAGGAACAAAAGATTCAGGTGAGCCTGAGCTTCCCCCATCCCCAGTTCAACTATGCATGGAGTATTTAGGAAGAGAGAGAGAAAGACAGAGTGAGTGAGGGAGAAGGAGATAAGGAAGGAAAGACAGAAAAAGGAGAAAAGGAAGTAAAAAAAGAAGAACAACAAAATAAGGCCAGAAATCACTGGCTATAGAAGGAGTAACTGTGGGAGATTTTGGAGGACAAATTCGCAGTGGTTTTCAAAAGTAGAAAGGTTGATATTTCTTGTCCATTGATTCCAATCTTTTTTTAAATTTTATTGTTTATTGGTACATTTTAGGGATACAGTACAGTTACATTCATTGTTGGGATCAT
>NW_022900951.1:6563193-6571535 GCF_012274545.1 Fukomys damarensis
TTCCCAGCCACCATGACATGCGCAGCTTTTCCTCCACAATGCCCTTCTGCTCTGCTGTTCCTGCCTCTTCATCCCCTCCTACGCACCTTCTCTTCACTAAGCAATGCTGCAAGTCCTCCACACAGTGGGGATCAAAATCAGAAAGTGTAAGCTGACCTGAAAGAAGGCTGAAGGAATAAAGAAAAGTGCAAGATGAAGGAGGAAGTAGGGAACGAACGAAGGTAATGAAAGAACATAGCACAGCATTTTTCATGGAGATCTAGGAAAGCCCACTGAGAATGGGGCAGTACCATATTTGATAGATTGCTGAAGCATAGCCCAATGAGAAGATGATGATTGAATAAAAACTGGCTGCATAAAGGAGATAGCTATGGATTTGGTTTGGTCATAATAAGTGTGAGGTTCCTACTATATGGCCAGGAGACATCCAGTGGACATCCATGTGGGCAATAATGACACCAGAATCCTAAGAGGGCTACAGAGATATTAAGCAACTTCTCTGTGCCAGTCAGCTTGGCAACTTAACTTCATAATGTGCATTGGTCAAACTAAGGAACTGGGTTTATGGAATCTCAAGAAACCAACAAGATTCCATCATTCTCAACATTTCTGACAATGTTGGACTTGGTCATACTGTCCAACAGAATGAATGAACCAGGTTTCTTCAATGAAATAGTTGAATTCAGGGCTTAGACAGAAAAAATACTGTACAGGCTTGAGGCTTGTGGATCCAGGAATTAAGGAAGTGCTCCAAAAATGCAGCTGATGCTCCTCACACAAAGGACTGTTATCTAGAATATATAAAGAACTCAAAAAAATCAGGCCCCCCAAATATAAAGACCCAATTCAAAAATGGGCATCTGAAATGAACAGACATTTCTCACACAAAGCAGTAAAAGCAGAAAATAAATATATGAAAAAATGTTCAACATCACTGTTCATTCAAGAGATGCAGAAAAGAACAACACTGAGATTCCACTGCTATCAAGAAATCAACCAATAACAAATGCTGGCGGGGTTGTGGGGAGAAAGAAACCCTTCTCCATTGTTGGTGGGAGTGCACACTGGTGCAACCACAGTGGAAAGCAATATGGAAATACCTCTAAGAACTAGGACTAGAGGTTTCATTTGACCCAGTCATCCCTCTGCTGGGTATGTTTCCAAAGGAATTAAGAGAATCATACCACAGTGATATATGCTCACCCATGTTTATAGTGGCACAGTTTGTAATATCTAAAACTTGGAAACAGCCCAATTGCCCATCAACTGGAGACTGGATAAAGATATGGTTTTTCTATAAAATGGAGTACTACTCAGCCATAAAGAATGAGAAACTAGAGCCATTCATAGGAAAATGGATGTATATTGAGGCCATACTCTTAAGTGAAATAAATAAGACACACGTGTAAATGCAGAATAGTTTCTCTGGTGTTAAATACTAAAAGTGTAAGTAAGATCCAAATTGTATAATTGACAATGTGAAATAGGAAGAAAAGGACTAAAGGAGTAGGGGAAGTGGGAAGGGTAGGGGAAAAGAAATGAGGGAAAAGAAAAAACATGCGAGAAGGAAAAAATGGAAACGAAGTCTTTGTAAATAGGAGAGGGAGGGAGTTGGTGAAGGGAGGGCAGGGGAATGGGGAAAAATGAGAATGAAGGTCTGTCATGTAAATGTACAAGTTCCCAATGATAAGTGTAACTGTACTGTATACCAAAAAAGTACCGATAAACTCAATGAGAAAAAAATGCAGCTGAGTTTAAAAGTCACCAGAACTCACATGGGGAACCCTTCTCCCACCAAAACCAAACCAAATCAAGCAAGAAAATAAACAATGGTAACAATGAATTCTAATCACCACAAGTAGAAGCTAATATAAATAAGAAAATGGGAGAATTGTGATGGTTCTTCCTTACAAAGGAACTGATAAATATAGAAGGAAATGAAGACACAATATCACTATTAGAATAATGCAGTAATGGATGGGCAGAGTGGTGCACACCTGTGATTACAGATACTCTGGATCCTGAGGTAGGAGGATTGTAATTCTGAGGCCAACTTTACGCAACTTATCCTCCAAGTGATATCCTCAACTAAATACAAAGGAAAATAAAAATCCAAATAAAGATATATTTACTCTGTAGATATCAGTAGACATGTCTGTAACTGTGTGACCTAGGTCAGCATTGCTAGTAATAGGGCATACAGACACCACAAGGCCTTCAGAGGAAGCACTAGATAGGACACAAGTCATTTCTGGAATATTCCTTCAAAAATGCATAACATCATTTCAACTATGAAACAACACTTGATAAATCCAAACTGGAGGACAAAAGAGATGAAGATGGAAGATTTCTGTGATCCTTTTACTGGCACTAAAAGTCATCCAGGCCCCACATGACACTGCTGCTCACCCTCCACTCAGGGTGACATTGTGCAAGGCTCTGAGCCCCTGCCCCAAACCTTGAGTTAATGTGGGGATGCGAGTGTTGACCTCTAATAAGCTCCTATACATAATTTGGGAGATGCAGAAAATGATCGTAAGAAAGGAAGGTTCTAGCTTTGTGTATAGTTTTACTCAAAATAAAATTTTAGGACCTATGATGAACTCCAGTCAGTTTTAACACTTTGCCAAGGATTCTGATAGGTAATAGTTTCCCAGTACTTTATAGAAATATATGCATAACTTCAATGGCTTTCCATATGTGTTCAATATGAATATATGGATATTATATATTAATTTGTGGCTAATAATTCCCTGGATCTTGGATGAAAATGTATGCATATGAATGTATAAATGAATGTATTGTTAACTTCACACTCTTATAATGCAAGTAAACATCCTTATTTGGGGGTAGTTCTGGTCATGGAACCCATGGCCTTGCACATGCCGGACAAGAGCTCTGCCACTGAGCCTCAGCCTGCACATGGGCTTTGGAAGATGTAATTTCCCACACAAAATGCTTCAACTGAGCATACTTTAAGAAAGTAAATGTAAAACCTATTTCTTCAACAAAGCTTTTGTACATAGGCAGGGGAGGGGGGGAATGAGAAAAAATAAAATAAAAAATTTTAAAAACTCTATTTCTTCAGCTGGGGATTTAGCTCAGTGGTTCCGGCACCTGCCTTGCAAGCACAAGGACCCGAGTTCAATCCCTGGTACCAAAAACCCTATTTCTTCAAAGGGCTGTTGAGCTGCCCCATACACAGACCCTGTTTGAAGCCTGTCTGTTTCCCAGACAAGGAAAGGTCATTTAATGGGGGTTTCAGGCGATCTCATGCCCCATGTTGGAGCTTGCTGCAAGGATATCCCATAATAGCTAGAATCTCATTTTCCAGGAACATGGGATCTGTGGTCTGGACTTTGAAGGTGAATGGATTTCCAAATCCCCATGCCCAAGGACCTAATAGGTCTTACAGCAAAACATCTTATGGTCCCTGAAGGACTGAAATAACATCCAGTGGCTGAACGGGAGCAAATGTCTTCCAATTGAAAGGACCTTAGGGGACTCTTATTGCAGAAGAAAGACCTGGAAAAAACAGGAAAAGGCTCCAGGAAGGGAGAGGCAGTTTGTTTTGTAAGCATTCATGACATGAAGTTCAAATATGCCTGCTGAAAAAGCTGAGGCATGCAGCAACCCAGGGATGGCAGCAAATGATCTAAACAGGTGGTAGCTGCCTCATCATTCTGTGGTTCTAAATGGGCCCAAGTAAAACCCAGAAGCGATTTTCACAAGTTGTGGAAATTGAGTGGAAGAATTTTTACCTGTGCAATATACTTTTAATGCACACATAAAGAAAGTTCAGTGCACATACTCTTGGCTCTATTAAATGACAGCATTACCACAAAGGGTTATTTCTTGACAAATCCTACCAGAGGTCAGCTTGGTAAAAGCCACAGAGTAAATCTCACTCCAAGACCACTTGCATCGATGGCCTCTACCTTAGTGGTCCTGTGGCCATCTTCTTGCACCCAGGTGTGGCATCAGCACTGTACCTCTGATCCCTGTGTGGGCATCTTTCCCTCATTAACCTTCAACTCCCAGAGTGACTATCATTATTAGGTGGCACATAACAGCCGTGCAACAAGTACAATCTGTGCAATGAACAAAGGTTCATTAAAAACATGAAAGACATTGTTATGGCTTGTGTCTAAATGTCATCCCAAAGTTTCATATGGTCATAGGAGGGGGTTTTCAGAAGTGGTTGGATCTAGATTGTGTGATGCTGGGATTAAATGTGTGATGCTGGGAACAAGAGTATGTGATTACTACCATAGTCCACTGATTGGTTTGGCAGAGTTCTGGGTGTGGATAATGTGAGGTCCTTCCTGGGTGTAAGTGCAACCTGCCCTAGGTGCAAGTAGCCTGGAAAGAGTATAAAGAACATAAAGTGGGTTGCTGCCCTCACTTGCTGTTTCTTATCTACTTCTCTGTATTGCCTTCCCCTGCCCATGAACTGGTTCTTCTCTGCATTGCCACTCTGCCATCCTGCCCTGCCTTGGAGCCAGCTGTCTGTGTGCTGAGACATCTACAAACTGTGAGCTATAGTAAGGCTTTCCTTCTTTAACTTTGGGTGTCAGGTATTTTGTCTCAGCAATGAGAAAAGTAACTGAGACAACCATGCTTCACTTAAAGACTGCTTCTTTGAGCAAAGAAAATGCTGATGCCCTCAGAAATTTTTTCACCGAGAGTTACACTCTACTCACTGTGCAGGTGGCGTGTTTCAAGGAAGTCACATTTGTGTTGAACTGACTGGTGCACAATGCCCTGCATACTCCTCCTATGGCAAAGAAGAAGGACACGTGAATAAAGGGTACGTGAACAGAAGCACATAAACGGTTTGTTCACAGAGACAGCATGTTCTACTTATGAGATATTTCTTCACTGGTGAAAACTGGAATATATAAAAAAGTATTGTCTTGTTTCTTTTACCACAACTGAATCACAACACACAACACCAGACATTTGAAAGAAGAGAGTTTTATTTGACTCATGGTTTCAGTTCCTGGTCAGCAGATTCCAGGAACAGCAGAGCAGAAGGGCATTGTGGAGGAAAAGCTGCGCATGTCATGGTGGCTGGGAAGCAGAGAGAGAAGGAAGGCGACATGGACGGAGATATTCCCTCCTACACTGACCCCCCAACTTCTGTTCAGGCCTTGTTTTCCAATAGCGCTCTCGGCTGCCGAACTCACCGGTTGATGATGACACTGATGAGTGGATGTACAAACCACCCCCCCAAGTCAGCGCCCCCAGGTTCCAATCGCCTTCCTCAAGTCTCTCAGTGGGAACCGCGAGGCCTTTGGGGAACCTTCTCCATATGCACCGTAACAAGCCTGAAGATACAACTCTTTACCCGGAAATGACTTTGGGAAGTACTGCCTTCCAACCATTTTTGCAAGGGTGTTCATTGGGGCTCCTGTTAAAAGCCAAACTGAGGCTCCTACAAGTACACCGTCACGAAAGGCATTCTAAACTAGATACGTACGTGTACGTTCCTTCGCCCGCTTTTCCGTACCTACCGTATAGGGAACGTTGTCTGTCCTTAAAATATGTGGGAGGACTTCACGTTGAAGAATGCGGGACGGCACAAAGTTGGGAACTTGGGGCAGGCACGCCACCCCGATTCACATGCTAAGGTCTGCGGATTTTCCTTCTTCCTGTTGTCCACTCACCTCTGGGAGCACTGTGGCCCAGGCACTTTAATCCTGCTTCCGGGACTTCTGCACTGGAACTGATTGCAAGAAGTGGGCGACTGAGTAGGAAGAGAAAGGGAAGTACTGGGGGCACGAGAATGCCAATGTACATCACATGCACGTATGGAAATGCCGGAATTCTGTGTAACAAGTAGGCACTAATTTAAATGATCATATCTGAGTCTATCCGTGCAGAGTGGAGTGAAGGAGACAGTCGCACTGAAATGCCTGCTGGGTTGTTCTCATGTTGCAAGGCAGGCAAAACTATCGTAAAATTTTAGGGTTGCGTGCTGAGGGTGAGACAACAGGAGAGAGAGCAAGGAGCGCTGGCCACATGAGCGTCTGCCCTGTGCAAGTCACTGAGTAGTAGTAGACACTTAGCTTCTGTGGGTTTTCCTGTATGTATCTGATGCTTCACACCTCCTGAAAGCCATCAAAATCCACGAGACCCAGTTAAAAAATTCTCTCCAGAACAGCATACACGTTTCCAGCATCGTTCTCACCCATGAGTGTATTCTGCAGAGTCTTTCATAACATACTCTTGGAACTCAATATATTGTGACCATCTATTTGGCCACACAGCTAGCTAGCGGAAACGACAACATCTGTATCAGAAACACAAGGCCGGAAAATACCAGATGCGGGGGATGTGAAGACACTGGCTTTCTAACACACAGTTGGTGGGAATGTAAATTGGCGCCACCACCTGGGAAAATAGTTTAGTGGCTTGTAAAGCGTTAGATATGCACTTACCATGTGACCTGCCGATTCTGCTCCCAGGTACCTAGCAAAAGGAATGAGAGTACCTGCCCGCACGGTTTTACGTGTGCACGTCCCTCGTGACAGCGTTCATAACAGGCAAAGCGTGGAAGCCACCCAAATGCATAGAATGGAGAAGCGACTAGGTGCACTGTGGCGCATCCACACCCACACGGTGGAAAAGGACGCGCTTCCCACACTTGCCACAACGCGGGTGAGCCCTGAACACACTCTGCTGAGTGCAAAGGGCCGAGCCGAGCCCCTCATAACCCACTTTGTGTGTGTGGTCCCACTTCTCTTTTTAATGTCAGCATGTAGCTCCGTTGTGTAGATAAAGCATACATTGTTTAGCCAACTGTCAGATTCGGGGTGGTTTCTCCATTTTCAATATTACAAGCAGTGCTGTGACGACCGTATTTGTGGCTACTATCTGGGGCCAAGCATAATTACTGTCCCTAGACCAACACTCCGACTGGACAGATGGAGGGTTTGCGCATTTGAAAGCATTCTGCAAAACGTGCTGCCCAGGGCCCTTCCCAAAGGCTGCACAGGCTGCACCCTGGGGCCCATCCAGAGGTCAAAGCCTCCTCTTTGGATTTCAGCACTTCCCTGCTGCTTCTGTTCCCCCACGCGGGTGTCCCAGGCCCAGGGAGCCTGCTCTCGGGATGTGCCCGGTGTCTGCCTGCAGTTGTCCTGTGTGTGCGGCCGCCGTGACCTTCCTCGTGCGCACTGCCAGTCCCCAGGCCCCAGGCTTCGCTGTTGCCACCAGCACATGGATCCTCGGTGGCACTTCCACGGACCAAGTGTGGCACGTGGATGACCTGTCGCTCTCCTGCTCTGGCACCGTGTGTGTGTGAATATGACGAGTCCGCATTTACCATCATCACAACTGCAGCAAAGTCAGGGTGTGTTGCCCACCGGCCTGCTTGCGGTGCGGTCCTGGCTCCCAGTATCAGCGTAGCTCAGCGCCTCCTGGTGGTCGCCAGCACCCTCGGGCTCTCCAGGAAAGCCTTCACTGTCTTAGCCCTTAGGAGCCCGAGCGTGGGAATCCTGCAGAAGGGTGTCACCCGCGTCCCACTCATCTTTGCACCGGGTCTGATCATGGCAGCTAGCGGATGCATCTCCACTGCTGTCCTCCGGAATCGCTACTCTGTCGTGAACATCGAGGGGATTCACTTCCCACCGTCTTACCTTGTCCCGGTTCTGGGGAAAGCGGGAGTGCCGTGCTCGTGGTGGTGCCAGCCGCCTTCTTGAGGTAGCCAAGTGCGGCAGGTTTCCTTTCTTACACTTCTGCTGGACATCCAAGTCATCCTGAGGTTTGCGAGACAACACCGCAGGTTGCACTGGATTTGTAAAGTCGACATTCCCTGGAGTTTTTGTAAAATATTGTAGCAGTGCTCTGCCAAGTACGTCTGAGGACTAAGACCATGGCAAAAGCACTTGGGACAGAACTTGGGCACACCTGGGCCTGCTTCCTCTCATTCTCTTCCTTACCTCAGCTTCATTCAATGATGTCCAGGTTAAATTCAGAGCTTTCATTTTGTAAAACACATCTTGCCAATCCGGCAGACGTCTGACGGTCTATGGATTTTAAGTATCCCTGACCCAGGCAAGAAAGAGCATATATACCCACGGTCTCGGTTACTTCCTCGTCGCTGAGCCAAAATACCCAACACCCACAGGTTAAAGGAAGAGAGGTTTATGTTAGCTCACACTTTGTCCAGGTTTCAGTCCCCAGTCAGCTGACTCCAAGGCAGGGCAGCATGGCAGAGGGGCAAGGCGGAAGAGACAGAGTCCATGGCAGGGCAGGTGGGAAGTGGCCAGCCTGCCTTCCATCTTTTCCTTTATGTTCCACCCAGGCTGCAAGCCTATTGGTTAGCGCCACCCGCACCC
>NW_022900951.1:6572545-6575019 GCF_012274545.1 Fukomys damarensis
AAAAAAAAAAAAAAAAAAAAAAAAAAAAAAAAAAAAAAAAAAAAAAAAAAAAAAAAGGATACATGGGTCTTATTTTCAGATCTAAACCATAACCGTGGTCTAATTGTCCTATCGATGCAGTGGGGCCACGGGGGCCTGAGTGTCTTTGACATGTCCCCACTGAGATTTTTTTCAACACTTAAGCACACACACACACACACACACACACACCCTTTTTCCAGAGAGGCTGTAATATTACTACATGCCTCAAACAATACTGAAATTCATCAGTAAAACTCATTCTAGTAAAATGATATTACCAAAGAGCAAAGTGGCTAACAAGCATAATAAAATCACCGACTACATCAGTCAAGAGTGAGGGGGAGTGGTGTTGAGATAAAACCCCGTTTATTTATTCTACATATGACTATATCTCATAGGAGGAGTAACACATGGAAATCTCCCCGGAGAATATCCACTGCACAAGATCACACACAGACTCCCAGCATCTTGGAATATGTTCACGGACTTTCAGACCAAGTGACAATTTCCAGAAATGAATTTGCTTTTTTCAGGTACGCTTTTGCATCTCCCCCATGACATAATTGTCAGGTACTTATTTATTTGATAGGGCTGGGGATTGAACCCAGGGCCTGTCCCGTGCTATGCAATTAGCCAGTTTCCTTTTTACATTTTTTTATTCATTAAGTTTATTGGTACATTTGGGGTATACAGCATGATGACACTCATCATTGGGAACTTGCACCTTTACACGATATATCTTGGTTCATATAATCTTCCCCATTCCCCTGCCCTCCCTTCAACCCCTCCACCCCTCCCTATTTCTTTTTTATTTTTTTTTTTTAATATCCCCGAAGCAGCATTTGTTTACCCTTTGGAATGCAAAACATTTATTTTACAAGTCTGACATTTCATGAAATCACTCATCTTGAGTGACGTGGACTGACACACAGGGCGCTGTCAGGATGCACAAGAACAGTAGCCAAAGAGTAACAGGAAAAGCAAAGCCCATAATTCTTAAACAATTGCAACCCCGAACAAAAAGCTACACATACCAAAACTTTAGAAGCATTACACTGAGAAGAAGGTTTGTGCACGTCCTACTTTAGAGAGGCAAAACAAAGTGCTACTGAAACCTCACGTTAAACAGTTTATTATAAAGCTGATGGAAAGGAGCAAGTTGTCTCCCTGTATCAGCTTCCCCTAAGTGTTCCATTAGCTGGAGAAACAGGTGGGAGGGTTGAGCTCACTTCTGCATGCACGAGATGTACAGCTTAACAACACACTATCAGCTTGTCTCAAACATCAACCACAGCCCGTGTTGACTACCTCTCCTCTCCAAACCCCCCAGGTACATTCACCCGGATTTGCCACAGATCAGCAGGCACAGTAACATGTCTCATTCAGAACACACTTTTCTGCACAGTCCCAAAGAGTTCTTTTGGAGTTCTTGCGGACCCAAAGCAACCATCAGTCCAGCAATGTCCATGAAGGTCTATCTGAAACTGCCCCCCAAAGGACAGGAGAGCAGATCTGAGTAGTTGTGCTGCCGAGAGAGAGGGAGAGGGAGAAGGGGGGAGAGAGAAGGAGAGAGAGAGAGAGAGGCAGACAGACAGGTAGGTTTCGATATTTAGTGACTGTGGCAAGGAAGAATCAGCGAGGACGGGAGATGGGAGGGTGGCGGTCGGGTGAAGGAAGGGCCAGGGACCCAAAGGCTCTTCAGTTGCCTTCTCCTGCTTCTTCATCCTGCTGGTCCCTGGTCCAGACGGTGAGGTTGTCTCGCAGCAACTGCAGGATGAGGGTGGAGTCCTTGTAGGAATCCTCCTTCAACGTGTCCAGCTCCGCGATGGCGTCGTCAAAGGCCCGTTTGGCCAAGAGGCAGGCCTGCTCGGGTGCCTTGTGGATCTCGTAGTAGAACACGGAGAAGTTGAGGGCCAGGCACAGCCGGGTCGGGTGCGTCGGCTGCATGTGCTCTCTGCTGATCTCAAAAGCTTCCTTGTAGGCTGCCTCGGAAGCTTCGATCACGCTGTTTCTCTTCTCCCCCGAAGCTACGGCTGCCAAGTAGCGGTAGTAATCACCTTTCATCTTCAGGTAAAACACCTTGCTCTCATACTGGAAATCACTGCAGTTCTTGATGAGGAACTTGTCGAGCAGAGCCAGGACATCATTGCAAACTGTCTCCAGCTCCTTCTCAATCTTCTCCCGGTAAGCTCTCACGTTCTCCAATTTCTTCTCATTTCCATCAGCCATGGTTTTCTGCTCAATGCTGCTGATGACCCTCCAGGAAGATCGCCTGGCCACAACCACATGCTTGTAGGCCACCGAGAGGAGGTAGCGATCTTCATTGGAAAGGGGTTCATTCAGCTCTGTCACCGCCTTCATGGCGGAGGCCATGTCGTCGTAGCGCTCTGCCTGCTCGGCCAGCCGCGCCCGCTGCAGCAGCTGTTCCCGGTCGCCCATGTCGCTCGCGGCTC
>NW_022900951.1:6575034-6621063 GCF_012274545.1 Fukomys damarensis
AGGAGAGGCCAAGCGCCAGGTTCGCTCTGAAACGCAGGGGCTCGCCTCCAGCGGCTCTCAGCCCACCTGCAATACTAATGAGCGCCCACACGTCATACCGAACACCAAACCCTTTCGTTATCAGCTTTGAGAGTGGGTTCCCACTATGAAGATGTAATTAAAAGCAGTTTTAATAAAATGCCACGGATACCCGCGGGGTTTGCCCCCACCCCGAGAAACACGAGAGGAAGCACGTCCAGGCTCGCCTCCAGCGGCTCTCAGCCCACCTGCAATACTAATGAGCGCCCACACGTCATACCGAACACCAAACCCTTTCGTTATCAGCTTTGAGAGTGGGTTCCCACTATGAAGATGTAATTAAAAGCAGTTTTAATAAAATGCCACGGATACCCGCGGGGTTTGCCCCCACCCCGAGAAACACGAGAGGAAGCACGTCCACGTGCACGGGGAAGGGGGTCCTTTCCTGCAGAACCACCGTCTCCCCAGCACAGCCAGGCCCCCTGCGTGCAGTAGGGGCCGGGAGAGGTCTCCCCGGCAGGACGCCCAACCTGGGCAGGTGGCAGGGCTGTCACAGTGGTCCCCAGTGCCCGCTCTGTTCTTGCCGTTGTGATGAAAACCAAAAATGCTCACTTAAGTAATACTGTCATAACCCTTGGGAGCAAACATAATCGACATGGCATAAAATCCTCCCTTCACATCGGAAGTTTTAACTCCTCGTCACCTTTGCGCGGCCGTCACCACTGCCTGATTGCAGAGCGGTTCGGTCGGGCGCCCGGGAGAGGACACCCGTGGCCGTTAGACGAGCCCACTGTGCTGGGAGGCGTTCTCCTTCGTTCCTCGACCTGATTTCCCAGGTGGATCTTGCGCGTGTCTGGGCCTGGAGCTTGGCCAGCCATGCCGCTCCTTCTGTGAGAGCCCTGGGTGGGGAGATGCCATGTCCCAGCACTGCCCGTGCTCCTTCGACTGGAGTGGGCTAGCGGGGAGTGGGGTGGGGGGAGGGGGTCGTCGTCGTCGCCGTCGTTTTGGTTTTTAGTGGATAGAATCAGGATATGAAATATTTAGGAGACATCCTCTATCAAGATCTTACAAAGAACCCGGTTCGTAGAATGTTTACTTAGCTGCCATGGTTTTCTGCAAGTCTTCCTCCCAGGATAAAAGCCTAGCGATGTTAGCCCAATTACTTCTTCGATGCGTTTCATAAGAGAGATAAAACACATTTTTAAAAATAAGCCTTCTGATAGATATTAACCCTGAGGCTGCAGGATAAAGATTTTTATCTTGGTGCCGGCGATGGAGCTGCGTGTCTGCTGTGGTTTCCATGGTGTCCAATGTGTCCTGCGTATTTTCTCTGGGTACACTGCACAGCGGAGGGTCCTTTCGCAGGCGGTGGCATTTCGGTTATTCCTCTGCCTCCAACAGAGAGCTTTCCCACATGCCAGGCGTGTTCTCAGTTACTGAGTTACACCTCAAGCCCACTCTTCAGGGTTGTTAACACAGCGGTGAAGGCGCTTTTGTTTTTGATAATGTGCAGAAGGAACCTAGGACTCCTTTACAGCAACTAACTTAGGGGACTGCTGCAGGGCCCCCCCCCCCGCTCCTGCTCTGCTCCTCCCGGACTATGGGATGCCTTTGCCCCCAAAGGTCACGAGTGATCCGACAGAATCCCACAGTGACTTCTAACCCCTCCAACACCTGAAGGTGATTGTATTCTTTGTCCCCCCCCCCATTAAGTTTACTGGTACTTTTGAGGTATACGGTACAGTTACATTCATCATTGGGAATCTGGACCTTACAGGCTGTATCTTGGTTCTCGTTTCTCCCCATCTCCCAGCCCGCCCTCCATCCCCTCCACCCTCCCCTCTTTACGAAGACTGTGTCCATGTTTTTCCTTTTCCCTTGTTTTTTTTTCTTTTCCCTTCGTTCCTTTTCCCTACACCTCCCGCTTTAGACCTTTTCTTCCTATTTCACAATATCAGTTATACATTGTGATCCCCACTTACACTTTGAGTTTTTCACACCTGAGAAACTATTCGGTAGCCACCCATGTGTGTCCCATTTATTTCACTTAAGAGTACTGCCTCAGTGTGTGTCCACTCAGCTATAAATGGCTCTGCTCTCTCGTTCTTTAAGGCTGAGTAGTGCTCCACTTTATAAAAATTTTAAAAGCCACATCTTCTTTATCCAGTCTCCAGCTGATGGGCGGATCGGGCTGTTTCCAAGTTTCAGCTATTACCAACTGTGCCGCTACAAACATGGGTACACATCTATCGCTGTGGTGGTGATTGCATTCTGAAATCATGGTTCGGGCCAGCTCAGGGGAGAGGCAACGGCCGCTCATTCCCTTACCGAGGAATCCCTTCCCCAAACATAACCTCTTTCTCCGGAGAGGGGCCGGGAAAACGATTAACCAATTTGGGCCGGAGGCGAGACAGGAAAGTGGCAGTGTGCCGTGTGCAAGACACACACCTCTGCCGTGGAGCTCGACTGCCCACAGGTCTCCTGAGACCCGAGAGGCCCGTCGCACATGAATGCCTGGCAAGAGAAGTCATGGGTTCCAAGTTTCAGGGACTCACTCTCAACTCTTGAGTCCCCCACACTGAAACATCCCATGCAGTTGGCATGAGAGAAATCAAAAGGCAAACAGGCGACGTCCTCCTCAAAGAAGATTCATATAGGGCTCTGAGGGCAGCCCCTCTGTACGTGTTTCTCTGTTTGAAATATCCTCTGTAAGCTGCTCACACATGTGCTCCACAGATACCGCCTGCCCGGGCGCCAGAGTGTATGGTACGTGATGTGCGAGTGGAATGTCACATAGGCCCTTTTCCTGAGAGTTTTGGAATCTGACTTGTGGTCAACAAATCCTCCCACTTTCATAGAATTTGTAGAAAACGTCAACAGCCTCGTTAAGTCAAGGCCCTTTCCCTGATGTCTAGAATGTACATAACATTCCCAGCCTTCAGGCACTGCTCACCAGACTGGAATCTCATTCTTTCGCGTTTCCTGAAAGAGTTCCTGGCTTCCTTCCTGTGTCTTTGAAAGGAGTTGTATGGTGCACTTGGGACCGATTGAGATCTTTAGCGCTCATCATCTCAGAGCAACTGCCATGTGTCCTCCATGCAGCCGTGAGAGCGAATTCTAAAATGGTTCCCTTTCCTTACTGAAATGGTCCCCCTTGACTGGTTGGGACTTTGAGAGTGGTGGAAGTGAAGTGAAGGAAAATCCCTTGTTCCCCGGAAAACAGCAGTCTGGAGTCAAGCCTCAGGGAAGGGCTGCTGTGAGCAGCTCCCACCGCTCAGAGTGAGGGTGGCCCGGAGCGGGGCACAGGTGACACTGACTGAACAGGCTTGGGATGTCGCAAGCGGTCTTTGACCCTTTTGCCCCCAGTGTCAACTGAGACCAAGGTGCTGCATCGCCAAGACAGTCCGTGTAAAGGGCAAGGGACTGCCCGGGGCAGGGTAATTCCCGGGAGCAGGGCCGAGGGGAAAGGTGAAAGGGAGTCTCCGGTCTTCTGCAGGAGCTCTGGACAGTTTCCTCAGGGCTCGCCGGCCCCACCCCCGCATCTCTGTTCCACAGAGAAAAGCGCAGGCACCGTGTCCTGTGTACCTCCCGCCGGCGCCTGCGTGGCCGAGGAGGGTCCTGTGGGGGACGCTGGCGTTTCTTTCACCCCCACGCCCCCCCACCCCCAAGGCAGATCTTTCCGAGCTCCTGAACGGCGCCATAAGGAATTTGGGCTGGAGGGCCAGAGTGGAGAGTGCCCGCGTGCTTCTTGCTGTGAACAGGAAGGAAGGAGTCCCTGGTGACAGCCACCCATGGGCACAGTCAGTGGGACGACACCTCCCCTGGCCCAACTTTCTCAGCCCCAGCGTGGGCACCGAGGGAACACCGGCCCGTGGCGTGAGGGCTTCATGCCTGCTGGATGGCTTTCCCCTCTCTTCTGACAGAGTCCAAGGCGGCTCCAAGAAATGCCCCGGCCTGGGCTGAGAGCCCGGAAGCCCGGAAGCCGGGGAGCCTGTTGTTCCCCTGGTGGGGGTTGGGGGGCTGGGCAGGGGCCTCCTGTCTTCCACGTGCACGATAAAACTGTAGAGGTTCTGCGTGACTTCTTCTCGGTAGCCAGAGGTGGGCCTGGGACACATCCGCAGGTCTTCTCACCCAGGGCTCTCATCGGACTCCGTCATGTGGCCCTAGCCAGAAGTGGTGGTTGCCAGATACGGTGAGCACACCTGTCATCCCAGCGCTCAGAAGGCTGAGGCAGGAGGAGTGCTGTGAGTTGGAGGCCAGCCCGGGCTACCTACATAGTGAGGCCCTGTCTCGAGGACACAAGCAGATAAAGCAAAACAAGAGAAAGTGGCATTGGTGACTTCTGGAGTCCCGTTTTCTGCTCCAAACCCTCATCGACCCCCAGCTGGGGAGGCTTCCTCACGGGGGTGCTGCACACGTGGCTCATGTCCTTGACATAGTTGGACATTTGGGAACTCCTCCTCCCCACTTTGCTTTGCTTGATGGTTGGGGGAACACCAGCGGGTTCAGTGGGTTTTTGTTTTGTTTTTCTTTTCGTCCTGGTTGAGCAGACCCTCGAGGCATCCTGGCGTCCTCTTCGTTTAATCATGTCACCCTCCCTATGAGGAAGTGCAAGGTCACTGGATGGTCCCGCAAAGGCGCCGCAATGGGCCGTGTCTATTTTGACACGAAGGATCTCCCTTCCGATTTCTTCGCGATCCAGGAGACTGCCCGGTGAGCTTTTTTACCACCTGTGGCCACCTGCGTGTCACTTGGATTCCGGGTGAGAACCCACGGTACAGTGATAGCCTCACCGCCACACCTGCCTTTCCCTGTAGACAGTCCTGCGACCCGGTGTGGGGGGTGGGGTGGGGGTGGGGCAAAGCAGATGGTTTCTTTGAGACCAAGAACCACAGCAGTGCTTTTGTTAAACTCCAAAATGTCATTCCTTTTCTAAACCGAGTACCTCTCTGCTTCACGTGAAGTATCTGTGGCAGAAAGCGTGGGCAGCTTGGGCTTAGAATCCCCGCGAACTGGGCGGCTGGGGCAGCAGGATTTCCAGGTCAGCCCAGTTGGCCAACACAGCGAATTAGTCAAAACCCTGTCTCAAAATAAAATCGGGGCAGGGAATGCAGCTCGCTGCCAAGACCTCGCATTTCTCCCACCGTATCTGCCTCTCCCCGGGATACAAGCTCCCGTGCTAAAATATAGGTAGCCTAAACTTCACCCTGGCAGCCACTGTTCTGCTTTCTGTTTCTGGGAATTGTCCTGCTCTAGAGACCACCTGGCAGGGCCACATTCTGTCTGCGCCCGTTGGCGATGGGCTCATTTCACACCACAGGAGGGAGGCCCTGGGGCTCAGGCGGGTTGTAGCAGTGGCTGAATTATCTTCCTGTGCGTTGTACGCGGAGACCCCTTTTTGTTTATCCACCCTTTCACCAGTGGACAGTCAGGTGGCTTCCGCGTCCTAGTTCCTGTGCTTCATCCATGAACAGAGCTGTGCAAACATCTACTCAAGACTCTGCCTTGACTTCTTTTGATCCCCGGCCCTGAGGTAGAGTTTCTGGGTCATAGGGTGAGTCCCCGCTGGAGCCTCTGTAGAAGCACTGCACAGGTTCCACAGCGGCTCTACCCATTTCCCATGCCCACCGGCGGTGCACAAGGGCACTCATTTCTTCACAGCCCCGTTCCATTTCCACTTCCAGTTCCATGTTTCATCTCTTGGATAAAGCACCGTCCTCCAAAATGTCTTAGTTCCGGCCCATAGAGGAGACGAGGATGCAAGGGTTGTATTTTTCCACGCGCTTCCTCCTCTCGGGGTTCATTTTCCTTTCTGATAGGACATGGAGAAGGCCACGAATGGCTGTGATCCTCATTGACGTGGGAATATTCTGTCGTACGAGGAGCTCTTGCTCCTTGTTGTTTCCTGGCACTGTGACTGGAGCCCAGGGCCTTTTGCATGCCGGGCTGGCGCTCTGCCCTGCGCTACACCCCAGCCATCCTGGTTCTCTTACCGTGAACAGATCCCGTCTGGTATCAAGTGAGGCAGGAAGCACGGCCTGTGGGGGCTCTGGAGCCTGCATTGCCGTTCGTATCTAGGTCATTTATGGACCCGGAGCCTATCACTTACCCTCTTGGTGCCCCGTGCCTTCATCCGTCCTCCCGTGGAGAGAGTAAATTTATGGCACTTGTGGGATCGTCGTGAGGTTTGAATGTGCTCACACCCAGACCGCGTTCCCAATAGCACCTGACCTACACCAAGCACTGGAATGCCAAGAGGTGGGTATTTCACGAGAGACAGGGATTTGTTGGGTTCCTTCCCTGCTCCCAACCGTACACGAGAAAGCTTCTTTTCCTCAAGCTGGTTCGTGTCTTTGTGTGGACCTTTGCGTTTTGGCTGGACATTTCCCTCACCTTGCCCAGCACTGCCGGCTTCTGTGGAGAATATTTGTTATCCCATCTTCCAAACGTGCAAAATCACCTGGAAACCCGTGGGTAAATGTGCATATAAGTTCCTGGTATCTTTTCATTTGGTCTTTGGAAATATATGTCCGCACCCTGCTGGTTTCAGTCATGGGCGGCACCAAATCCACCCCAAGCAAGCACATGTTTCTTCTCTTTCTTTCTTTCTTTCTTTCTTTCTTTCTTTCTTTCTTTCTTTCTTTCTTTCTTTCTTTTTCTTTCTTTATATTTGTTATCCCATCTTCCAAACGTGCAAAATCACCTGGAAACCCGTGGGTAAATGTGCATATAAGTTCCTGGTATCTTTTCATTTGGTCTTTGGAAATATATGTCCGCACCCTGCTGGTTTCAGTCATGGGCGGCACCAAATCCACCCCAAGCAAGCACATGTTTCTTCTCTTTCTTTCTTTCTTTCTTTCTTTCTTTCTTTCTTTCTTTCTTTCTTTCTTTCTTTCTTTCTTTCTTTCTTTCTTTCTCTTTCTTTCTTTCTTTCTTTCTTTCTTTCTTTCTGCCTGCTTGTCTTTCTCTCTCTCTCTCTCTCTCTCTCTCTCTCTCTCTCTCTTTTGACAACTAAGGCATCCTTCTTGCTGATGCTCTCTCTCCGTCAAAGCTCCCTCATGTTGGGGACCATTTCCTAGACCTCCTTTGGCAAGGAAATGCTCTGGACAGTGAGGTCTCAAAATCGGCCTTGACTTGCACTCCCACCTCACTCCTGCACCTCCCCAAGTAGCCACACTGCGGCCTTCAGTTCAGGAGGAAGCACCTTCCGCAGAGGACTGTGTCTTAATGGGTGCAGTGTGGGAAACGGCAGGCTTCTGGCAAGGAGATAGAGTGTGGACGCCTCTAATATCTTTGGCTCGGTCGGTGCCCACGTTGTCCCCATGCTTGGGGAAGCCTTACCACCTTCTTTCTACAAACCACTCCAAGGGCGGCCCTCCGACTGAGCGTTTCGGCATGCATTGGAGTTGATGGGGAAATTCAAATTTGGTTCACAGTGTAAACGTGAAGTGGAAGTTTTGCTCCACAGATGATATTTGGTGCATGTAAAGTCTATCAGAAGTGCTTTAAGTTGCCTCTAAAAGAAGCCCTTTTAAATGTGTAGTATTGAGCAAGTGGTGCATTTAAAAGTGCAAGGAGGCATTTTTGTGAAGTTTCAAGCATAGGCCTTTAAGGTCACATTCACTCTCCCTTTAATTATAAAAGTGTGTACCAGTTTTCCTCATAAGATGCAAATGGAGCCCAGCATGTGTCTCACTGGCAGAGTACTTGCCTAGCATGTAGGACTCTGGAGATACAATCCCCAATACTACAAACCCAACAAACGAGCAAGTAAACCGCAAAGTTTGCAAATACGTGTTCAGAAGAATGAAAGTCGCCACTCTACAAATTGATGGTAGGAGTACTCCTTTTGTGTGTGTTTTGAAAACTCTTTAAACATGTATACTGATACCTCTTTTTACATATAAGGAATTCAGGTATGTTTTTCTGTGAACACAAATGTTCACACCATTTGTGTCATTATTCATTTGCAGTTACTCTCTGTTTTTTTCTGACATTTCATAACATTTATCTCATTCTTGCTAATAGACTTGTAATATTCCACCGCCATTTGGGAGACAGCGTAATTTATTTGAGCATCCCTCTATCTGTGCATATTTTTGTGATTTCTAAATTTTGCACGTTTGCCCACACTTTCATATTAATAAGAATGTTAAATATTGGAATTGATGGACAACAAATATCAACATTTGCACTTTCATTTGTTTTTGTTGTTTTGTTTTTTGAGGCAGGTTCTCAGTATGTAGTTGAGACTGACCTGAAACTGACTATGCAGCTCAGTGTGCTCTGGAACTCACAGTGATCCTCCTCCCTCAGCCTCCTGAGGTCTTAGATTATAGGCATGCACCACCACGCCCCTCTAACATTTCCGCTTTTGATGACCACTGCCAATTTGTCCTCCAAAATCTCCCACAGATACTCCTTCTATAGCCAGGGATTTCTAGGCTTATTTTGTTCTTCTTTCTTTTGCTTCTTTTTTTCCTTCTTTTTCTGTTATTCCTTCTTTACCTCCTCTCTTTCTCTCTCCCTCTCTCTCTCTCTCTCTCTCTCTCTCTCTCTCTCTCTCTCTGTCTAGTTGAACTTGTGGTATAGCCCTAGCTGACTTCAATCTCTTGATCCCCTTCCCTGAACCTCAGTAGTGATGGGATTTCTGGTGTATTCCTCCCTACTCACTTGATGGGCTTCTTTTATTCTTACCTAAAATATTTAACATGCCAATATATATCTGTATCATTTAAATATAGCTCTCTGACCTTTATTTACACTTTTAGTTTTTCACACCAGAGAAACTATTTGGTATTTACTCCTGTGTCCTATTTATTTCAGTTAACATTATATCCTCAATATGCATCCATTTAGCTATAAATATCTCTAGTTTCTCATTGTTTGTGGCTGAGTAGTACTCCATTTTATAGAAAAACCACATCTTCTTTATCCAGTCTCCATTTGATGGGCATTTGGTTTTCTACTTTTTAGCTATTATAAACTGTGCCACTACAAACATGGGTGCATATATATCACTGTGGTATGATTCTTTTAATTTTTGGAAAGATACCGAGCAGAGCGATAGCTGGGTCAAATGGGACCTCTAATCCTGGTTATTTGAGGTATCTCCATATTGATTTCCATAGTGGTGGCACCAGTTTGCACTCCCACCAACAATGGACAACAGTTCCTTTCTCCCCACAGCCCTGCCTGCATTTGTCGTTGGTTGATTTCTTGATAGCAGTCATTCTTTGTGAGGTGAGATGGAATCTCTGTGTTGTTTTCATCTGCATCTCTCGAATGACCAGTAATGTTGATGTTATAATTGATAGTGTGACATAGGAAGAAAATTGCTAAAGGGAAGTGGCAAGAGGAAGGGAAAGGAAATAAGGGAAAAGAAAAATGTAGAAAAAAGGAAAAAAGAGAAACAAAGTCTTTGTAAGTAGGGAAGAGTAAAGGAGGCAAAGGAAGGGCAGGATTATGGGGGGAAATAGGCACCAAGACATATCATGTAAAGGTAGGAGATCCCAGTGATAAATGTAACTGTATTGTTTGCTTTAAATGTACCAATAAACTTAATGGGGGAAAATATATAGCTCTCTGACAAAGCAACAATAGGTAGATATCGATCACACTATAAACCATGGCTCATTCTTTGTTTTCCTTCTGTTCTCCCTGTTCCTGTCTTGACTTCTGTCTCCTCAACTTCCTCTGCAGTTCTGTTACAGTTGCAGTTGCTTGAGCCCCAAATAGTCCAGATTCTCGTGCAGAACAAGGAAAGAATTGCCAAGCATACATGTAGTAATAAGTAGGGAGCTACGTTTATTGAAGATCGTGGGACTGTAGCCGCAGGAACACGTAGAAAGGGAAAAAGAAAAAGGAGGAGAAAGAGGAATAATTAATAACTCAGGCTTCCAGTGTTTCAATGATGAGACACTTCTAACTGCAGGTGCCTCTCACTCTGTCTCTCACTGGTGTGGATGATTTGTCACCTGGGACATGGCGGCCTCCTGAGCTGAAACATTGATAATCATTAGGGTGGTGCTGTGTTTATAGTTGAATGAGGGGAAGGGAGTGGCTCCCTCGACCTCACTTTTTCTAACTGTCGTAGTTCTCCTAGAGTGGAGTTGTGGATCTGTACCTTGACTGCCTCCTGTATATCTCTGTGTCCCCGGGTTGTTGGCTTTTAACCTAAGAAGAATCATGTCTTGACAGGTTTGGGAATTTGACAGCAAGGCTGTTCTAATTCTGCTCCTTGGCCTTTGGGAGGCGCATTTTCTTCACAGGTGTAACTACTCTTGGTCAGTTGGTGATTTGCCCCACTGGACTTAAATAAGTATCAAGGGGGACTGTGGTTGGACCTGAGAATGCAAAGAAACTAATAGTGCTGTTGAATTTTATGCAGCCAGTGGCCCTGATTTCACCATTCTCCAATTTGTATAGGCCACATGGTAGGAGGCAGATACTTGTCTGCACCTGCCTGGGTTGCAGTGCAGGACAGGAACTCTGAATTGGGCTATGGAGCATTTCTCAGGCTGCTAGAGCATCATTCCGGCTGCATCCCGCCTCCAGGGACTCCCTCACTACTTGGAATGTCAGTGATGCCTCTAGAGCAGAGAGGATAGGCTCTGTGGGTGTGTCACATGGGAAAGGGAGCTTGCAGCTTCAGGAGTGGAGAAAGAATCTTCTTTATTGTTGGTAGGACTGTCAAACCACGGAACCACTGTGGAAATCAGTACAGACAGCCTTAAAAACCTAAAACTAGACATTCCATTTGACCCAGCTATTCCCCTTTCAGGCATCTTCCCAAAAGAGCTAACAACATCATATTACAGTGATACATGCAAACCCATGTTTGTAACAGCACAACTCATAGTAGATAACTCATGAAAGAGGCTTATATGTCTATCAATAGATGAGTGAATAAAGAAAATGTGGTATTTATATACAATGGAGCACTACTCTGTCATAAAGTAGGATGAACTTGAGTCATTTTAGGAAAGTGGATGCACTCTAATACCATAATGTTAAATGAAATATATCAGACACATAAGCTTAAATATAGCATGGTTTCTGTCATATGAGAAACCTAGAATATAAATAAATTAAAGAGAAAAATAGAAGATAACGAGGTGGGCCAGGGATTTAGCTCAGTGGCGCTAAGCCTGCCTTGCAAGTGCAAAGTCCTGATTTCAATCCCTGGTACCAAAAAAAAAAAAAAAAAAAAAAAAAGAAAAAAGAAAGATAATAGGAAACAGGAAACAGGGAGATAAATCTTTTGCAAAAGGCAAAGAGACCAAGAGATGGAGAGGGGAGGGTGGAGTTTAAATAAAGAAGATGCATTATGTATGTGCACCAACTCCCCAGGATGAATGCAATCATTATGTACTGAAAACATATTCTAATAAAAATAAAAAGTTTTAAAAAACATGATATATTTCCCCCACATAGGACTGAGGTCATAGCTCAGTGTGAAGGCCCTAAGTTCAGGGCCTTGTGCTGAAAAAAACCTATAAAAGTAATGAAAACAAAAAGAATAATAGGATATTATTTTCCACTTTGCAAATTGTCAAAACTTAGATGAAATGTCTCAGTGGTACTTTGTGTTGCTCAATGTGGGGGATTGGGAAATATAAAGTGATGTGACTTTCTGAAGGACAATTTGACAGTGAGTATTAAATCTGTAAATGCATGTAGCCATTGAGCAAAACATTTTTGGGAATGTATATTACATGCGTATATAAATAATTTCACCAATATTATATATAAACATTTTTATGATAATAAAGAAAAGGAAGATGAAGAAAATGATAAATCAAGATATCTGAATCTAGTCAAGCTACCAGCTATTTGTAGAAGTAAAGAATCTTGATTACGAATAAACAAAGCAACAACTCTGTATCAGAGCCAAGCCCAGCGATAGCACTCAAATAGCGGAGAAGTTGACTATATATGGACAGAACCCCAGCACCATAAACTTTCTGTCTCCTCTGCCAGGGAACTCAGCCTCTCGAGCTGATGGTAAAGTGAAATCATGGGTTATTGTACTTTTTGCTTTCAAATATTCTCTAATTTTTACTTAATGAGCATGTAATTTATTTTTATTATTAAAAGTTAGAAATAATATCTTTATTTCTATGTAAAGGACATGTGGTTTCACTGTACATTCAAAAGCATTCTTCTGCTTGTCCACAAGATGACAGCAAAAGTACAATGAATACAGGAGTAGCTGAAAAAGAATATATATGTTTATCAATCTGCATTCAAACTTTTCTTCCATTTATCCAGAAGGCAGCATCCAAAGTGTTATCAAATGCAGTAGCAGTAAAGCAAGCTCCAGACAGTTTGGTCTGAAACAGAACATTGCTATGGATGGCTCAGTTGCTCTTGGACATATTACTTGCACACATTAATCATTATGTTGTTACTGATTCTGATAAGAAAAATAACTGCGTGTTGATTGTAAATTTGGTAGGTAGGAAAAAACACAAGTCACCTACTGTGGAAATATTCAGACATAGACATCATTGACAGCCTGGCATTAATCCTCATGCTTATAGATATGTGATAGAAAGGGGAAGCTACACATTTGTGAAACAAAATGTTCCCTGGATTCAACTGTTTTCTAATCTACCCTTTCACATAAATTACATCTAGAGTCTTTTCCCTAAGTTCTTTGGTATGGTGATTTTTAACAGGTGTAAGACATTCATCCTGTGATTTATTGTAATTTGTTTAACGATTTAAATGAGCTATTTAGGCTGTTTGTCTTCAAATTAACACAGGATTTCCCACATACAAAATGTTGTGAGAAAATATTGCAATTACTCAATTACCAGCAAAATTTGATGCATGTTGATATTTCTCCGTCTTTGTTTTAGATATTTTCTGTCTGTGGTAGTGCCGATTAAACCCAGGGCCTTGATACTGAGCTTGACCCCCAGCCCTTTCGTTTTTATTTCGAGATAAGGCCTTACCGAGTGGCCAAGTTGCCCAGGCTGGCCGTAAAATTGGGATCCTCCTGTCTCAGCCTCCCAATTCGCTGAGATAAAAGAAAATTTCAATCTGCGAGGACTGTGCATTCTTTCTAACCTTGTCTCAGACTTTAATTACAAATATAGATTCCACAAACCACATGGTTTTGTTCTAAACTTTAAAATTGTAAACATAAATATGATTAAAAAGACTTATCTTTACTTAGGCTAAGATTATGATTGGAGATTTACTTCTGTTGTTATAGGCTTAGCTCCTTTTAAATGATCTCAGGCAATTAAATCAATATAATTTATAACCCAGACTTTCAGACTTTCCAATCAATGGGAATCAGTGCTCTTGTGACGGGGTAGTAGTTGCGGATGAGGTCCTGTAGGTGGCGCACGGAGACAGGAATTAAAGCACCCACGAAGGCCTTTGTCCTTCCTAGAAGAGGCAGCACTGACCCAGGACAAGGACCCTTGCCTGTCTCCTGGATGCAGCCCAGCACACTCCCCAGTTGCTCCCATTTACACTGAGCCAACAGGGAGTGAGCGCCCCACTCCCTCACCTCCTCGCTGTGTGCTATGTGATGGACTGTGACCCTCTATAAGGCTAAGCAGTTTTAAAATGATCGAAGTATACATCTCTTTGGGTCCTGTGTTGTTGTTGTTGTTGTTGTTGTCGTCGTCGTTGTTCTTGTTTTGCTTTTACCTTGTTGGTGCTTGAGAAGGAACCAAGGGCCTGGTGTGAATGCCGGGCACGCGCTCCACCACTGAGCTCCACCCCAGCTCCTGGCCTTGTCTTATTTGCATCAAATTATCACTTGTTCCCATACTCCTGATACAAACTGAGCCTCTGCATGAAGCAGGTGGCCTGTGACACACAGATAATTTTTGGGAACTTAATCCCGGAGTCGGAGTCTGTATTTGAAAGGCGTGAGTAGGTTGGGTGTAGTCCTCAGGACAGTTGGATACCAGACTGCTGACAATGAGCTGTGCTCAGCACTTTGGTCAAAAGCAGCAAGGAAAGAGTGGTGGGGTGGGGGATGTGAGTGCTCAGAGCTAAGGGCGCTGGCCAGCTCTCACTGATTGCACAACCAGCAGCCTGGGGAGCTAGAGATAGTGGCCTCATGAAGAGGCATCCAAGATCCTGAAGCCTTCTTCCTGTCCCAGAGCCATCACCTTCCCTTCTTGACAAACATATAGAGCCTGTGCTCTCTGCCCTCAGTAGGTCACTCGCATTCTGGGTACTGAGTGGGTCTCTGGGGTGGCGTGGGGGGGGAACACAGCCCAAGAAATGCTGTGTGTACTAATTCAGAGTTCTTGCTGCCCCAGATACCTACTGCAACCAAGATACATGTGGGTGAGCACCTGGTCCCCTGAAGGCCTGCGGGAATTGGGGTACAGGACATCAACCCAGGAGAATAGGAAGGAGCCCGCATCTGTGACCAGGCCTCTGGGTCTTGGGTCAGGATGTGCACATATGCCTGAGATAGGCTACCTCCTTCCACAGGTCCTAACCGCACGGTAATGAACAGAGGCTGGGATGTGAAATGTGCCAACAGGAGCTGGGTAATCTCCAAGAATCATTGTTAATAACTATATTCATCACACTGTACAATAGGTCACTGGAGGGCTGGGGATTCAGCTCAGTGTGCTGCCTGGCAAGCACAAGGTCTTGAATTCGATTCCCAGGACCGAAAGAAAAAAATCACTAGAGTTCATTTCTTCCTCTTGAAATTTTGTACCTTTGACCAATTGTCCCCCCACACCAGCTCTTAGTAACCTCTGTTCTCTTCTGTATTTCTGAGTTCACATTGTTTAAGATTCCACATGTAAGAGGGATTATGTGGTATTTGTTTTTCAGTGACTGGCTTCTTGCATCTAGCATAACATCCTCTTGGATCACCCATATTACTGCAATGGCAAATTTTTTTCACTTTTAAAAAATGATGTCTATTTGTGAATACATATTAGCTATACAAAACAGTTCTGGCACATTCCTACATGCGTATAACGTACTTTGATTATTTTGCCATCCATTGCCCCTTTGCTCTTACCTACCTACCTCTCTCTCCTTTATTCCATTCCTCTTCTTTAATTGTGTCCCATCTGTTTCTCTATCATCTTGCCCCTCTCCCTCTCTTCCCTCCCCTCCCCCATGTCTCAGATTTCATAGGTGATATAAAATAGGCAACTTTTACTTAATCAAGGTCAGCCTTTTTTTTTTTTAACTCGGGTCCTTGCGCTTGCAAGGCAGGCCACCGAACCACTGAGCTAAATCCCCGGCCCATGGTCAGCCTTATTTTGTGTAACATGCTGGTCTCCAGTTCAACTCATTTCTCTTCGAATGTCAAGATTTAATTCTCCTGTATGGGTGAATAATGCTCCCGGTGATACCTCATTCTCCTGAGCCTTTCCCTGTTTGACAGATACCTTGGCTATTCCCATGGCTTTGGCTTTTGTGAACTGCATTGCAGTTGCCATAGGTATGGAGGTGTCTCGATACTGTTCTGATTCTAATTCTTTGAGGAATATACAGGGGAGTGGTATAACTGGGTGAAATTGCAGCTCTAGTTTTGGCTTTGTGAGGATCCTTCACACCGATTTTCATAGTGGCTGTACTAATTTACATCCCTACCAAAAGCACAGAAGAGTTCGTTTTACCTGCATCATTGCCAACATGTATTGCTTTGTATTCTTGATGACAGCCATTCTGCCTGGGGTGAGATGGAATCTCAGTGTGGTTCTGATTTACATTTCCCTAATGGCTAAGGATGTTATTACTTTGTCCATCTACTCACTGGCCATTTGTCCTCCTTCTTTTGAGAAACATCTGTTCAATTGCCCTTTTATGTACCTGGTTATTTGATTTTTTTTTGTTTTTTTTTAGGTTTTTATCTATATTATAGATATCATGCCTCTGTCAGAAGAGTAACTGACACTGATTTCCTCCCATTCTGTGACCTGTCTTTTCATGCCACTGATCATTTCCTTTGCTGTGCAGATGCTTTCATGTAGCTCTGTTTGAGGATTCTTGCTATTGTTTCCTGCGCATTGGTGTCCTGATTCAGGAAGTCTGTGTCTGTGCTAATGTGTTCAAGGGCCCCCCACACCGCATTTTTTTTTCTAGTTGTTTGAAAGTTTTAGATCTTTTCCCAGGGTCTTTACTCCATTTGGAATTGATTTTAGTGCAAGGTGAGGGACACTGATCCATTTTCAATTTTCTATATGTGGATATCCAGTTATCCCAGCACTGTTTGTTAGAGTCTTTATGACAACCTACGCTTTTGGCTCCTTGGTCAATAATCAGATAGCTGTGTTTACATTGTTGTTGTGTCCTCTACTTTATTCCATTAGTTTATGTGCCTATTTTGAGTCAGCAATATGCTGTTTTTGTTCCTATGGGTTTGTAGTATAATTTGAAATCTGACACTGTGATGTTCAGGATCACTTTGCCATCTCTGGGTCCGTTGTGCTACCACACAAGTTTGAGGATTGTGTTTTCTAGTTGTGTGAAGAATGCCATTGGTATCTTAATGAGGTTGCCCTGAGCCTTTCAGTCGTGTTGCCACTTTACAACTATAATTCTGCAGATGCATGAGTAAGGGAGGTCTTTTCATATTCTAGTGTCTTAAATTTATTTGTTTTTGTTCTCAAATTTTTATTGGAGAAGTCTTTTAGCTCCTTGGTGAGATTTATACTTAGGTGGTGTTTTTTTTTCTTGAAGCTATTATGAATGGAATTGTTTTCCTAGTTTCCCTCTCAATGGGTTCCTTGTTGATATATAAAAAAATCTCAATTTTTATATGTTGATTTTGTATCCTGCCACTTTTGAGAATTTATCAGAGCTAAAAATCTTGTGTTGGAATTCTTAGGGTCTTTTAAGTAGAGGATTAAAGAATACAAATATTTCATGAATTTACATGTCATTCTTGCACAGTGTGCTATGTTAATCTTCTCTATTGCTCCAATTTTAGTATACAGGCTGCCAAAGTACACATTATTTCCTTCTTTTTGAGGATGACTAGTAAGTACTCCATCAATCATATCTTCATAACCTGGCTCATATGAATAGTGCTGCAAACAACTTGGGCATGTCAATATCTATTTGATGTAATGATTTCATTTCCTTTGGATATACGGCATGTAATCTAATTTCCAGTCATTTGGCAGATATATTTTTAATTAATTGAGGAAGCTCCATATGTTTTCCATAAAAACTGTACTAATTTACATTGTTCAACAATGGTGTGTTAAAGTTCCCTACATTCTAACCAGACTTATCTTTTGTCTTTCTGCTAAGACCCATTCTAACCAGTTTGAAGTGATATCTCATTGTGGTTTTAATTTGCATTTCTCTGATTATTGGTAGCAATGAGCATTCTTTACATACCACTGGCCGCTGGCTTGTCTTAGATTGAGAAATACCTATTCAGGTCCTTTGCCAATGATTTGAGTTATTTAATTTCTTTCTTACCATTTAGTTGATTCCTTCTATTTCTGGGACAATAAACCCTTCTCAGATACATAACATTCAGGTATATTCTCCCATTCTATAAGGTGTTTCTTTATTCTATTGTTTGTTTCCTTTTCCATTTGCTGTTACATTGGGCTACTTTTTATTTGTTACTTGTTCTTTTGAGTTCATATCCAAGAAACCATTGCACAGATCCATGTCATGGACATTTACCCATATTTTCTTATAATAGTTTTACACTTTCAAGTCTTATGCTTCAATCTTTAATTCACTTTGAGTTTATTTTCCATATGGTGGGAAATGAGGGACTCACTTCATTCTTCTGCATGTGGACATCCAGTTGCATGGTTGCAACACCATTTACCTGAAAAACTGTCCTGTCCCCATGTCAAAAATCAATGGCCTATAAATGCATGGATATATTTCTTCTGAACTCTGTAGTCTGTTGCATGGATCTAAGTGTCAGTGTTTGTGTTTAACCATGCTTATTGGCTACTTTGGTATATTTTGAAGTTGGGTGGTGAGATAAATCCAATGTTGTTTTGTTTAAGATTGTTTTCATTATTTGGGGCTTTTGAGGTTCCATATGAATATGAGGCTTTTTTAAAATTTGTTTCAGAACTGTCATTGGTGCTTTCATGAGGATTGCATTGAATTGTAGACCATTTTGGATAGAATAGACATTTTAATAGTATTCCTTGAATCCATAAACATTAGGTATTTTTCCATGTATGTGTGCCTTTTTCATTTATTTTATCATATTTTTTTCATTTATTTTTCATATATTTACTTATTTTATAGATTTGGTGTATAGGATTTTTACTTCTTTGGTTGAGATTATTCCTACACATTTAACTGTTAATTTTAATAATTTAATTGCTTTAACAGGGTCTTTTGCATGATTTCTTTTTTCAGATAGTTGGTTGTGAGTGTATAGAAAGCTAATGACATTTAGATAACTTTGTATTTTTCAATTTTCCTGAATATGTTCATTGTTTCTAACTTTTTGTTTTGTTTTGTTTTTTGAGACAGAGTCTCACTATGTAGTTGAGACTGACCTGGAACTCACTATGTAGCCCAGGCTGGTCTCGAACTTACAGCGATCCTCCTGCCTCAGCCTCCCAAGTACTGGGATTACAGGTGTGCACCACGGCACCCGGCTACTAACGGTTTATTTTTTGTGGAGTCCTTGGAGTTTTCTGTCTATAGGGTCATGTCATCGGCAAATAAGGGTAGTTAAAATCCTTCCATTCCAATGTCAGTGGCTTTTATTCCTTTTTTTTCTCTAATTTCTCTAGCAGAACTTACAGTACTGCATAGAATAGCAGTGGTAAGAATCTCTGTGCTATTTCTGATTTTAGAAGAAACATGGTTGTCTTTTTCTCATGGACTGATGTCAGATATGGGTTGGTAACATGTTGCTTTGCTGTATTGAGGTACATTTCATCTATACAAAATTTGGTGTGAGGTTTTTTCTTTTTAATCAGGATGGACTGTTGAATATTTTCAAATGCTTTCCCTGCATCTGTCAAAATGATCATTTTTCTTTGTCATCCTTCTGTTGGTTGCTATATCAGATTTATAGGTTGAATTTTCCATAAATGTTGAAACTTCCCAGTGTCTCTGGCATGAATCTCCCTTTATGTTGATGAATGATTTATTTGATGTGCTCTGTGATCTGTATTCTTGAATTTACTCAAAGGTTTTTGCTCAGTGTTTATCAGGAATATTGGTTTATAATTATATCAATGAGCCTTTCTAGCCAAGGCACCCTTACCATTCCATTTGACCTTTCCACTCACAAAGAAGCCCTGACAAAGAAACACTTCCCATGTGTTCTCACTAAGGATCACCAGTGCCACCTTCTTCGTCCTCAATGGCATCCTGTGCTTTGGGGGAGAAACATTCACAAAGACCGACTAAATGGTGCTTCTGATGCTCCCAAAAGCTCACAGGAAAGCTTGATGGCTAGGGCATGTGGGAAGGTCATCCAGCAGGTTGCTTGAAGAAATCACCAGCTACACAGTACACTAGGATGATCATATCTTCTTGGAAAATAACCCCCTGCCTTTGGTTTCTTGGGGTGTATCGCAAGCTCCTGGCCTCCTGTCTTCCCTCATCCCATTTCTTCTTTGATGGGTTTCACTTCTTGAAGTCTTCAGGCCGACAACTCCTACTCGTGTGATGCCAAAATCCAGAGCAGGAAGTGATGGTGTGATGCTAGCTCACATCAGTGATCATGACCACTCCAGTTGGCCACAAGTGTGGAAATAGGCTCCCCCATGCATGCAGGAGAATGTCCCCTCTTGGAAGTCGTGGATCTGTCAAAATGTGATCATTGTGTAATCACAGCAGGGTTTCTTAACCTTGGGCTGCAGGAGGAGGTTGAGTTGCATCCACAGTGTCTACTCACTAAAAGCCAGTAGTGGCATTAATTTTCCCCCAACAGCAAGACCCTGAAATGTCCACACACTGCTAAAAGTCTTCTAAAGGGCATCATGGCTTGTTGTGACCACAGGTTTGGATGAAGCCCTTGACTTAAGACCATGGAATTTAGGGTGTTTTGAGAGAATTTTGTGGAAATCATTAATCAAGGGAACTGCACAATCTCTTCCAAGTCCCATCCCCCCATCCACCAGAACCTCAGAGGTCCTGGTCTGTCAACTACCTCCTGCCATGTCCTAGCCTGAGCCCCAGACCGGCCCCACTTTTGCCAGGCCTTACTCTTGTCCAAGGAAAAACGAGGCCTTGAAGAGAGGAGTTTCCAGCCAGAGAGCTGAGAGCTGCCGTATTTGCGGAGTGAACTTAGGCTGCAGATGCAGGCACACACCCAGTAATGATTCTCCTCAGGTTTCCCTCAGATCCGAACCCCAGGCTTGGGGCATTGAGACCCTTCAGGGAGGGCACACAATGGTAGGGGGTGTAGAACTGAGCTTCCTCTCCTCTCTCTACCCTTCCAACCCCAGCTGCACACAGGTTCCTGCGATAGAAAGTGGGGCCACAATCGCAGAGCACCACATGGTAAATCGGTTCTCCCACAGCTTGCACAGGGCTGGTCCTACTCACCAGTCACAGTGTTCCTCTTTCCGTAAACCTGAACTGGCCTTTTATTGTTCAGTGGACCAAGGCCCAGCTCCTCAGCAGAACCTGCGAAATCCCTTGTCATCCAATCACAGTCCCACTCTGCCCTCCATCTCCCCACAGGCCCTGCTCATCTATCCACCCCAAGCCATCCCCCAATGAGATTCTGATTGCCTCACCCAGCTGCTTCTGCTTCCCTGTCTTTCTCCTTCCCTCTGTCCCTGGTGTATCCTCAGAGACCCCGTATGCACGTCACCTCCCCAAAGTCTCCCAGTACTACAAAATCCAAATCATTCAGTTCACAACTCCCACCTCACAGGATTGTCCTTTCTCAGTAGTGAAGGTAACACACTATATTTCTCAGGTACACACACCCATGCTAGCTAACATAGTTTTGGCGATATGGCAGTTATTCAAGGAATATGATTCAAGACTAATTTTGGTCAATTTGTGTGAGGTTCCTATAACAGCCAGATATCATAAGGCTCACTGTGCCCTGTGCAGTGGTGCACATTTGTAATCCCAGCTGTTTTTGAAGCTGAGGAACAAGGATCACTAAGTTCAAGGCCAGCCTTGGCAATTTAGTGAGAACCTGTCTCAAAACAAAAAGGGATGGGTATGTACTTCAGTGGTAAATTGCCCCAGGGTCCCATCCCTAGTTTCAAAAATTTTGTACTAAGAATGGAACACAAGGCCTTCTCATGGAGCTAGAACCCTAGCCTTTTAAAAAAATTTTCTACTTTGAGACAGGCACTCACTAAGTTATTTAATTGTCCAGGTTGAATCGAAACTTGTGGTTGCCTTGCTTCAACCTCACACGGTGCTGAGATTACAGGCCTGTGCCACCACACTGGCTGAAGACTTTTAACTAATCAATAATATGACAAGTAACTTCAACAGCAAAACTGGAATAAGAGCAGGGGAGTCACCTTAAATCAGAATGGCAAAGGATGTGGAATGAAGCTACACATGTCACATCAGAGAAACATGGTGGAGATGAAGGAGCGGATATGCACACCCATGAGACTGCGGAATGGATGCCTTGCTTCCCTGCCCTGTGTGGATGCACACTGCAAGCCCCTGAGGAGCTCTGAATACTGATGTCTGGATCTGAGGCGCTCAACCTCAGTGCTACTAACATGGCAGCCTGGATAATTCTTGGAGAGTCTGTTCTTTGCATTACGGGATGTCCAGCAGTTTTCCTGGTCTCTACCCACTAAGTGCTTATCATAAGTTACCCAGTCTTTCATAATTTAAAATATATGGGAGAAAAAAAGCATCTGATATATTACTGAGTGATATTCATGGTAATTTCTCCTTTCAGAAGTTAGAAGAGGAGGAAAGGAAACCAGTTCTTCTAAAGTTTGTTTTGCATTAGACACTGAAGGTGAGTCACTGGGACCTTAGAACAGTTTGAAAATTTTATGATAGAATGTAGGATTGAATCATAGACTTTACACATGAGGGAAGCATATTTCAGAAGTTACTGAAGCAAGAGAAAATTTTCTTTCTGTCCCAGGACACTGCAAGGGGTGACAGAACACTCTCAAAATGGAATCCTCCTACCTTCATCTGTTAGAGCTGATGAAAGACAATGGAGACAAAGTAAGGAGAAACCAAGATGATGTGGCTGGGTATGCATAGGCGCCGAGAGTGGGCAAGGCTGTGTGAAAAGATGGAAAGAGAATGCAGCACCCAGCAAGAACCAGACTGTTTTCCAGCGCCTGTGGACAGTAGTCAGAAGGCTATAACCCAAACTGTGCAGAAGCTGCTAAGGACAACTCAAAATGATCTTTTCAGTTGATTTGGAACAAATGACGCAAGATTGCAACTGAGCCTGTTACTTACGTCTGAAGGCAGAATGTGAATTGGCGACAAAGAGAAAGCTTTGCTTTTTCTACAGACGAGGAGGAGATGTTCACAGAAAATAAGTAAAACGAATAGACCAAAGAGGATGAACCAGGGCCATTTCATCTGCACGTGCAAGTTACCAAGGGGCTTCCAGAATGCCCGTGTCTAGACCCACCTTGAACTATTGAAATCTAAATCTCTAGCTGTGAGGTCTGTTATTGTCTTTGCCTCAAAGTTCTTCCAGGTGATTCCCATGGGCAGCCAATATCCAGGTGATGAAATGAGCTAAAGACACGGTGAGAAAACATCTCATTTTTTTCTTCTGTTTTTTCTTTGTCTTCTATAAGAAATTGTTCTCTTTCAATTTAAATACAGTGTAAATGTCAGATATTGCAAAAAATATATGATGTTCTGGGTTTTTAAAAGATAAACAAAATCTACAACCTTTAAGCAGACTAGCAAAGAAAAAAGAGGTCTCAAAATCAGAAATAAAAAAGACAACATTACAATGAATAAAACAGAAATACAAAGGATCAGAAGTGACTGGTATAAACAACTACACACCCACAAATCAAATATCTGCTTGAAAGGAATAAATTCCTAGCATATACAGTCTGCCATGGTTAGACCAAGAGAAAGTTGAAAACTTGAACAGATTAGTAATGGGTGAAGAGGTTGGATCAATAATTAAGAAGTCTCCTGGCAAAGCAAACTCGAGGAACTCATGAATTCACTCCTAAATTCCAGCAAAGAAAAAACTAATGCCAATCATTCCAAAACTCTTCTGAAATTTAGAAAAGGAGAGAACATCCAATCTCTTTCACAAGGTCAGCATTATTCTGATATCAAAGACAAACAAGGCCATTACCATAAAAGAATTACAGGCCAATATCCCTGATGAACACAGAAGCAAAAATCCTCAATAAAATACTACAAAATTGATTTCAAGAGCACATTGAAAGAATCATTTACCATGATCAAGTGGGATTCATCCAGAGACACTAGGATGGCTCAATACTTATGAAGGGTTCAACCTATGAATCTGATAAGAGCACCCCAACAGAATGAATGTCAAAGAATATAATCACCTTGACAGATTCAAAGAAAGCGTTTGACAAAATCCAATAGTCCTTCATAATTAAAAACAAACTCACACCAAATTTTGTATAAAGGAAATAAATGTACTTCAATACAGAAAGGCCACATGTGACCAACCCACATCTGACATCAGTCCATGAAAGAAAGACAACAATATTTCCTCTAGCATCAAGAACAACACAAAGATGTCCATTCTCACTGTTGCTATTCAATGCAGTACTGGAAATCCTGCCAGAGAAATTGGATAAAAAAAGGAATAAAAGCCACTATCACCACTCCTGTTCAACAAACATTAGCTAGAGCAATCAGACAAGAGGAAGTCATAAAAGGATACACATAGGGAAGAATGAAGTCAAATTATCACTGTTTGGAGATGACATGATCCTTTACATGGAAGACCCAAAAAATTTCACCAAAAGATTCTTAAAAGCAATAACCAAATTCAGCAATGTAACGGGATACGAAATCAACACACACAAATCAATAAAGAAAGAAATTAGGAAAAGAATACTGTTTGTGATAGCATCAGGAAAAATTAAATACTTAAGAACTAACCTAACAAAAGGAAGTGAAAAACTTGTATAATGGAAACTATAGTACCCTGAAAAAGGAGATCAAAGAAATCATTAGAAGTTGAAAAACTATCCTCCATTCCTGGATAGGCAGAACGAATCTTGTCAAATGGCCATACTTGCAAAACTATTATAGAGGTTTAACATGATTCCTATCAAAGCACCAACAGCATTCCTCTCAGAACTAGAAAAAAAATACCCTAAAATTCAGATGGAAAATGAAGAAACCCAGAATAGTACAAGCAATCCTGGGTAACAAGAGCAAAGTAGGAGGCATCACAATTTCATATTTCAAGTTGTATTACAAGGTTACATCTGTAAAAATAGCATGGTACTGGCATAAAAACAGACGTGTGAATCAAAAGAACAGAGCAGACAATGCAGAAACAATCCCAGGTATATTCAGTCATTTGATCTTTGACAAAGTGGCTGAAAACTTATGTGAAGGAAGGCCGGGGATTTAGCTCAGCGATTTGGTGGCCTGCCTTGCAAGCGCAAAGACCCAGGTTCAATCCCGGTACCAAAAACAAAAAAAAACTTATGTGAAGGAAAGATAGCCTCTTCAGCAAAAGGTGCTGGGAAAACAGGATATCCACATGGAGAAGACTGAATCTAGACCCATATCTCTCACCATGTACTAAATTTAAATAATCATGTTTGGCTCAGTGGCTGTGCTACCTGCCTTGCAAACACAAGGGCCTGAGTTCGATCCCTGGTACCAAAAAAAAAAAAAAATCATGAATCAAAGATCTAAATACTAAAATAGAAGCACAGCTGAGCATGGTGGTGCATGCCTGTAATCCCAGCACTTGGGAGGCTGAGGCAGGAAGATCACTTCCAGTTTGAGGCCAGTCTAGCCCACGTAGTGAGTTCAAGGCTAGCCTGTACAAAGCAAGATCCTGTCTCAAAAAAAAAGAGAGATGATGAAGACCCCTTAAAAGCAAACACAAAAACACTTAACCTGATGGAAGAAAATTTGTAAAACTCTTACAGACATAGGTATAGGCATGAACTTTCTGAACAGAACTCCTACTATACAAGAAATAATATCAAGAATCAACAAATGGGATTCTATCAAATTTAAAAGCATCTGCACAGCAAAGGAAACCACCAACAGAGTGTAGAGACAACTTATGGAATGGGCACATTTTTTTGCCATCCACATCCCAGACAAAAGACTAATATCTAGACTATATAATGAACTCAAAAATAATAGACCCTTTCAAAAAAATAAAAGCCCCAAATCAAAAAATGGGCAACTTAAATGAATAGACAATTATCAGAAGTGCACATAGCCAAACAATAAATGAAAATAGTTTCAACATCTCTCACCATTGAAATAAATGCAAATTATGATTTTCATTATTTTGAGCACTTTGTTTTTTCCCTTTTTTGACTTTTATTCCTACATGTTTGCAGTACATAATGATTATATTTATTGTCAGGTGGGTACATATCCATAACACATTTCAATTCTTTTGCCTCCCTAGAAATTAAGATTTTTTTTTTTCATATTAGGGATCGAACTCAGGACCTTACGCTTGTGAGGCAGGCACAGTGCCACTGAGCCATATCCCTGGCCGGAAATTAAGATCTTTATTGTTGCTCTGAACATGGTCTGCTTGGGTGAATATTTCTTGTGATTCAGAGAGGACTGTGTACTATGTAGGTACTTGATTAAACTATTATGCAATACCCAATAAATCCTCTTGAAGCATGATGTTGTTAATTTTAACTGTTCCAGTATAATTTTTTCTGCTTTCTTCAGCTATCAATTAATGATGGAGTTGTTTTAAAATTTTCAGAAATATTTGTGAATCAATGATTTTTCTCTTCACATTCATGTTTTTCCTCATGTAGTTTGATCCTTTATTTAGTGGAATAGGTATCAAGGACTGTTATTTTTAGAGAACTGCCTTTTATATCACTATCTGATCACTGTAATAATTATTTACCTTGAGGTACAAATTGAATAATATCAAATTAATATGGGGTCGGGGATTTAGTCACCTACCTCACAAGTTCAAGGACCCAAGTTCAATCCCCGGTACAAAAAAAAAATGAGATAGCTTCTGCAGATCTTGTTGAAACAAGATTTTAAAAAATGCAAATCAGCCAAGCAGGGCAGTGCATGTCTGTAATCCCAGAGCTCAGCAGGCTGAGGCAGGAGGATTGCAATGAATTTGAGGCCAGCCAGAACTACATAGTAAATTCAAGACTAGCCTGAACTATGTAGTGAGATCCTGTCTCAAACAGCAACAATAACAACAAAAAAAAGGAAATAAAAAGGAAAATAAATGCAAATTAGACAACTCCGAGATTCCATCTTACTACAGAAAGAGTGGCCATAATCAAGAAATCGAATACTAACAAATGCTGGAGAGGCTAAGGAGAAAAAATAAACTATCCTAAACTGTCGGGGGAATGCAAATTAGTACAACCACTATGAAAATTAGTATGGAGATTCCTTAAATACTAAAAATAGAAATTCCATTTGACCCAGGTATTCCCTTTCTATGTACATTCTTCCCAAAAGAGTGAAAGTTGTCATATTACAGTGATACGTGCATATCTATGTTTACAGCAGCACGACTCACAATAAATAACTCAGTATTGGAAGCTGTTTATGTGTCCATAAACAGATGAACAAATAAAGACAACGTGGTGGTGATATGCAGCGGAGTACTACTCTGCCATGACAAATATATATTTGAGGCATTTGTAGGAAAATCGATGCACCTTGTGTCCATACTGTTAAAAGAAATAAATCAGATGCACAAACTTAGATCTACATGATTTCTCTTATAGGAGAAATACAAAATGTAAATAAATTTAAAAGAAAAGTAAAGATAGATAATAGGAAATAGTGGGATAGATTTTTGCAAATGGACCAAGAGGACCAAGAGACAGAGGGAATGGGGCAGGAGGGGCTGGGAAGGGAATGTGTTCTGTCCGTGTACCAATGTTACATTATGAATGTCATCATTATGTATTGTAAACATGGACTGATAAAAATAAAAAAAAATTGAAGGGTGATCTTTGCCCAAAAAGGAAAAAATAAATATTTACAAATTTTTCCACATAGTACCTTAAAATCCTGGAATAGCAAAACAACAACAAACAAAACATAATCATAAACAAGAAATTACAAATAAAAACAGAAATATATTTTCAGCTATGTGACAAAGGGCTGATTTACTAATTTATGCAGAGCTCAAAATCAAATGTTATAAGATAAAAGAAAGACAAAAACCCAGTGGAGAAAAGGTGAAATACTCCACAGGGTTTAAGAACCATAAATTAACAACCTTAGCTGTGTATGGTGATGGGTGCCTGTAATTCCAGTCCTCCAGGAAGCTGAGGCAGGAGGATCACCAGATCAAGGCCAGCCTGGGCAACTTAATGAGACCCTGTCTCAAAAGAAAAAGCACCAGGGAAGTAGCTCGGTGTGAAGGCCCTCTGTTTAGTCCACAGTACTAAATACACTTTTTTAAAAAACCACCTTTACTAACAATAAAAGAAATACAAACAAAAAACCCGGATATGATATTATATCTTGCAAAATGGCAAGGATCAGATGCAAATGTTGAAGGATACCTTGTGCTGCTGAGTGCCGGGGACGGGAAAGTGATGACTAATGCATCTTGGAGAAGTCCAAAGTGATGCGACTTTCTGGACAATTTGGCAAATTTGTTAAATTTCAAAATATGTGCAGCCACTGAGAAATAAATTGTTTGAAATTTATATTATGCGCATATTTATAAAATATCTCCGAGATTATTATATGTAAACATTTTTATGATGTAAAGAAGATGAAGAGGAGGATGAATAAAAATTTAAACCAACCATCGTATCTGAACATGGTCAAGCTACTAGCTATTTGAAGTACACGAACACTTGATTATCCGGAAACATAGCAAGAACCGAGTACTGTATCCAAGACCCGTCCAAGGTTAGCATTCAAAGAGCAGAAAAGCTGACTTGGTACTGAAAGAACTGCAGCTGCGTGAACTTCATGTCTCCTCTGCTCAGAAACTTAGAATCTCAACTCAATGGTAAGGTAAAATTGTAGGTTATTGCACTTTCTTTTTACTTTTATGTGTCATCTAAATTGTGTGTGTGTGTGTGTGTGTGTGTGTGTGTGTGTGTGTGCTGGGGATCGAACTCGGGTCCTTGCTCTTGCGAGGCAGGCGGCGGAACCACTGAGCGAAATCCCGGGACCACTCTAAATTTAATTTAATGAATATGTTTGATTTTGGGTAATGAATTTCGTGAATAGTATCTTCAGTGGTATGTAAAGAACGTATCTATAGTTTCACCACACGTACGAAAGCATTTTCCCACATGTCCATAAGGTGGCAGCAAAAGCACATCTAATACGGCGGCAGTAAAACCAGTTTCAGAGTATTAGGTCTGAAACAGCTCGGCTGCTTGCACAAATTATTCATTGGGTCGTAATTATTTCTGATAAAATAAATGAATATTCATTTTAAACTCTATATGTAGGAGAAAAATACAAGTCACCTACTGTGGCAATACTCGTATGGACAATATTGACAATCTAGCATTGATCTTCGTGCTTCTAGATGGAAAGGGGAAACTACACATATTTAGAACAAAATATGTCTGGTGTACAACTGCGTTCTAATCTACCCTTGCACATTAAATGCACCTGGAGTCTTTACCCTTAATGCTTTAATATGATGTGATTTTTTTTAAATGGTGAGAGGCGATCATCCTGTGATTCATTGAGAGTTATTTAGCTAATTAAAGTTAGTAATTTAGGCTGTTCGTCTTCAAATTAACAAAAGAATTCCCATATGCAAAATTTTCTGAAAAAAATATTTTAATCACCCAACTAATCACCATCCAAATTTAATACACGTTAATTTTTTTCCATCTTTAGTTCAAATGTGTGTAGTAGTAGTTGTAATAGTAGTAGTAGTAGGGATCGAGCCCGGTGCCTTCAGATTGCGCTACACCTCTAGTCCTCTATTTTTAATTTTGAGACAGGGCCTCACTAAATCATTAGGTTGTCCATCCTGGTCTTAAAATTGCCCGTGTCTCCTCTTCCTGATTTGCTGAGATGAGGAATTTTTAATCTGCAAGTATTGTGCATCCTTTCTATCCTTGATCTTAGACTTTTAACTACAAAAGTAGGTTCCCTGAGAACACAGTACTGTATTGTTCTGAATTTTTAAATTCTACACGTACATGTAATGACAACAACATGTCTTTACTTGGCTTGACATTATGCTTGGATATTTAGCCGCGTGGGTACATAGCTAGCTAATTTTAAGTGATCTAAGGCATAATTTATCAATATAATATAATTTTTTAACGGGAGCTATAGATAAACCGGTTTCCAATCACTGGCCATCAGAGCTCTTGCAACGAGGTAGTTGCGCAGGACTTCCACTAGGCGGCGAGAGGAGACAAGAATTGAAGTACCCATCTCTTCCTGAGCCATTCCTGGAAGAGGCAGCACGGATGAACAAGGAGCCTTGCCGGTCACCTGGAGCAGCATTCCCCAGTTGCTCCCATTTACACTGAGCCCTCAGGGAGTGAGCGCCCCATTCCCTCGCTGCTACCATGGCTGTGAGCATCTACAAGGTTAAGCACTGTGAAAACTGGTCATACACTTGCAGGAGGTCGCATCTAGACCCATTTTCTCACCGTGGACTAAAATAAAATCAAACTGGATCGAAGATCTAAATATTAAAGCAGAAACAATCTGCTGGAAGATAAAATAGGCAAAACTCTTGAAATCATAGGCATAGTCAAGGACTTTCCAAACAGAACACCAAACGCAAAAGAAATAACATCAAGAATCAACATATGGGATCGTGACAAATTAAAAAAACATCTGCACAGCACAGCAAGCAACCAGCACAGTGAAAAAAAAACAAGCTGTGGTATGGGAAGCGTTTTTCCAGCTACTCCTTAGACAAAGAACTAATATTTAGAATATATAAAGAACTTAACATTAGACCCTCTGAAATAGAAGGTCCAATCAAAAAATAGGCAGCTGAAATAAATAGACACTTCTCACAAGAAGTACAACTGGCTAGTAAGTACCTGAAAAGATGTCCAACATCTCTGGCCATTAGAGAAATGCAAATTAATACCACGAGTCCATCTTACTCCAGAGAGAATAGCTATCATCAAGCGATCAAATACCACATGTTGGTGGGGCTATGGGGGCAGGGCAGGGGGCAAACCTGCTGCACTGTGGTGGGAATGTACACTAGGACAACCACCATGGCAATCAGCATGGCATTTCTTTATAATCTATAGATAGAAATCCATTCGACCCAGTTATTTTCCCTTTTAGGCGTCATCCTGGAAGAGTTAAAGGCATCATATCAGGGACACACGTACACCCATGTCTATGGCAGCACAACTCATAGCAGCTAAATCCTGGAAGTGGCCTATATGTCCATCAAAGATAAATGGACAGGGCTGGGGATTTCACTCAGTGGCACTGTGCCTGCCTTGCAAGCACAAGGTCCTGAGTTCGATCCCTGGTACCACTAAAAAGAAACTGAGAGAGGTAAATGGATAAAGAAAATGTGGTATTTATGCATGACAGAGTACCATTCTGTTACAAAGAATGACAAACTTGAGTCATTTGTAGAAAAACTGTTGTACCTTGAGACCATAATGTTAAGTGAAATGCATCATACGCAGAAGCTTAAATATTGCATGGCTTCTCTTACGTGAGAAACTCAAAGTATGAATAATTTAAAGAGCAAAATAAAAGGCAGATAATAGGAAACAGGGAGACTGATCTTTTACAAAGGGAAGTGAGCCCCAGAGATGGAAGGAGGAAGGTATTTCCGGGAGGAGAAGGGGACATAAAAAGAACTCATATGTGTAATGCACACGTATAGATGCCCCATGATGAATACAGTCTTTAGGTACTGCAAACATGTACTGAAAAGGATTTCAAATATTTTAGTCGATCGAAGTAAATCTCTGTCTCCTGGCTTTCTTTTTTCTTTCCAGTACTGGAGCTAGAACCCAGGGCCTGTTGTGCCTGCCGGGCTCACATCCCACCATTGAGTCCCACACAGCCCCTATTGCTGCTTATTTCCTGTACAAGGGTTTGCCACTTTGTCCTATCTCTTGATGTAAACCGAGTTTCTACAAGAAGCACATGGCCAGCGGAACCCGCGTGATTTAAGGAGAGCTTAATCCTTGCGTCTGCATTTGAAAGGTTTGAGCCTGTTGCAGACAGCCTGAGGGGGCAGTTGGGGACCAGGCTGGCGATTGTGATCTGTGCTCAGTGCCTCTGGTCTAAAGCGGTGAGGGGAGTGTTGGGGGCGACTCTCCCTTGGTCCCCACGCCCCCACTCTGGGTGCTCAGAGCTAAGGGGCCGGCTGGGTTCCTGCTGTGCTGATTACACAACTAGCAGCGCGGGGAGCTAGAGACAGTGGCCCCCTGAAGAGAGGGAACAATCTCTCCAGAGGCATGCAGGATCTTGAAGCCCATCTCCTTCCCTTCCCAGAGCTTCAGGCTCCCCTTCCAGGGTGACAGACACAAAGTCTGTCCCCTCAGCCCTAGAGGGGGTTAGGAGCATTCCAGGCAGTGAGTCTGTCCCTGGAGGGAGAATGAGCAGGTTACTAGCAGCCTGAAGAATGCTCCCTGTCCTAAATCAGAGATCCTGTCTTGTGCTGCATTCCAGTTAAATGCGGGTGAGCACCTGGCCCCCGGAAGGCCTGCGGGAATTGGGGTACAGGACATCAACCCAGGAGAATGGGAAGGAGCCCGCATCTGTGACCAGAGCTCTGGGTCTTGGGTCAGGATGTGCGCATGGATCTGGGGCAAGCTACGTCCTTAGCTGGCGGAGGGTCCGCTGCGGCCCCTCCACAATTCCTGGCTGCACAGGAACGGGCAGAGGCTGGGAAGTGAACTGTGCTAACAGGAGCTGGGCTGTGGCGCAGGGACTCAGCCCACTCCAGTTCATGTGATGAGGCCAGCAACACCCTGCTAGTGAAGAGAATGGCGGACAGGGTTGGGGGAGAAGGGAGTGGGGAGATGGGGGGCACAGGTTTACATTATACCAGGTGATGACTCAGGTGTGGGGGTCTAATGTACAGCATGGTGACTTACAGGTAACTGTATCGTGCTATGTACTAGAACTGTGCTAAGCAGGTAGACCCTAAGTGTTCTTAACACAAAGAAGGGAAAAGCCTTTCTACACATCTTCTCTTGTTTTTTTTTTTGTTTGTTTGTTTGTTTTTTGTCATTTATATTTTTTACCACAGACCACTGATTTAGTGGGGTGGTGAACTAGAGCTTTGTAAAAGATCAAATGGAAGCTGAGGTAAACATTCCTGGTCCGTGGGCCCTTCCATTCTAAACAGCCATTCAGAGATTGGGGCTGTATCTTGCGTTCTCTCTGTCACCTCGGTGTTGTGGTGCCGCCTTATCTAGGTGGCAGCTCCTGGAAAGAGAGAATATGCAAGTATTCCTGCTGTGCTCCACTGGCCACTTGGGTCTGTAGCCACCCCTATCGACAGACAAACGAGGCTACTAAAGTTATTCAAGTGACAACTCCAGCCCCAAAGCAAAATCTAGACCAATTCTTCTCCTAAGTGGCTATTTATTAATCTTTTTTATTTTTTCTGGTACCGGGGGTCGAACTCAGGACCCTGTGCTTGCGAGGCAGGAGGCAGCACCACTGAGCTAAATCCCTGGTCCAGGGGGCTATTTATCAAATAGTTCTGTTTTCTACATGCATTGGTACCACTCCTTGACCATATACTAATTTTTTAAACTACGTACTAATTTCAGTCCATTTTACCGTTGTCTCTGCTCAGTCATGCCTCAGACAGTTTAAAATTGTGGTATCATTCAAGTACGTTTTCACATCTAATACAGTATTCTCTCCTTGGCTTTCTCTTCTCTTTTCCCAGTTTCCTGACTTCTTTATCGCTTCTTTTTCCATATAATTTTAAGATTGCTAATCTGCTGTGATAAATATGCTGGTATCACATTGGAGAGTTTGTAAAATGTGTGAGATAATTTGGGGAGCTCTGTCAAGCGCTTCCCTCTCTTCACAATTTCCTTTTACTCTTGTAATAGTGTTTTAAGTTTTTAAAAATTATTTAAATTTGACCGAGGTTTAGCTTTTTTTATATGCCACTTTCTCTGGGTATAGAATTGTAAATGATAGGCTTCTCAGCTTGTGCAAAATACTATTTCATAACTTTCCTGCTTGTCTTTTTGTTGTTGTCACAGATATGATTCCTATTGTCCAACTACTGCGTTAGGATTTTCTGGGTAGGCGATTCTTTTCTCTCGGTTGCTTTTACAGTTTTCTCTTAACTTTTGGATTCTGAAGTTTTAATGTTACGTGTACAGGTCTGAATTTATTTTTATTTATCCACTCCAATAATCCATGTCTTTCATCAACCCCAAAGCATTCTCAGCCGCTTTTTTTTTTTTTTAATATGGCCACTTCCACATTCTCTCTGTTCTCTCCTCTGAAATGCACTAGACGTGTGCTGGGACTTCTCATTATCCTTTATGTACCTTAGACTTTCCCTTTTCCCACTGTTTAATCCCTCTTGGTACATTCATGGTAATTGTCTCAAATCTCTTTTTCCAGTTCACAAGTGTTCTCTCTTTGGCTCTTTAATCCATTCAGAGTTTATTTCAATAAGATGCTTTCCCTCCTAGAAGTTCTCTTTTGTCCTTCTGGAATTTCTCACTATATTTTGTTGTGGTACACTGTTGCTTTAGTTTATTATAGCTTCTATTCTATTCCTTCTTTTTCCAGTACTGGGAATAGAACCCAGGGCTTTCACACTGAGCTATAGCCCTAGTCCTTTTTTTTAACTTGTAGCAGGGTATCTAAGTGACTAACTTTCCCAGGCTGGGCTCTAACTTGTGAACCACCTGCCTCAGCCTCCCAGAGTGCTAGGATCACGGGAGTGTACCACCACGCCCAGATTCCTTCTTTTTTGTTTGTAAACAATGGAAGCTGTTTGTTTGGTGGCCTGCTTCAAAAGATTTTACTCTCCTAATTTCTCAGGCTTCTAATCCTGAAGGAGGTTGGGTCTTAAGTCTCCTTCCCTGTACTCTTCCATCATTTCTCCATTTTAGCGGAGAATTCTTCTTGGGGGAACCTGTATGCTCTGGGTCATGAAAGAACCCTGTGGGGTAGACTGGCTTTGTTTCTCGGGATACATCGGAGGCTGGACTGGGGCCAGTTTGTCTTTTAATTTCTCACCTTGGGATTTCCCTGCCCCAAGGATAGTGCCCATTCTCACTCCACAACTGTGTAGCATAGGCAGGAGATTGTTTTCCCTTAGCATTGTTTCCGGCTCCCTCCCTGGGAGTGTCCACAAGAAACAAGCTTCCTGCTTCTTGCCTGGGAGGATGAGAAGTTTACCTTGTCCTCCCTCCCATAATGGAGGTAGCGGGCCCAGATCCTAGCTTGGGGGAGGGCTCAGCATAATTTTTTTTTTAATTTCTAAACTGATATTAAAACCTCAGCTCATAAAAGGGAATGCCTATTATCCAAGAAAGTGATCTATCTTCCTAGTATCTGTGTACTTAATATTTGCATTATATTTTACGCAGCATGTCTATGATAAGTGTGGAGAAATATGGGAAGCATGGGACGCATTACCTCAATCTGCCCAATTGCCAAACCTGGAAGTTGAAGTCTGTTTCCAATTTTCCATTGCTGCAAATAAAGCTGTGATGAATATCCTTGACCATTCATCTGTATGCACATATTTGATTATTTTCTTTGGATAAATGCCTAGAAATGGTCAAAGAGTATGAACATTTTTAAGGTGTTTGATGCACACGTGCACATGTCAATGCTCCATTGACAACCCCAAAGAATGCATCACTTTCCATTCCCTGAGAATTCCTGTTCTCCTGTGCCCTTGCCAACATTTTGGAGCTTTAAAAAATCATCATTTAGTTAGCTTAAAAAATATAGAATGTCAAAACAATACCTTTTTACATTTCAAACTGCATAGAAAAAAGTCAAAAGTAGAATAAAATTTTGTGATATGTAAAAATCAGGTGAAACTCAAATTTCTACACTAACAAAGAGTTTTATTGGAGCACAGTCATATCTACTTGTGTACGTATTAGCTACCACTGTTTTCCAACTGCAGAAATGACTAGTTACTATAAGAAACCCATGGCCTAGGCCTAGGTAGAATAGTTACTATCTGATCATTTCCAGAAAAAGTTAGCCAGCCTGTAGTTTAAATGAAAGAAGCCCACACACAAATAAATGCAATGGAATCCTAACCATCATTGAGACCGAATGAACTACTTATACACGGCAACATAAGTGAATTCCATGACATAAAGTTGGAGTAAAAATGTAGCTAGATGCAAAAAAAAAAAAAAAGAAAAAAAAGGACAGGAAGTATGCATGTGGCTGTAAGTGCAGGCAGGAGTGACCTGTGTTGGCAGAGATCCGGGGTGGGGTAGGGGTGGGGGTGGTGATCCTTGGAAGAACAGGACAGGGACTAGAAGAGGCTGCTCAAGTAAGTCCCAAAGAATTCCTTTCAAGACAAGAGGAAACAAACTCCACCTCTTCCTAAGAGGAAAAGCGTGTGTGGCCCTCTTCAGTTATCCCAGGACTTTCTCAAGGGTGAATGTTGAAGTGCCTGGAACTTACTCCACTTCCTGCAGTCCCTGGAGTGCAGGGCCCTGAGCAGATAATGAAGATACTGCCCACCCGCTTCTGTATCACAGGAAATTTCTGCCAAGCCATAAACGTAATATGTTTGTGGTCTCACCACCCAAGTATCGCTTGCATTGACTCAGTAGCAATTACATGTACGATTCAATAATTTGCAGAGACAATTTAAAGAACTGATTGAATTGGAAATTGTCAGCTTATCTTTAAACAAGTAAATGCTCCTATATACCGTATGGAGCAGGAAACTCAAACTGAGCAGCATGGGGGACAATGGTTACTGCTTTCTGAACTCTTGTCTAGGCTGTTGCTTCTGAAACTCTACTGTGCCTGGGAATAATCTGAGGATCTTTCTTAAATCGGTTCTGATAGCATGGAGTTGGGTGTGTGGAGACTCCTTGTTTCTGATGCAGATGCTCCTGGTGCTGCTTTGTGGACCGGGGAGGATGGGTGTCTAACTCTATTGTTGGGCACAATCAGACCACAATGAAATTCAACCAATCAGAGCTCAGAAACTTCCACAGCACACACTGGCTACAAAAAGGGCTATTTGGACCTTCCATCAACACTTCCTTGCTAAACTGACATGGAGCTAAGCTGGTCCTTTACAAGGTGCATAAATCAGTTGGTTAGTGAAGAAGTCATTTATTCGGCTGACAGCCAGTGAAATGCACATGAGCACAGGCGCACACAAGCAAACTTATAAATGGAAAAAAATGTGACAAGGTCAGAAAATCAGATTCAGATTGTGCAAAAACAGAAACGCAAGCATCTTAGGAAGAATGCAGCTTGCATTGTGTCAGATCTTATCTGCTTGCTCCAAGCAGGGTCTGGAGAGGTGAGCACGATTTCCAAGGGAGTAGAATTTATCTGTTAAGCGATGTTTGCATTTGGTCAGTTGATTGACATAGGATAGCAAAAATGGATTTGTGATTTTTATATAAGCGCATTAATTTGGAGCCCTCAAAAGCATTGACTGTAGCCCTCAAGAGTGTCGTGTGAGTTTGTGTGTGTGCTTACACAAAACGAGTCATTCAGCTTTACAAAATTGAGTCCATTTAAATTATAGTTTCAAAACCGAGTTTTTCCTTAACTGGGTAAGTTTGGCTTTAGAACCTAATTATTCTTTTTTCTTCTTAAATTCTATTTTAGGTCTGGCAAACATGAACCAATTTAAGGGACCTAAGCAAAACATTTGCTCCCATTTGTTTAATTAATTAAGTCAATTCAACATCTTTATGCATTTTAAAGTATATTTAAAACTTAGTACAATGCACTCAATTCCTTTTATAATCACTTCCGTTGTCTCACTTAACAAATACATTCCCAAATAGACAAATAACTCTTTGAAATCTAATGAATCAGATTTACATAGTGGATCTTAAGCTCTCTCCAAATGTCTGAATACTGTATATAAGATCAGTTTTCAACTAAAATCATAAGTTTAGATTACTCAGTTATATATTTTACAGTAATATCCAAAGCTCAGAAAATTCTTTTAAACTTTACAAATGCATCTGTTATCAAATACAGTTGGCTCTCTATGTCTAGATATATTCAACTAACTATTTGATGTTTTTAAAAAATTGAGTTGGGCACAGTGGTGCAGTTCTGTAACCCCAGCTGCTCGGGAGGCTGAAGCAGTAGACTGAAAATTTAAGCCCAGCCTAGGCAATTCAGCGAGACTCTGTCTCAAAATAAGAAACAAAAATGGCTGGGGATGTAGCTCAGTGCAAATGCCCAGGTTTCAATCCTCAGTACTGAAAAAAAAAAAAAAAACAAATAAAGCGTTTTCTCTGAATATGTACAGACATTTTTCTTGTCATTTTCCCCTAAACAATACAGTACAACAATTAGTGACATAGTACTTACGTTAGGTATTATAAATAATCTATAGATGATTTGAAGTATATGAGAGAATGTGCCTAGGTTATATGCAAACATCACACCATTTTATATAAGAGACTTGAGTGTTTGCAGATTTGCATATCCTTGGGGGTCCTGGAACTTGTGGATACTGAGGGACAACTGTATGCAAAAATTCCTTCTGTGTTCTAAATAGGAAGCCTATAGTTTGGCTTCCCTTAAAGGTTTCTGTGTTTCTCCTAAACCTTACTGGAGCTGAAAAATACAGCCACCCTTACTACAGATGACAGCTACCATCCCCATAACTGAGCCTGGAAACACACCCAAGCTACAGGCCCGACTTATTCGATTTTGGTCAGTGCCCCAGTAGGATTAATAATTGCATATCTATGACACCATAATTCATGAGAGGTGGTCTTGAGGCCTCTGGCCTTTGGTTTGAAGCTATATCCATTATTGATTTTCCTAGGTGCAGATGGACATTTATAGGGCTGATAGCATTGGCCACTTGATTGCATTTTGCATTTTTTTTTTTTTTGGTTCTCAAGATAAGTACTTTTCCCTCTAGCTGTAAAGACCTTTGCACTTAAAAGAATTCTAAGATAGATAAGTGTCCTTTCTATCTGCTAATAAAGACCTTTGGAATCCATGGAATCTTTCTAGAAGCTTTGATCAGATTTGGGTTTTGGGGCAGGATTGCTTCAGAGACAGAGGTGTTTGTTTTCGTGCCTAGAGGCACATATCTGGTGTTTTTCTTCTTGTGATGGCAGCAGGAACATCTATTTTTTGATACTCCAAGTAATATTGGGTTTTGAACATCTCACACGGTCTTGTTGATCTGTGATACTGATTTTGAGGTTATTTTAACAGGAAGATGTGATGTAAATGATTAACCAGAACACGCTTCGTTCATTTAACAAGTATATTTTGACTACCTGTTCTTTGCAGATATAGAGTGGAGAATAAAACCTGCTCTTCTGCACCTTTGTTGCTTCTTGCCCAAGCGTTCTTAGCTTTGGTATAGTCCACACTTGGGGCTGCTGACTTGTCAGGCATCCTGACACAATAGAAGAAGAGCAACGTGCCTCTCTGGTCTCTTCATCTATGAGCACCAATCCCACTCATGGAGGCTCTACCCTCATGACCTCACCACTCCAAAAGCCAGAGTGAGGGTTAGAATTTCAACATATGACTGTCGGGGATTTATGAATATTCAGTGTACAGCACCTTTTGAAGAAAAGTGTCCCTGGGGACATGGTTTTCAAGGTCTGACCTAGCCCAGGAGTCTGCAAACATTTCTAGAAACATTTTTTCTAAAGATCTAGCAGAAGTCAGACAGAGAGGAATGTGATACTTGATGCTTAATGTCTTAAAGACACCAAGGCAATTTTTACATGTCTTATTGCATGGTCAATTGAAATTCACTTGTCACACATCCTCCCCTTCCTGGCAACTGGCACTCAGATCTACAGGCTTTGATCCCATTCTGGTTTGACTTTTGGCAAGACTATGTCATACAGTGTGTTCTGCAGAAACACACCATGTCTGGCTCTCTTTATACCTTTAGCAGCCACTGATGCTCAAAGTTGGGATCCAGTCAATCTTTAGACATTGTCAGTCCTTCATTCTAATTCTAAGCCCAGCATTCCTTAACTGGAATGCTTCCACAAAGAGGCACTTTTCTCCAGGGTTTGGACAGCCAGGGGTCCACGATCAAATTGAACTTTGAGCAGCATGTGGACATTTCTGGTTTGTCTCTGGTCGTTGCTGGTTGTTTTTCTTCCCGTTTGTGCAATGCACCCATGGAGTCAAATGTACCATACCTAGGGCTCCTGGGTTTGGCAGGATTTCTAGGTGTGGTCACAGGGGCCATCTGTTTCCTGGGATTTCCTGGCACTGATTAGGACAGAGTGCTATACATTCCGATCCCCCACTAAAGCTGCTTCAGGAGCCTGGGGACAAGTTTATTAGTTTCCTGGAGCCACTGTAACAAAAGTACCACATGCTGGGCAGCTTCAAACAACAGACATTCATTCTCTCACAGGCTCTGGAGGCTAGAAGTCTGGAACCAAGTTTTTCCTCAGGGCCATTTGCACTCTGAAGGCTCTGGGGTAGAATCTGTTCCATACCCTTCTTTAGCTTTGGTGCTTAGCAGCAATTCTTGGCCCTCCTTGGCTTGTGGCTGCATTGATCCGATCTCCCACCATTTTTGCATAACCTTCTCTTTGTCTTTTTTTTTTTTTCCTACAAGTACCCCAGACATATATTGTCATAAGGGTCACCCCACTCTAGGGTGACTTCTACAAAGACCTAATTTCCAAACAAAGGCAAACCCAGAGGAACCAGGTTAGAACATCACCACATCTCTCTTTCTTTAGTGGTGGTGGTCGGGGGGAATCAGCTCCCAACCCATGGGAGCCCAGGGAGCCTGGGCCGTGGGTGTTTTTCCTTCCAACAGTTTCATGCTCATTTTGGAGAAGTAACTGAGCTGGCAAAAAGGCTGGGACAGCAAATGGCTTGATTTTCAGGGGCAAGCCTGTTTTCTTCAAAATAATCTCCTTTGCTCACTGAAAATTGTCCTGCCTTTAGAATTTTCAAAGGACAAAATGGCCAAATCTCAAAAGGCTGGCTACATGAGCTGCTTCTTGAACAGTTGTTCAGGGCCCCATGTTTTGAAAGGCCTGTGGTTATCTTAATTTTCTACTGTTAGAAATTCTTTAGAAGTTTTTTTCAGGTTAACAAAGTGTTAAATGCTTTTTCATTTTGCATTGCTAAATGTGGACCACAAATTATAGCCAGTCCTGGGTAGGGACACCAGGCATGGAAGATGCATAAAAAAAAGACAAAAATCAGACATTGCTTATAGTGTATTTGGTCTGTCAGTCTGCAGCTGGCCTTTTGTCCATTTCTGCTTCTGAGCCTGGGAAGTCATTCTGAATTTCATAGCAGTATAGCCTAATGCTGAGTCACAGACAGATCCAAACTCTTAAATGCGCTCATCGTGTAAAAGTGTGAAAGTGGCGGGGATTACACGCTGCCAGTGATTGGTGTGTGGCTCAGCTCCTCTTAAATAACAAATCTTTATTGAATATGGGGTGAAGTGAGGAAAACACTATCCAGATGGCTTGTTGAATCAGTATTATGGCGTAAACATTATCAAAAGTCACATATTTTCTAATGTTTCTGAGCACTTGTGATGTTTGGGACAGATCATTCTCTGTTGTGGTTGCTGCTGCTGTGGGCACGTAAAGATGTATGGTAGTTTCCCTAGCTTCTACCCACTAGATGCCAGTAGCATCCCTACCCCAGTTTTGAAGAGGAAAAATGTCTTCAGACATTGCCAAATGTCCCTGGGGCATGCAGCCCCATTGAGCATCACTGATACATAACGATCATCCCTGGGCTGTGGCTTCAGGATTATGAGGATACTTGTGTTCACCAAGTGTTCCATTTATGCTACAAAATAGAGTAATTTGTAAGGCTTATGTCACCCAGTTGGGGGAGGGAGCAAGGCAGGAGGGGGAGTAAGGGAGAGAGACTGAGATTGTTTCTTTCTGCGTAGGATAAACCTTCCTTGTAAGTTTCTGCAAGCCTGAAACTTCTGTGCTGCTTGGCTTACCAAACAGAGGTCTGCAGTTCTAAGAATCTGTTTTTTTAAATACACAGGGGAGCAGAGTAGTAATCCTGAAAAGGATAGAATCCAGCTAGAAGGACGCATCTTGTAGTATGCTGGCTTGTGGCAGCTGCTTCTTCCTAAGATTACAGTTTGCCTGGAATAAATTTTAAATTGGCCTGCTAGCTTTTTGTTGAACAGAACCCATGGGATGAAAAGGAAAAGAAATAAAAATGTAACATTGAGAGAGGAGTTCTGGAGAGGAAAGAAATAAGTAACTCCAATGTTTCTTGAATTTGGGGGAGAAATTGTTCTAATTTTTTAAATACAAGTTTTAATAACCTAGGTCTACCTAAATCAGGGCAGTTCCACTGCCATGCTCCTGGTCCACACACAAAATCGAAGTGATTTTTTTGGTTCTAAGTCAAATAAGTGTCTAAAGTTTATGTCTTTATATAAAGTCACAAAATAAACATCAAGATATAACCCCACCCTATTCCCATTCCAATTGCAGAGACTGAGAGGGGAGCTCCATAGGGTTCTTTCATTCTCCCTTCCTTTTGTGTTTTGAAACCAGCAAGACAGGAATGAACAAGAATGACATCTTCTAATCACCACAGCTTGAGGATTTGCATTATTTAAATATATGAGAAGTGCCCATAATTGAGTAATTATTCCAACATTTAAAGAATGCCAAACAATGAACCATTTCTTCTTGAGACCCAATCCAGCCCATTTCCGTTTTCCTCTTAGCACAATGTGTAGAATTATCCAACTTGTCACTTCCTAGAACACTCAATTGTTTATACAAGGTAGGCAAGACTTCTTTACCAGTACTGTATTTTTTTTTCATTTTGTTCTTAATGATTGCAGCCTTCATGGATTTTCCTTTTCTAGAAGCTTCTCAAGTATTGCATGTGTGGAGATCCAATTTTGTTCCTGCTTGAATGAAAGATTATCCTTTGGAGAGGTCAGAGAAAGAAGGCACAATGTAACAGAGTAAAAAGCTCCAATCCAGCCCTCCAATGTCCATTCTTGCTTGTTTGACTTACTCTGTTACAATCATTTTCAAGACAGTATTCTGAAAGTTATGCATCAGCACATTTTAACAACTTCAGAAAGGGAATTTCCCAGAGGGTCTGTGGGAAGGAGAACAAAAGTATTTTCATGTCCTTTACCCAGTGCCTAAGTGGATTTTTCCTGAGCTGTCTTGCCCCCTGAAATCTTGGTGGGAGGACGGGTCACTACAGTCCTTATACTTTTGCTGTTGATGGCTGTCAGTTTTAGCGTGGAGGAAATAAAGTGCACAATTGTACATTCAGATAAGACTGGAGACTCTTCTCCCCTTCAGTGTTGTGTGTGTCCATTGTGGTTTTATAGTACAACGTGGAAAGCCTTGCTTGACTGGAAGAAAGACAGACCTTATTCTCTAAAACAGTAAACACGCAACACAGGACTTCTTAATTTATGGCAAAGCTGGGAAGTCAAGAGTTTCTTCAACCCTCTACCAAAACCCCAGACTCCCTTCATAGCTTTGAATGGACAATTGACAGATGCCTGGCCCAAGTATTACAAGTCACAAGGACTAATGGGATAATAAAGGTTTTGGTCACCCAAAGGACTGGCCTCTCTCTTCCTCTCTGGTTCTGCTTCTTTTAGAAAGACAAGTGGAAGAGCCCCACTTCAGTAATTTCAGGAAGAGTGGTCCAGAGTCAGCTGTGGGTGAGTTTATGGATTAAGCTTTCTCTGTGAAGGTCTCCAATGTGTCTTCAATGGCATGCCATGTCACGCTCCTTTCTCCTCTATTAATGAGCCGATGTAATGAGGAAATACCTACAGATGTTGTTATGATGAATTGAGTTCATATTTACTAAGTACTTAGACAAGAGCAAGCACAGAGGAGACTATGTTAGGTCTGGCTCCCTAGAAGCAGTGTCTGAGATGGAGTTCTCATGTGTGAGTGACTGATTGCCGGCATGTGTACAGGGCAGCCAGCCAACCTATATTTTTAGAGAAGTCTAGCTTCAGCCTGATACTCCAGGCAGCTCTGAATGTGGAGGGCACTAGAGTTTCTCTTTGTCAAGGCAAGGCGTCCAGGCTGTTTCTCTGCACAGTTAGTCCTTGTGGGGAGTTGGGGGTTTATGGCTTCTCAGATATCTCTCATCCTCAAAGGGCCATCTTCATTAACTTCTGGAGTAAGGAGCCTGTCTCAGCCAAACTGATCTGTGTGTGTGTGTCTGTGTCGGGGTGCTACAGCATTTGCTACACAAATCAACAAGGATTTGGTGACAAGGACTATATAACTAGGAGGCAAGAGCTCAGAACTCAAGAATCTGAAGACCCAAGCCTTAGTTTCCCCATCCAAGCCAAACCCCCATACCTAAAGCCTCCCCCAAGTCCTCAACTTGAGGTTGGCATCCTAGTTTAATTTTCTACACAAGTCTCCATTGTATTATAATTGCCTATATATTTGCTTAGTCTCCAAGGGGAGGAGGTGAGTACAGGCTCTATGCCAATGAGTGTGGCACCCCAACGCCCAACACAATGTCAGCACATGGTCATTCCACAGTCCATCTTTGCAGCCAGTCGGAATGGGTAGGAAAGGTCTCATGCCCCAGAGAAGGCCAGTCAGTGCTTGCCTATTTGATCTCCTGATTGGATGCTGCTCCCCTACTCCCAGCTCTTTATCTGATGCTCCTTTTCACCTCGCCTCGCCTTCAATGTGTCCCTTCATGTGTGGAATACTTGCTTTCTCTCTCCCTTCACCTTTCTTCTAGAGGCTGTTTTTTCTCCTATAGCAAGTGATTGATTTGTATCCAGATTGGTAAGATTGTGAAATGATAACGTGCCTGGGAAAGTGGAACTGAAGCTGCAGAATGGCCCTGTTGGATGGCAAGGTGCCTGCGGGGAGTGGGGAGGAGAAGGTAGTGGAAGCCCCAGTGGCATAAGGGAAGATGTCAGAGCAGGCACACCAAATATTTGGGCCATTCTCTAGCACATATGACACCACAAAGTACAGTTGTGCCTCAGTGTCCATGGGGGGTTGGTTCCAGGACCCATCATATTAAATTCCTTAGGTGCTCATGTCCCTGACATAAAACTGCATACAGGGCTGGGTATTTATCTCAGTGGTGCCTTGCAAGCACAAGGACCTGAGTTTGATCCCCAGTACCAAAAAAAAAAAAAAAAGAAAAAAAAAAAGCATAGAATTTGCTATTATTTATGCAGTCTTCCCATGTACTTTATGGTACTGGGGGGATCGAACTCAGATCATTGTGCTTGCGAGGCAGGTGGCAGAACCACTGAGCTACATCCCTGGCTTCTCATGCACTTTAAATGGTCTGTATAGCTTGCTTATGACACCTGATACTGTACAAATGCGGTGCAAAAAGTTGTCGTGTTGTATTGTTCAGGAGATAATGGCAAGAAAAAAGTCTACACTTGTTCAGTACAGAAGCAAGCATTATAGGCCTAACTACATAGTGTACACCAGCAGCAACGTGGTGTTTCTTATTCTCCCTTGGTTGCATCTGTGAATGGGGAACGGGCAGGTACAAAGGATCCACTGCATTTGCTTTTCTGGCCCTTCTTCCCTTTCCCCTGACCACCTAAAAAATCATTCACATCTCATACAAAGGACCCAAGTGATGGAATTTCTAACATAGAACTTTCGAGGAGCAGTAGATACTTGGGGAGCAAGGAAGTTTCTGTGGTGTAGTAGGAGGTAGGAAAGAAAGACCCTCCTGGGAGACTCCTGGCAGTCTCTGTACCTTCACATTCGTCATTGTAGAAACAATTCTTTCCTTTATAAAAGAGCACCCCTTATATAGAACAATTTAGAAGGTACATAATTGTTTTCAAGAACCCCACCGGAGGAATGTAAACTCCTGTGAGCATTTTGGGGTATTCTCCTCCAGTTTCTTCCCTGTGTGTTGAATTTGGATCTGTTAAGATTTTTACTAGGTATTTTTGTATCGCTGTAACGCAGTGCCACTATCCTGCCTTTCCTTGCATCACTTTCCCGCGGCCCTGGGTCTGCAAGACAGCCACTCAGCTGAAACTCTGCAGCTCCCTTTCCCACTTTGAGGTGTGAGCAGGACAGGAGTCACCATCTAGGTTTCGGGTTTTGGAGGAGTTGACACAGCTTCCTCCCCAGCCTTAACCCTCTTGGGTCTCCGCTCACACTACCGGATTCCACACACTAGATGAACTCAGGGAGGGCTATAGAATGCCTGCCTAGAGTGGGGGCCTCAGGTGAATCCTCTGGGGCTGTCCAGGCAGGCACGCGAAGTGGTCACCTGCACAGCGGCCTGCTTCCAGGTGTGTCCTCCCTGCTTCACCGGACAGGACCCCTGCTTGTTCCTCGGGCTACCAAGCCCCCGCGGCCTCCCCTCGGGTCTTTTGTCACTGGGGCGGGGAGCAGCTCCTGTATTCAGGAGCCCCAAGGTGCCACCCCCACCCCCTAGGGGCGCAAAGGACAGGACTCCAGGCATCCAGGGCCTGGGATCCCAAGAATTAAGGGTTCGGGCCCCAGGAATAGGCCACGAGCTGGCAGCTCCCGCAGACCGGGTGGAGCGCAGGCCTCCCCGCCCTCTTTTCTTTCGGTGGTGGCCCGGGGGCGGATTGACGTGGCGGCGCCCATTCTGGCCCCGGTGTGGTTTCCCAGGGCTCCGGAGGTGGCGGCGAGGGTGGGAAGAGGGCGGAGCGCATCGAGCTCCAGGTCCGGCGGAGGAGGAGCTGCTGGGGATGGGAGTGGGGCCTAGGAGCTGAGAGCCAAGGAGAAGCCGCCGCGGGAGCGTGGAGGAGGAGCG
>NW_022900951.1:6621637-6629437 GCF_012274545.1 Fukomys damarensis
CTCTGAGACCAAGCGCGGGCGCCGCCTCCGGGGCCACTGACCGGTGCCACCGACCGGTGCCACCGGTGATGCACTGGCGACGCGCACAGCTCACTGCGGGGCTGCCAAGATCCTCGGGACAAAGATAGGGGGTGGCCCTGTCCCCGGGACCCGGATGGGTGCTCCATCCCCGGGATTGGGACTCGCCAAGTGCTTTCTAGTCTGGGGACCAAGCGCGGGCGCCGCCTCCGGGGCCACTGACCGGTGCCACCGACCGGTGCCACCGGTGATGCACTGGCGACGCGCACAGCTCACTGCGGGGCTGCCAAGATCCTCGGGACAAAGATAGGGGGTGGCCCTGTCCCCGGGACCCGGATGGGTGCTCCATCCCCGGGATTGGGACTCGCCAAGTGCTTTCTAGTCTGGGCTGTGATCCTGGCGTCTCCATCCCTTGGGCCCAGGGGAGGATCGAGTACACCGAGAGGCCCCCGGCTCTGGGCGCAGTTCGTGCGTGTTTGGGGCGAGGATATGGCCCCCCTCTCATTCCTGGAGATCGAGCTGGGCCAAGGATGGAGGCCTCCGCTCCCCGGAGCTTGGAGTCCCCGTCCTCTGTCACGGGCCGGACACGGACACTGATTTGGTTTCCTCACGTCACCCGCTGTCCGGGGCCTGGAAGCTGGGCCCCTGGAATTTCCTCTGCCGGGGTTGACGGATGGCCTTCTTTTCCTTTTTCTGTGATGGCCTCGCCCATCCCTATCCCGGGCCTCTATGGCCCACCGCCCAGGCTCTGGCCCTGCAGACATTCCCTGCTCCTTAGTGGTGGGAAGAGCTGAGCTGTCACCTAGGATCACAAACGTGCGCCCCAGCGTTGGGGTTTGGGTTCCCTGCCTGGCGGGCTCAGCCTGATTTCCACCCAGAGCCTGTTGCCAGACAGGCACTTCAGGGATTCCCAGCTCTTTTGGAGTTTGAGAGAGACTTCCCAAACTCTGTTGTTTGCTCTAGTGTCTTAAAAATCAAGTGAGTTAAAACCCTGTTTGAAATAGCCTTGTGTGCTGTGGCCAGAATGGAATATGATTAGTCCCATATGCTTTTGGAATAAGAGAAAAACAAGGGCTGTATTTTAAGTTTCCCTTTTGTGCAAGATATACATAGGGCACAAAGTTGTCATTTTATTAATGTAAATAAATCTGATAAAGTAAAAACAGACTTCTAAAAGCATTACCAGATTTCATTTAATGAAGTTCAAGTAATGAAGTGTTGTTTCCTTAACTTTTGCTCAGCTGTCGACTGACTCCAGTGATTCCACTGCTTTTGGATGCTTGTATTTTTGTAGAAGTGGGAATTCTGTTGAAACCCAGTGTTTCCACTGGTTATCTGATATCTTGTCCTCTCTAGAGCAGCTTCTCTCCACCCTGGCCTAAGTGCCAGAAAGGAAATAGTGCAGGCTTCCTAGTGATTTCAAGACTTGAAAAGGCCCAGTGTGGTGACATTGTGCCTGCTTCCTCCCACCTACACAGGAAAAGCAGCCTGCATGGCACTGGCGTTTGAAAATAAACTTTTCAGGGGGGAAGCTGCTGACTTATTTGAAGATTTCACTGGGTTCAGATAGAGAAAAAGCAAAACAAAAGGATTGTGATTCCCTCTAAACATTCTCTCTAAACATTGCAGACCTCTGGACTCAGAAACCTACATAAGTCCTAGCACAATTTTATGGGTTAAAAATGCTTAGTTATTTTGAAAATCAAGTGACATCATATTATAATTTTAACCAAATGCTAGAGCCACATCTGTTTGATCAAACCTTAGATGGTTCTGGAATTGGTAGAACCTCTTGGAATATGGCGCCCTTTTGTACTGTATGTCTGTTAAAAGCCTAAACAACTGGAAAATGAACCAATTAAAAATAGTGTTTTGCTTAGAAAAGGCTAAGGCTCATTTTATGAGGGTAATATAAAACAGTTGTGGTTGTATTGGAATGGGGATTCATGATGAAGATAAAAATGTAAAATTTTTGTCTTAGTGGTATAACCTGTGATATACCCATAGGTATGTGGAACCTACGGAAATGAACTTGTAGGATCTTCATTTTGATTTCATACCTATTTTCTATGTTCTTTGTAGAAATCTGTTTGTTACTGAATACCATTTTCACTCTTTTCAGACATCAGTTATACTGTAGGTTTCAGAAGAGTCCTGTTTCTAATGCTAAGTGTTGACTGAATGAACAAAAGTGGATATTTTACATTTTTTGTAAAGTAAAAGCATGTGTGTACTTTTATGAGACATTGTTTTTATAGTGAGTGAAAATTCAACTGGGGACAGCTTGAACTTCAGCTCCCATAATACCTTGCCCGAAATATGTATGGAATGTTCAGCAAGCCACAAACATTTCTGTAGAGTCTGCTGAAGGGTGTAATAGTCATTCTTCTTCCTCTTTCAAAATACAACGTTGCCGATTTTTATAGGTGAATGGTAAGCCTTTAAAGTTGTAATTAACTTTTATTATACGGACAGGACTGTTTGTCAGAACCCAGTGTTTTCTCCATGTGCATCTGACAGTCAAAGTCCTTTTTGAGTCGTTTATTTGATTCACACGGTGGGAAAATAGAGTTTAAGAAATGAGAACTTTCACCGATCAGCTTCCACATAGAGAACTGAAAGGAGAGAAGCAAATAAACAAGAGATTTTTAAAGAAAGTGAAATCATAGAGGAATAAGTGAATGAAATAGGTTAGATGAAAACTGTTGACCTTAAACATAGTTTCATATACAATTTAGTAAAAAGTATGACAGCATGAAATACACTGCTGTAAGCAAAATAACCAAGGACACCTGGAGGTAAACAAGATCTCTTCTAGAGTGTTAAAGTAATTCCATTCACTGTTATATTTATTCCCAGTGTTCTGAATTATTGTAATTCTACTTCATAAAATTACAGCAAAGAGGATGCAAGCTTAAGGAAACATCTTTACAGATGTGGCTACAGCTGTATAAAATATCTCAATATTATGTTTGTTTAGTTTTGCTTTTGGTACCGGGGATCGAACTCGGGACCTTGCATTTACGAGGCAGGCACGGTACCACTGAACTAAATCCCTGGCCCTAATATCTCAATATTGTATAAACAGAAATATTTTAGTTTGATTATGAACCCCCCTAAGTTTAAATTCATTATTTTATAGAGCCATACTATGCCTATCAATTTCATTGTTTTGGGGAATTGTATCTCAAATTTTTGTTACAAAGTTAATTTGCCATTTCTATGGCTGGTAGATTCCTTGTGTAAGTCCTATGTGGTTTACATTAGTGGCACACATATTCTGCATATATTAACTCAGTACAATGGCCACTTTATTAAGAAGCACATACCATTTGGGCAGAAAATATGGAAAGAAATTTTTTTTTCTCCATGGTGAAAATTCAGTGCCTTCAAATAGTTGTATATGTGTATGCTTCCTCCAGGGTTCTTTTGATATTATCCTGTAGAAGGACCCAGTTGTGGAAATTGAATGTTTCCTGTAGACCAGTTGGAGTAGTACAATACTGGAAACGGCCGGCTCCAGCATCTTAAAAATGGTGTGCAAAATCAGACTTTCAATGAAAGCTGAATATAAATGATTGTAAGGATGATGGCAGACCAAGATTATATCATGACATGAGCTTTTGTGGACCCATCGTTCACTAGATGGGGTTTGACCTGTGCCGCATGAAGGAATTCTGTGGTATATTAAAAGTGCTCTCAGCAGGCTTTTTCTTTCCTTTCTTGAAAAAAGAACAAACAGGAAAAAGAACACACAAAATTTATTACATGCCTGAGTCAGGGGAGTATTTGACTCCAGGCTTTTGCTTTAAGGAGAAAACAGCCTATGGCTCTGGAATTTGCCAGGTTGGAGCCCTGTATAGCAGAGCCAGACAGCATTGGAACCTTTATTGAGTATTAATAGGAATGTTAATATTTATTCCATAGAGTCGATTTCTAGGTTCTACTAACTTTCCAGGTTGAGTTTTCTGATAAACGACTAATCATTTCTATATTTTTCATTTTTTTTAAGATTGTAGATAATGTTTGTATGAACACGAGTGTCTGGCTTTTAAAGCTGTCAGGGTCAGCCACTGGAAGAAACTTCTCTTTCTTCCATTTGAATTGTCAATAAACACTTCTTGGTCTAATATCTTTCTTTTCCTTCCTTTCTTTCTTTTTTCTTCCTTCCTTTTGTTTGAGAAAAGTGAATGGAAAAGTTATTGATTTCCAAAAATAGCTCCAGGATGTTTGGAAAGCTCCAAGTTTCCTTTGCTTTCCTTTCACTCTAATTCATTGTCTCTGGTAGGTTCTACTTAAGGAGCCACTTGGATCCAATGACATGTTCAAGTTAAACTTGTGAGCCTGAGGAGGGCTTCTTATAGTTCAAGTCTTTTAATGTTGGCTGCCTTTCCAGTAAATTCAATAAAATTAACCTGGTGGACTAAAAGTAAAGTTGAATTCTATTGAGCTCAGTTATCCCCATTTAAATCTAGTGAAGTAAAGAGAAACTTATGGAGATTTTTGACCTGTGGGGTGCTGGGATGGTATGTGGAGACCAAATTCTTCTGGGAGATAGGAGACAGACGTGTGAAATGAAGATAATGGTTGCGAGGAACCCCAGGATTAGTTTACTTCCTCAGGTGGTAATCACTTCTGAGAAAAGGAGGGAGAGCTGAAGAGAGAGCCTAGGGTAGTATTTATCCTCGCCCAGCAAGCTGTCTCCTGGGGTGAGGGTTTCTATAATGCTGGGTAAGATAAGGGTACCACGAGAAAAATGCTGGAGATGAAGGAGTGCTGGCTGTATTCAGAATAACTCAGGGAGTCAGGGGTTTCATGTGAGGGATGGAAGATGGGCCAGACCATGCAGAGCTTAGAATCCTTTGCACTGAGAGTACAGCCAAACGTGAGTTCCACCAGTAGTTAGAAGACCAGGGGCTTGAGTGGGGGTCTTCTGACCCAGAGTCATTGCTCTTTGCAGTGCACCATCCAGCTGCCCAGACGCCACTCATGTTTAAGCATCCTGCCTCAGTTTGTTTGTTCATTCACCAACTGTTTGTTGCACAGCTTCTCATTCATGGGCCTTCTTTCTGGGTTTGAGACTTGAGTGGTGAGCAATACCAGCTAGGTTCCTGCCTCTGTAGGGCTTACACTGCATGTGTGTCCTCCACGAAGCCTCACCATGATGCCCTTGCTGCAGCTTTCTCCCTGCTGGGATTCCTTGGCTCTGTGCAATTTATTTATTATTTATTTAGTGGAATAGGGGAACAAATCTTGCATATGCTAGGCTCCATCCCCAGGGTCTGTGAATCTGGTGGGCGTATGTTGAGTGTTCATCAGCAGCCCACAGTGGCTGCATGAAATGTAGGTGGACATGTGGTGAGACTGAAGACAGGAAAGGTTGATTTAGTGATCTTGCCCATAGCCGATGGGGGCAGCATCTATCTGACTCTAGAGGTGAGCCCCACTGCACTACCTGTAGTTAATTTAACTTTCTCTTGGTTAGGCAGCTCTGTACCCCTTGCACTCTGCTAGACCCATGTATTGTTTTTAGCTTACATTCTTTGATATTTAATCCCCTGTGGTATGTTGCCCCCTTAAGGATGTCTGCATCTTAATCCCCAAAACTTGTTAATAAGTTACCTTACATGGCTAAAGAGCCTTTGTAGATGTGATTAAGTTAAGGATCTTGAGATAGGGAGATGATCCTGTATTATCTGGGCAGGGTAAGGGTCATCACAAGGGGTCTTACCGGAGGAAAGTAGGAGGGTGAGAGTCAGGGTCAGAGATTGAGATGTGGCCTTGCAAGCTGAGACTGGAGTCACATGGCCATGAGCCAAGGAATTCAGGCAGCCTTGAAGCTGGAAAAGGCAGGCTATAGATTCTCTCCTTGAGCCTGCAGATGAGACTGTTGAAAACTTTGACTTTAGCTGAGTCTAACTGATGTTGGGCTTCAACCTCCAGGTAAGAAGTATGTGTTGTTTGAAGCCATTTAGCTGTGGCAGTTTGTCACCGCAGCAGTAGGAATAACTACTCTAACCCATTCTCTTAGTGAGAATGGAAGCACCTGATCATCTTGGCGTCTTTGATAACAGCCTCAACAGCTGACATTCATTACATGGACAGCCAGGTACTGGTATTGTGATAAGCCTTTTGTGTGTGTGTGCATGTGTGTGCGCGTGCTGTGATGTTGGGGATTGAACCCAAGATACTCTCTCTACCACTGAGCTATATCCCCAGCATTTTTTACTTCTTAAAATTTGAGACAAGGTCTTTCCAAGTTACTCTTAACCTGGTCTTGAACTTAGAATGCTCCTGCCTCACTGTCCTAAGTAGCTTGGATTACAGGTCACACCTGGCTTGTGCTAAATCTTTTACCCCTATTTTTCTCTCCTTTGCTCCCCATAGTCCCTTTCACATGCCTTCATTTCCTGTGACCCGAGTGGAGTATCAGGCTGGGACTCATATCAGATGCAACACGTGGAGTCGTATCTGGTCAGCTAGTTGAGTATAGGGTTGTGGGCAGGTTGGATTTCTGAGAGCAGAGGTGGGCTGGAGGCTATTGAAGGTTTCCCCAGATGGTGATGGGCCTGAACTAGAGAGATCAGGGGCACTAGGGCTGGAAAAGGCAGGGATTATGCCAGAGAACATCGGAAGGAAACAAGAAATGCAGAGGATTTTAGGTAATGCTTGAACTAAGGCCACATGAGGAGGAGCTGAAGCACAGGGGGCCAACTTAGGTCTTCTCTTAACCACACTTGGAAGCCTTCATAGTTTCTTGATGTCCTTGGTGTGCTCAATAACTTGGTTACAAAGATAAACATATTGAGTCATTCAGGTTACTGTACTGATGATGGATAGTGTCCTAAATAGTGTCCAAACCAAGAAAAGTGTTACTTTAGACAGGGTTTCTTAATCTTGTCTCTACTGATATTTGGGGCAGAGTAATTCTTTTTTGTGGGGGAAGCCCTATTTACCACAGTGTATTTAGCATCATTGTCCTCTACTTGTTAGATCTCTATGCCCAGCTCCACCCCCACATAGTGGGGGTTGAACCTACGGCCTCTCCACTGAACTACATCTCCAATCCTTTTTATTTTTTGTGTCAGGGTCTCTCCAGGTCATTAAGTTGCCCAGGCTTGGCCTGAACCTGCGATCCTCCTGCCTCAGCCTTCCATAATGCTGGGATTTTAGGTGTGCACCACTATGCCTGGCTCCTCCTGCAAGTTCTGACAATCAGAAATGTCTCCAAACATTGCCAAATTGGGAGGATGGGGCAATATCTCCTGGCTGCAGTGTTTTTAGAAGCTAAATTTGCTTCAAGTAGATTGACAGTTCTTGTGATACTATGTAACACTGGATAAGGCCCCAAAGGCCTGATTTTATGTCTCCATGAAGATCAAATGTTAAACATGGTTATATGAAAATGTTGAACCAGTATATGAAACTTGGGGAACATACATTAGTTTGTGCATTGCTCAATTCTGAGAATACTCTCAATTGATAAGTATTTAAGACTTTCAGTTGCCTATATATATGCTCATGTGTACAGTGGAACAAAAGTAGAAAATAAATCTATTCACACTTCATTGATTATTTTACAGTAACCTTAGCAGTTGACCTTGACCTTTTAAATGTGTGTACCAATTTATAATAGCTAAATCTTGAAAACAGCCTATATTCCCATCAACAAATGAATAGATAAAATGCATTTTTTTTTTTAATTGAGTTTATTGGTACATTTAGGGATACAGTACAGTTACATTCATTGTTGGGATCATGTACCTTTACATCAAGTCTTGA
>NW_022900951.1:6630045-6700959 GCF_012274545.1 Fukomys damarensis
ATGGCAAGTCTTGATTCTCATTTTTTTCCCCTTACCTCTGCCCTCCCTTCTCCCCCTCCTCCCCTCCCCATCTACAAACACTTTATTTTCATCTTTTCATTCTCTCACATTTTTTTCTTTTTTTTTTGTTTTTTTGAGACGGGGTCTCACTGTATAGTTGAGACTGACCTGGAACTCACTATGTAGCCAAGACTGGTCTCAAACTCACAGGGATCCTCCTGCCTCAGCCTCCCGAGTGCTGGGATTATAGGCGTGCGCTACCACGCCCAGCGATAAAATGCATTTTATATACACAGTGGAGTACTATTCTGCCATAAAAGGGGATCAGCTTGAGGCATTTGTTTATAAATGGGTGCACCTGGAGACCATAATGTTATGTGAAATAAACCAGACACACAAGTTGAAATATTGCATGGTTTCTTTTGTGTGAGAAACCCAAAATATAAATAAAGATCAAAATAAAAGATAGATAAGAGGAAGTAGGGAGCTCTTTTTCAAATGGGAAAAGGAACAAGAGATGGGGAGAGAGGGAATGGAAAAGGGATGAAAAAAGAGTTGAAGAAAAAATGGAAATAGAGCTCTATAAGTGGGAAGGGGAACAAGAATTGGAGGGAGCAGGGAGGGATGGGAAAGGAAGGGGATGAAAAAAAAAGATGTGTTATATATATGTGCAAACTCCCTATGATAAATATAATCATTATGTACTGCAAACATGTACTAATAAAGATAATAAAATAAATGTGCTAACAGCTGCTTAAGATGCCCCAAGCCTTCTGTGAATGCAGGAATGAGAAGATTGCTTCTGCCTTTGCCCAGAAGATCTGGAAATACAGGAACCAGCACATCTTGAAAGGCTGCTTATGAATCTCAGGGATCCCCAGTGTTTTCCTTCTAGAAACTCCTCTTTTTATTTCTTTTCTTTCTTTAAAGCAAAGGCGCTCAGGGAGGGGGGGAGGAATGTCAATGCTGAGAATGAGGAGGGGAGCTGACTGCCAATCCCCAGGTGACCAGCTTAGCAGTGTCATGGGTGGGTCACTGAGGCAGCTGAGAGATGTCACCAGGAGAGAATTGTCTGGGGCAGGAGTCCATGACCCAGACCCATCCCAAAAGCTCTGAGGGGTCGTATGAGACAGGCATGGTTGTGCACAAACCCTTTGTCCCCATAGACTTACATGGAAGGAACCCTTGTTAATTGATGTCTGTCTCCATGTAGACCTGGAGCTGGCTGAGAAGCCAAAGATGATGGAGTAGAAAGACTGACTGATCCTTTCTTTGTAAGGAAGGTAGATAGATGGAACTGCCTCTCCTCAGCACCTTTTTGTCATGTGAAATGTCAGATAACAAGATCTCCTTATTCGTATCCTTCGGGGCCAGTTGAAATGGTGTTTCTGTATTTGCAGCCATCAAAGGCCTTTTTGTTCATGTGTTTCTTACCCCATGTTCCCCTGTAGTTTACATCACCAACATTCCCAATGTGGATGTAGGCTGCCACTAAGCAGCTATATTGACACTTCTTGACTGTTCCTCTATTTTGACCATGCTCATTGCCCTATTATATTTATAATTAAATACAATAATTATAAAGCTGCTTATATAGAATTATATTCTGTAGGTTTTCTTCATGTTTGCATTAAGAGATAGTCATAGGCATGGGATAAATGAAACCCAATGCCTTTTTATTTATTTTAATAAAATTGTATTTTTGGAATGTTTTAGAGTTGCAATCTTCCTTTTATGAACATCTTATATCACCATTTTTCTTGGTATCAGGAATTGAACTCAGGACCTTGTGCTTGTGAGGTAGGTGCAGTGCCACTGAGCCAGATCCCCAGCCCCCCATAGTATATTTGTCAAAACAGAAAAACCAGCCTTGATACATTACTAGTAACCAAGCTAGGCATTTGAATTTCACCAGGTTTTCCACTGATTTTTTTTTTCTGTACCAATGGTGTTTAAAACAAAATTGCTTCTATTTCTATGGTTCAACCCAATATTTTTGTATGTGTTCTTTTGTACAGTTGACTGTCTATCTGAGGCTTCATGGTAGAGTGCAGGGCTTCTGTTAGGATTTTCAGATCATGGAGCTTGGGAAATCTGATACAAGATATATTCTGTGTTTGGAAAAAGGAGCTAGCACGTAGAAAATTGTATGTGCTTTCAGGAGGATTATAAATCTCAGCAAGCCCAGCTGTGGTTCCCCAAATAATCGAAGTTTGGTTTGAAATGGTCCGATTCCCCCAGAGATATCTGCCACATATTTACTCTGTAATGTCGTGGGATCAATGCATACTCCCCTATTTAACATCTCTACCCCTAGGTATGTTGCAAGAGATTCATTGGACACTGACTTACAGAGAACCTTCCATGCTTTCTGTAGCTCTTCCCCAGCCTCTCAACTACCCCAGCTTTAAACTGGTATGCAGACACTAGATACAAATCCCAGGTACCAGATTTCACATGACAAGGGACCTCAAAAATATGATGCTAAGTGAAAGAAGCAGATGCAGAGATAACATAACATATGATCCAATTTACACAAATGTCCAGAAAAGAAAAACCTGTATAGATAGAAAGTAGATTAGTAATGCCTGGGGCTGGGATTCGGAAGGGGTGGTGATTGCCAGTGAACACGAAGGATCTTATTGGGGTGATGGGTATGTCCTAAAACTGAACTACTTATTGTACAACCCAGTGAATTTACTAGAAATCACTGAATTATCCATGTGAATGTAGGTACCTTAATGCATGAAAGCATACCTTAATAAAATTGTTTACAGTTTTTTTAAAGGGAGTTCGTTTTCAAATTCAGGTGATTACCTTGACTTTGTAACTGGAGAAACCAGACTATGTAGATTAGACTTGGCAGGCTCTAACCATGAAAAAGGTTTTTGGGCTTTTCAAAATGTCCATACAATTGTCAGGGAAACTTGCCAAGAAGCCACATGTTAACATTGCCTAGGAGTTGTGCCAACTGTAAGGGGAGAACAATACCATGTAACAACCTGGTAATCATTACTAGATTAAAAGTATAGTTGGTTTTCACCAAGGCAACCAACTTTTTCATTCAGAGCAATTTATCTTATAGGATGACTCACTAATACTTCTGTTTGAAGTGATACCTGGTTACTGGCAGTATTGGAGTAAAGTGAATTTTTGTGCATAAAGGACCAATTGATATGTAGGCCTTTAATCAATATTATTTTCTTTCACACATTTTTAGGAAGAGCCTCCTAAAATTATATGGTTTTTGTAATGTTTTCTTTTTTTTTTCCTTTTTATTGAGGTTATTGGTACAATCTAGGTATACAAATACAGTTACATTCATCATTGGGATTCTGTACCTTTACATAATAGGTCTTGATTCTCATTTTTCCCCTTGTCCCTGCCCTCCCTTCACCCATGTAATGTTTTCTTAAGAGCTAGGGTTTGTACAGGTAAGTATCAAGATTGACGTGTCCTGGAATATACCAGTGACCGCATGGATTGCCCATGTGTGGATGGCCCTGATTTCAGACATGGACAGACTCGAGACTGACTCCTGGCCTTGCCTTTTGCAGTGTTTCCCCAGGCAGGTTATTTGGGGTGTCCCAGATTCAAGTTTCATCTTCCATAAATGGGGGCACAGTACTTGGCTTGGTTGTTTTAAAGGTTCAGTAAGATGGGATAGAGCATTTACATCAATGTCTAGTGCAGAATAGGCATTTGCATTTTAATTTTTTTGTGGTCACATTCCTTAATCATTTATCTTTGTGATCCTTCAGTTTCTTTACTCCCTGGCCTGTCAAAATTCCCACCCTCCATTTCAGCTTCTGAGTTGCTTCCTTGTTTTCCTCAGAGTTGTAAAAGGAAAGTGCTAGAATTCATAATTATTTTCCCTCCCTGCTTGCAGCTGTTCATTGCATCTTCTTGGCCTTGTGGCCTGATAAATAAAGTTGATGGACATGAAATACCACTAAAGAGAGATAGATAACACATTAGAGCATGGCCATCAAACTTTCTGTTAAGGGCAGATTGAATAAATCTCTCAGGCTTTGCAGGCCACAGGGTCTCTGTTGAAACTGCTCACCTCTTCCGTTTTAGCACAGAAGCAGTAAATGAATGGGCCTGGCTCTGTTCCAATAAAACTTTATTTACAAAGGCAGGAGACAGGCTGGATTTGGTCCCCCACCCCCGGTAGTTCACCACCCTATAGTTAAAGTTATACTTTTTTACCATATTAATAAAACCAAGCTTTTAGGGCCAGGGATTTAGCTCAGCGGTTCGGTGGCCCACCTTGCAAGTGCAAGGACTCGAGTTCAATCCCCAGTACCAAAAAAAAAGCTTGTCTCAAACAAAACAAACAAACAAACAAAAAAAAACAAAAAAAAACCCAAGCTTTTATTCCTTAAACTTTCATTGTTGTTGTATTAGCCTGGCTACACAGTAGAAAACACCCTCCTTGGATATGTATAGAATTATTGGTTCCCAGGGTATGGATGTCACTGTGTTCTAGAACTTGGAATTTGTAGCACTCAGAATTATTAGAAATTATAAAAAATTCATATCAGTTAGATGCAGTGGTGCACCCCTATAATCTCAGCTACCTGGTTGGATGAGGCAGGAAGATTGCAAATTTGTGGCCAGTGTGGGCAATTTAGTGAGACTGTGTCAAAATCAAGATAAACAAATGTTGAGGATATAACTCAGCAGATATGAGGTCCTGGAGTTTACTCCCCAGTACCCCCCGCCACAAATCACATCGTATGATTAGTTCTTGTTGCATATCTAATAGTCTTGTAGTTAAATACTGGACAGATATTAAGAATAGGAGTTGATTCAAGGTCAAAATCTTCAGCCACATATTCTTAGCACAAAACGTACAGGTTTTAGATATGTATCAATAGCTTTTAGATGTATGTTCAAACGCCCAGTTGAACTTACTTTTGGGATGAAGTGAAGTTTGCCCAAATTTCTCTGCTCTTTGGACTTTGGAAGGAAACTCTCAGAGAGTGGAGAGAGATGGGGCAGCCTCTCCATATCCATGCCTTGGCAAGTCCTTCTTTTCTTGTGGCGCTCACGTGTTGGTGGTGAAGATGGAAGCAGGTCAAGTGGCATCATGAGGCAGTGGGAAACAGTGAAGAGTTAGTGTTAACATTTTCCTAGCAGCGTGTGGTAAAGCTGTAAAAGCTCCTTCCACCCTTAGATTCACAAGTTCCACTAAAATAGCGGTGGTTCTCAGCCAGGTATAATTGAGCCCTCAAGGGGACATTTGGCAATGTTTGGAGACTTTTTTGGCCGTCAGAAATGGCAGTGGGTGGGGGGAGTGTGTGCTAAGGGCATTTAGTGGGTAGAAGCCAGGAATGCTGTGAAACTTCCTACTGTGCACAGGATGGCCTCTCACAACAAGAAGTGAGCTGGCCCTGGTGGCCACAGACAGTGCTGTGGCCAAGAACCTGCTCCAGTGCCCAACAGGGAGCCATTCTTTGACAGGCTTTGCCCATGTGGGGCTTCCCAGTGTAGTGGTGGCAAATAGCAATAATGAGAATGTCTGTATCTTGTCAGGTGAAAACTCTGGCAGGTCAGGTTGACAGGCATTATAGTGGGGTGTGGGTGGCCATTTTGTGGAGGGCATCTGAGAAGGCCTTTGGGGTGATGCCTGGAGGAAGTGAAAAGGGAGCCTGAGGTGTCTGGGGACAGAGGCCAAGGTGAGAACCATTGGATGGCATGGGGACTGCTTGAGGTTAGGTGGGTTTTGAAGGGCTTGGTGAGCTGTGGTAGAGACTCTTGGCTGGCTGTGATACTGTGCAAGTTCTGCGCTCATTCTGTTGGGAACACTTTATGTTTTACTGAGGTTTCTTTGACTGCTGTAGGGGACTAGGACTGTGATAGCCAAAGCAAAACAACTGGGTAGGCCACGGGGCCTGCCCACAGGGCCAGGAGATGGTGGCTTAGGCCAAGGCAGCAGCATCGGGGATACTGAGACCTAGGCATGGTTTCTTAGGCCTTGAACCCTGTGTTTTGGTCCCCTGTCTAATTGACCTCGTCCTGAGACCCTCCCTCAGAATCTCTTATGGCTTGGTGAATAAAGGGCTCTCTGCCAAAATGGATATCAAGGCTGCAGTGAGTGGGTCAGCACAGAAGAGCTGGGTTTTTCCTGTACTGTTTCTCAGCTTTGCTGCTGGGGCTACAAGAAATTCCATGGAACACATTCTGTGCCACACATATAGTGTAGTATTGTTATTTTAGCAGTTGGGCTGCATAAATCAAGATGGCATATTTAGGGGAGAGTTGGCTATGCTTTTTGCCATGCCCATAAGTTGTAAGTACTTGTGTTTAGAAGCTGTTATTTTGTTATTCTTTTTTTTTTCTTATTGAGTTTATTGGTACATTTTAGGTATACAGTACAATTACGTTCATTATTGGGATCTTGTACCTTTACATGACAGGTCTTGGTTCTCATTTTTTTCCCCTTGTCTGTGCCCTCCCTTCACCCCCTCCTCCCTTCCCCATTTATGTTAGTCTTTTTAAGAAGTGATGGTCAGTTGCTTTCTAATGGCTGGTGGTTTGGAATCTAAAATGATAGTGCTCAAGTCCATGCTGGCCCACTCTACAGAGTATGTCATATATTTTCCTCCAGAAGAACACTGAATTTGTATTTAAAAGCACCACGGCACCATTTTATTTGCTATAGATACACTGATTCTAAAGACATTCTAGATAAATCATTCTGTGATTGACCTGACCCAGGTTAACCCAAGATTGTTATCTTGTTAATCTCAGTTTTGAAAGCCAAGACACCAGAAACCAACCTTCCCTCCTCCCCAGCCCATATCATAAACCTTCAAAATGTCACCATGTACATGGCATATTGACAAAAATGTCAAGGATTACCAAGAATAGCTTCTTGCATTCACATGTAGTTATAAGAGAAGGACAGAGTAGCTTTTACATTTTAAGTGCCACTATAGTGGTCAGAACCAACAATTCTCATTTGAAGAACTCCCAACACTCAGCTTTACCTTATGGCTTTAGACATATTTACTTTCAATTTTTAAATATGAATATGTGTACTTACACTTTTAAAATTATTAATATAGAAATACTTTTTTGCTATGCCTTTGGTCACCAAGCTTCCTTTGGAATATACATGGCTGTAAAGTTCTACATAAACCTGTGACCGATTTTTCCTGAGTCATTGTCAGTGTCTCAGCTGTCAACCTAGTGCCAGCTCAGTAAATATTTGATGGAATCCAAAGTCTGCATTTCCTTCTGATGGGCTCCTTTTTCACTTGTTATGTAAAGTAGGGAAACATATCACTTTCTTTCCATGTATTTAGGAGTGGGGAGAAGCCACTCTTTCATCAGTTGGAGTAGACATCATCCCTTTTTTTTTGGCCAGTGAAAATAGCACCTTAGTATTTCACTTAGGGGGCAAATGCTACTTTTGTCTCATTTTTGGAGTTCTAAAACTATGTAGACTAATCCCAGCTAGGTAATGGGGACAAGAGCTGAGTTGTTTCTTCTTCCTTTTTGACCCATGAGATTAGTTTGTGGAAGAGCCTTCAAGTCTCCAGGTAGGTAGTTCACAGTGGATTCCTCAGCTCTTCATCTCAAAGGTGAGACCATCACTGTGTCATGGAAAAAATGAGCACACCTCCGTCTTTCCTGTCTTTTCTGTATCACCCAAGTATTGGGTTGCTTTCTCTCTCCATCTTGAGTTAAAGAAGGTCCCCTGGCATGTTCCAAAACTACTAAAATAAGTTGAAATCAGGAAATTTTCCATGAAGCAGACGAGTGACATAATGTTACCTCAAGCACATGAGTTACTGGAATTGGTCTTGTGAAGCATTTGGCCAGCAATGCTGGCAAAGCTGGGGAATGGAAGAAATGGTTTTTTTTTCTCACTCATAAAACGCAGCCCTACATTAAAGGTATAATTGTCTTATGAGTTTTGAACAAACCGATGTTCATAAATTTATTTTTCTCACATGACTTGCTGCAAAAGTAAAGTTGCAACAGAAGTGTAACCTTTAGGGTATGATTCTTCTAATAATTAGGTCTTCTATTTGCTGGAAAGGTGGGACCAAAGGACAAACTCTCCACAAGCAAGACAAGGTGCTGGAGAAAGATGTTAATTAGAGCACAGGCTGTTTATAAAGGAGCAATTGAATACTATGTACAGGGATCCCTCATAATGACTATCTCTACTACAGTGGAGTCATTTAATAACAGTGTTTCACTGTGTCTGATCAATATGGTTAGTACCCAATTTCTACAACACCTGTAAGAACTATTCACAGTGAATGGAATTGGAACATCCTAGATTTAAAGCCTACTTTGAGGTGGGAGTTGTACCTCAAATTGCCAGCAGGAATCAGGAATTCATAGCATTGTCCTCCCAGCATCCATGTGGCCGAGAGTCCTTTCTGTCAAGTGACATCTCTGTCCACAGGTGGTAAGCCAGCTTTGAGTTAGACTGTCTTTTTCTTCCGTTGAGCTGACTATGGCTGCAGCTGAAGACTCCCCCCCGGTACTGGGATCGAACTCAGGACCTTGTGCTTACCAGGCAGACGTGGCACCATTGAGCTACATCCCTTGCCCTACGCGTCTTAAGTTTTGCCTACTCATTTCATCCTGGTTGGTTCTTCTAAAATTTCATTAATATGTACCCTTATTTGGTGGTTGTAATTGGCAACAGCTTTCTGTTTGCTTCAAAGTGTTCCATCTATACAGACTAAACTATCTTTAGGTCTTTCTGTCATTCTGGGGAATAAGTGTGTGTGTGTGTGTGTGTGTGTGTGTGTGTGCGCGTGCGCGCGCACGTATGCACGCACACACATGTTTGCACTGTGGATCAAACCCTGCGCCTCAGGAATACTAGGCAGGTATTCTACCATTGAGCTATATCCCCAGCCCAGGGGGCCATGATCTTGAACGCACTTGCTATTCTCATTATGTTGCTCTTGAGTGCCTCATAGCTGTGATTTTGCCATGCCCTTTATTTTCTAAATGTTATACATCTACAAGTACTACTTATATTGTTTTAAAAGGCATATTTGTTTTAGGGAGAGGGAGAAGCAGTGATATCATTCTCCATTCATGGTAAGTACAGCAATAAGTAAAATCCTGAGGTCTTAGCCACATTTTTATATCAATTGGAAATTGTACGCATATCCTGCATCCTAACCTGGTGCTTTTCAATCCTAGCTGCAAGTAAGATTAACTTGGGGTGCTGTATATTGCATATTTGTATATATTTGTACCTACACACACACGCACACACGTATACTGCACAACCCCAGAAGATACAACACCACCGAAGATTGTGATTAGCTGGGCCCAGAAAGCCCCTGATATTCATTTTTTTTCCTTTTAGAAACAATTGAGACAAAATTTATATATCCTAAAACTAATGGCTAATCATTTAAAACGTACAGTTCAGTGACAGCTTGTACACTTACAGTGTTGCATAACCATCACTTTTATCTTGTTCCCAGACATTTTCATCAGCCCTAAGGAAAACCCTGTACCCATTAAATAGTCACTCTCCATTGATCCCCACCTCCAGCCCCAGGCCACTACCAATCTATTTCATGTCTCTGTGGATTGGCCTATTCTGGACATCTCATTCGAATAGAAGCACAGGATATGTGTCCTTTTGTGGCTGGCTTCTTCCACTTAGCACAGTGCTTTTGAGATTTCTACATATTGTATCTTGTGTCAATACTCCATCCATTTTCATGGTTGAGTAATATTCTACTGTATAGATAGACCACATATTGTTTATCCATTCATCCCCTGATAAATAATGGGACTGTTTCCACCTTTTGACTACTTAGAGTAATGCTATTCTGAATATGAATGTGGATTTGCTTATTTATTTTTTGGGGAGTACCAGGGATCGAACTCAGTTCCTTGCACTTGCGAGGCAGGTGGCCAAACACCACTGTGTGGACCCGGCCCTGTGTGGATTTGTTTATGTCTTTCCTTTCTTTTTCCTCTTCTTCTTTTCTTTCTCTCTCTCTCTCTCTCTCTCTCTCTCTCTCTCTCTCTCTCTCTCTCTCTCTCTCTCTCCCTCTCCCTCTCCCTCTCCCTCCCTCTCCCTCCCTCCCTTCCTCTTCCTTCTCCTCCTGCTGCTCTTTTTTCTCTTCTATATGTAGGAGTGGAATTGTGAAGCTGTATGACAATTTTATATTGAACTTTTTGAGGATCTACCCAGCTCTTTTTCCAGAGTAGTTACACTATTTTACATTTTGCCCACATCCTTGCCAACACTTGTTATTTTGCATTTTTTGTTCATTTTCTTGCTTAAAAAAGACATGGCCAACCAAGTGGGTGTGAAGTGGTATCTCATTGTGGTTTTAATGCGCATTTCCCTAACTCACAAAGTGGAGGATCTATTCATTTGCTTCTTGGTCATTTGTGTATCTTTGGAAATATTTCTAGTCAAGTCAATTGCACAGTTTTCCCTTGGGTTGCCTTTATGTTGAGTTTTAGGAGTCCTTCATATATTCTAGGTACTAGATACTTAAGAGATAAGTGGTTCTCAACTAGTCCTGAAAAATACTGAAAAGTATTCCTGTTGGGTTCTGTCAACAGCCAGGCCAAGATTCATTCTTTGGGAGCTTCCTACCAAACACTTGGGAAGCTTCCAAAAAACAAAACTAAAAAGAACAAGAACACAAGACTTTTCTTTTAAGTCAACTAGGTGAGTCTGATACCTGCTCTTCCCACAAAATGGCAAATATAAAATCACATGGCAAAGCAGTTGTTTAACTGAGGTAACAGATGACCTAACTGAATGAACATGTGACACCAAAACAGAGAGTACTTTGGTTCTGTAGGGAATCAGCTGCCATTACTGGTTCCCTGCTTCCTCTTCCCTGAATGTTCTATAAAGAGCATTTGTTAAATATGCCCCTTTTCATGATCTCTCATGTTATAGGATGGTCCAGCCCTACTGCAAGACTTGTCATGGTAGACCTCTCAGGACGTGACACTTCATTTACCCAAAGGGTACCTCAGCTTTCATGCATACACCTTTAAGCTTCGCAAGTTATTATTTCTTTTGGATTGTTTTAGTCGAGAGAACACTATTGGTGCTTGCTTGAAATGTCACTTTACTCATATTAATAGGTGAAATTGAGGTTCTCCACTTGGAAGAACAGCCTCCTTTTCCCTGATGTAGCATACCAGTTATTCCAAAACGTGTCTAGAGGATTGGCTCACAACCAAGAAGGTGGGGGGGTTCTCTCAGTGGGGATTTTTAATGACAGAAGTTCTTATCTACAGGCTCGCATGAAAACAGGTGAGGATGGGGTCCCAGGGTTCTTTGTGTCACAGGCACCTCTTAAGATAAAACCCCATGCATTGCTCTAACATCTGCTTTCTTCTAGTGTGCTTTGTCACCCTGGTGGTTCTCTTGGTGCTCCTGAGTCCATAGGGAGTGGAGAACGTGCCGTATGTATCTGAATGATCTTTCCTGCTTGTTCCTTCCTTTCCAGTCCACCCAGATTACCCTTTTCCTACCTATCTGATGAAGTCACCACAGAAATTCCAAAAGTATAGAGTTCAGACAGCCTCTAGGTTGGCAAATATATCCCATATACTGGGAGGGTGCATACCCCAACTCTGTGGGGACAAGAACTCCTGTGCTTCTCTCTAAGCTTCTAATCATAGCTTGGTTTTTTTGGTGAGCAGTGCCCATCCAGAAGCTCACCGAGAGTCCTTCATTAGAGCAAAAGATACTCTTATTCCCCAGGAAATGCCAATGGACAAGGAGCTCAATGGCAGGACCTATGGACAGAGACCAAATATATATTCCTTTGCATACCATAGTTCTAGACTGCTCCCCTAGAAGCTTTCCTCTCCCCTTGGACACTGAATATTTGGGAGACTGTTGAATATTTTGAGCATCACTTGTGCAGGTGGCTCTCAACCCAGATTTCAAATCTGAATTATCTAAAGAATATTTCAGAAATACTGTTGTCTGTGCCCCACCCCAGACAAATTAAGTCGGAATCCCAGGGTGAATCCAAATATCCCTAGCCAGGGTGCATCTTGCTCACAATAATGAATGAGTATTGGTTGATGATTTCAAGTCCTTCCTGAAGCTTGGTCTGATAAGCCTTGGAAGTTAGAAAGGTTGGAGTTTGAAAAGGAAAAAGAAAGGTAGAATAGCTATAAATATCATTGTATTCTTTGGAGTGGGGTGAGGTGCAAGGATGAGGATAGAGGTTTGATGTTCTCCTGACCGTTAAAAAAATTATGTTTATGTCGAATAGCTTCCTCTTCTCAGCTTCCATAGCTCTCTGTCTATGCCCCTCCCATTGTGTGAATCTGTAGTGTAGTGGTGATTTGTTATTTGTTTGCTCCCTGGTGTAGCTGAACTCTTTGAGGTTAACTCCCAGCACTGAGCATCTCAAATTGCTTTCCTGCAGTGAATATTTAAGCAAATGAATAGCACTTTGCAGTTTTCATAGAGCCTTTCCTAGGGTGGGGTCCACCAGTTCTCTCAACCTTAGCCAAGACTACATGCCTGAGGCTTGTGAGAATCATTTAAACCAAGTTTCATGCATGCCTCTCCTGGCAGGAACTCTCTGCACATACCATCTCCCAGCTGGTCTGTTCCGCATAAGAATATTCCCACTTCTACACCTCACCTTGGTGTGATCATTACAGACTGAGTTGCCCACTAGGGCTAGGCCCACAGTCAGGTGGTCAGATTTCAGGGGTAGCAAGGAGTGGTGGGGACTTTGGTGAGCTGGCAATCAGCCCATTTTAAAAGGGCTAGTCAACCTTAGCCAGTTTTTACTCTTAGGGGACTATAATCCCTGTGTACCAGCTCTTCTGATTCTCATGAGTTAGAAATTCCAGATTTTGAAATGAAATCTGCTGAGTTAATGACCCATAGAGGTCTTGGTAGAGCATCCCAAGGGCCAACACAGCAAGCCAGACAGAACATGTCTGCTGGTGGAGGTAGCCTGGGTGGCTTTGGACTTACCTGGTTCTAGTTCTCACCACCTAGCTCACCCTTCTCCCAGGCAGAGGGAAGCAGAACTAGGAAAGGAAAGCATTCAGTGATGACCCCACTTGCCCCCAGGAGTCATAGGAAGAGAAGTCCATGTTGAATTCTGGGTAAACTCTTTTAAAAAATGGCTCTTTTTATTTTCCTGTGTACTTCACTCACAATTAGAGATGCATTTGGATGTCTTCTCTTTTTTTTGTAAACAGAGGAACCAAAGGGTGCTCATATTTAAAGTAACTTTATAGCTGCCCTTTCTCCCTGACCATTTAATGAAGCACTCCCATGTTATTACAGTGTCATGCTAAACATGCTTTAAAAAATATTCCAGGTGCCGGGGATTTAGCTCAGTGGTTCGGTGGCCTGCCTCGCAAGCGCAAGGACCCGAGTTCGATCCCCGGTACCAAAAAAAATTCCAGGTAGGCTTCATGAGGACAGGAATTCTGCTTTAGTTTCTGCTCCAAACATAGCATCCAAGCAGAACTTCACATGGAGCAGGTTTTTAGTGAGTAAATGTGGAATGACTGTTGATATGCAGCAATCATGGGATCACACCCTTATCACTGGACATTGGACGTATTTCCTTTTTCCTGTTATTTTGTAAATAGAATTGTGATGCACTTCTTTAGATACATTAAGCTCTTTACATATGTTAGATGTTGACATAGGTGGTAGGATAGGCATTTGGGGCTGGAGCGTTCTCTGTGATAGGGACCGTCCTATGCTTCAGAGGATGTTTAGCAGCTTCCCTGGCCTCCATCTGCTAGATGCCAGGGACACATCCCATCTGCCATTATGATAACCACAAATGTGAATTGAAGAGTGTCAGTGTCTTTTAAGATTTTTGACCTTCAGGAGGTAGACTTTCTGAAGATGGGAAGGGGATCTGATCCAGGGATAGGGGGAGACAGGAAGGTGGGAAAGGGAAGGAGAAGTAAAAAACGATTAAGATGCAGTATGTGTATGTATCAGTTCCCCAATATGACTGTAATTATTGTGTATCACAAACACACACTAATAAAATGTCAGAGATGTTTTGCAATCAAACTAATGCATGTACTTGATCAGGAAATCAGAGGTGTACTATTAGATTAATACATTATTATAACTATTAATATATATTATATTACATTAAACAAGGGGTGATGAGGAAAAAAATATTTTGGCCCTTAAAACGTATGCTGCTTGGGACAACATTTCAGTGACCTGTTGCTCACAGTCTCTGCCTATCCTTCCCCCCTTTTCACCTGTTCTCTCCATAAGGGTTGAAGGTCATCCTACTGCCCTTAACTCCCTGAAGCCATACAGTCTGTGTGTCCGTGGGCTCTTATGACAAAGACCCACCAGCTCAGGGTCTTCAACAACACATGTTTTATTTTTTCACGGTTCTGGAGCCTGTAAGTCCCACCTCTAGTTTGGGCAGAGTTAGTTTCTATATAGACTCTTCTTGGTTTGTGAACAGACTCTTTCTGTATCCTCACAAGGCAGATAATTTTTCTTCTCTGGTTTTTCTTCATATTCTTGTAAGGACCCCAGCCCTCTTAGACAAGCCCCCACCATGACCTCATTTAACTTTTATCACCTCTTCATAGGCCCTATCTCCAAATATAGTGATATTGGGAGTAAAGGCATCAACATGAATTTTTTGTGGGACACAATTTAGTCTGTAGCATTCCACCAATGACCCCTCAAAGTACATGTCCTTCTTACATACAAAGTACATTTATTCCATCTCAGCAGTCCCCTGAAGCCTTAACTCATTCCAGCACCAATTCTAAAGTCTAAGGTTTAGAGTGTCTTCTCGGCATCATCTAAATCAGATGTGACTGAGACTTCAGGTATGATTCATTCTGAGGCAAAATTCCTTTCCAGCTGTGAACCTACAAAACTAAGCATGTTTTGTGCCTCCAGAATGCTGTGGTGGGGCAGGCACATGATAGACAGCCCCATTCTAAAATTGAGAAGTAGGAAAGGAAGGAGGTGGCAGGCCCCCAAGCAGTCCTAACCAAAGCAAGGCAAATTGCATGAAATCTTAAGGCTTGAGAATCATCTTCTTTGGCTCAGTGCCCTATTTTTCAGATCCAGTGGGGCAGCAGCATCGCCCTCATGGCTCTGCAAAAGGCCTTTCTCTGAAGCCCAGGAGACAGCCTTGTCCCTGGGCCTGTGGTGGGGTGGCAACTTTGATGAGTGCCTTCTGAGTGCCTTTGATGATTGCCTTTGAGTGCCTCTGAGTGCCTTTGTGAGGCAGCTTTGATGAGTGCCTTTCCTAAAGAGTATTCTGTTTATGTTCATGTGTGAATATTCCTATGGTTACATCCTGTAGTATCCTAAAGCTCTACAACATTCTTTCATTTCATTGTAATTTCTGTGTCCCTTTTAGGTTGAACTGGCAGTCTCGATTCCTGGCTGCTGCTGAGATGTCTGATAAACATCGTGGGTAACCTCTCTATGGAGTGATTATCAGTAGCACCCTTGATATTCTCTCCAGAACAAGTGTCTTCATTTTTCACATCTCTCCATCTGTTCCTGTGTTCATCTTTCAGTACATCTGTCCATCCATCCCTACCTTTTTCTATCTGTCTGTACCCTTTGAAAAATTTCTGGACTCTAAAGCATCTGGAAAGCCATTGGCATCCACACTGAGCCTCTTCAGTATCAGCAGCAAGATGTAGGTATAGGCCCAAGTAACACAGCAAACTCTTGGCCTGGCCTATGCCCCCTGGGCCAAGTCACCTGAGACGGGCTGTGTGTGTTGAAGTAGAGTTAGTTGCGTGGGGGGATCACACTCTGGGCCTTCTTCAAGGAGTTAAGCATGGCCATCAAAGGGAACTGTGAGGTAAATGGGACTTGCTAATGTGCAGAACTGCCTGGCCACCCGTATTGCTGGAACAATGCTTATCAGAACTTCACGGTGAGTTTCTTTGCTGATGCAAAAACCTTGTATGTCCAAGGTGTGCTTAGTGATGGCAGAGGGGACATGACAGAAGATACAGAAACCAAAAAAGGCCAAAAGTCATTGCTTTCTGACTTGTCCTAGCAATCCAGTCTCAGAGAATGACAGTGCAGGGACACAGGCCTTTTATCTTTGTATCCTCCAAAGTACCATCCCAGTGCTCTAAACCCAGAAATGACCCTATTTCAATATATCTTCTCCCTTTCCCTGGAGAGGTGGCCTTACCACGTGCCCAGGCAATTCTGGTCCCAAGGCTGTGCTCATCATCTTCAGTGAAGGTCAGGTGTCCTCAGATGCCCCCACCAGACTCTGCACATACTGAATTTAAGGATCTCAGAGGTCTTGTCCCCCAGGACCTAGCACAGACAATGGAGTACACTGTGCTAAGGAGGATGAAGGACTGGAGGGACACATGGTGATATATTTATATAGTGGCTTGGTTCTACATGGCATAGGGTTTGAAGTGATTGTTAAGCTATGGAGTATTTCCTCTGCTTTGCGAAGTTACCTTTTTAGTTCTAAATAACAATTTGGAGCTTGCTTTCAAGACACCCCTGAGGTATTTGTGGGCCTGGCCTCTAAATGTTTTTGATTGAGTGTTGTTGCCCATAGTGCCACTCTGAGGGTTTTATTTTATAATTTTTGTGACTTGATATTGAGCAAAATGACAGTCCCTGCACTAATTTCCATTCATTATTTTGTTTTTTGTTTTTTGTTTTATTTTTGTGCCAGGGATTGAACTCGGGTCCTTGCGCTTGCGAGGCAGGCCACCAAACCACTGAGCTAAATCCCCGGCCCCTCCATTCATTATTTTGGGAGTGGCTTTCTTTATTAAAAGATGTCCCAAGCCCAGCCCAGTAACGTCTGGACTGTTTGACTCTTGTTTGTTTGCACACCTCTGTGTCGAGCCTCAGCTGGAGGTGCTATGAAGATGACAGTGACCTGGTTCTTGCTTTCTTGGAGTGCATCAGGGGAGACAAGCATGCAGAAATCTTTACACAGACCGGGTGTTCCCACTTTGGCAGTCATGTGTGAGTGCAGATACACTGCCAAAGCACACACTCAGTGTCTTTCTGGCTGCACTTAGAGGGAGAACCATCAGGGGCATAGGAGTGAGAGCAAGGCTTGCAAGATAAGCACGAGAGTGCTGTTGCTCTTGTAGTGGCAAACAGCTGAGCTGATGGTGTTCACACCACTCTTGGTCAGGGCCCGGGTGAATGGCTTCGAAGTGGAGTCAGGGATCCCGGCCCCTGCCATGGCTGTTCCTGGTCCAGTGCTAGCTCAGGCCTCTTGGTTCATGACCTGCTCTTCTAGCAGGCTTCCTCTTGCCTGTATTGCCCATCTCTGTCTGCTGTCCACTTTCTCTGCAGCCCAAGGGCTCCTTCATAAAGCAGAGCTGCCAGTGACACACCCTGCTTCACATTCCTCAATGGCTTTGTGTCACCTGCGGAGCTCCGCTTGTATTCTCTATCAGGACATCCCATACTTTCTTCAGGAGGCTTCCTTTCCCCAGGCCCTCCTGTGCCCCACCTGGATGGGGCAAGGGCCTGTCCGCAGTCCACATGGGACTGGCTTTGCAAGGTTCAGGTGCCCTCCCCTCTCCCTTGTGCTCTTAGGCAGATTCCATCGGGACTTGGTGCCTCTGTTAAAAACCAGCCCTTCCACCTGGAGCAGTGCTTGTTTACCTGGGTGGCTCTGCCCCTGGGCAGTGAGCTTTGGGAACTGGCTTCCTGAAACTGGAATTCCCAGACTAACAGCATTTGGGGTATACATGTAGGCACATTTTTCTAGGAAGGAGATTGATAGCTCATCTCAGATTCCCAAGGAAATCCAAGGCCTAAAAAGAACTGCTCTCCTGAGAGCTTACTAGTCTCTCCATCCTTTTCTGGCATACAGTTAATATGTCAGAGATGTTTGGTATTCTCCCCTTATGCTCTTGTTCATGGATTCATTTGGTGATATGTGCAAAATTGCACCTATAAATTGTGGAATTCTCATGTCCCAAAGAAATCATATTAAAACTGCTGAAAAGGTGATTTTTTGGGAAAGAGTGGTAAGTAGCACAAAAAAAAAAATGCAAAGAAAAGAAAAAAAAAAAAAAACCCCAAAACAAAAACAGATGATAAAAGCCTTTTGCTCTTACTCATAGACGCCCAGTGCAGAACTTTGCCACTAGACCTCAGTACAAAGGGGAGAACTTAATCTTAGCAGTATTTGAGAAGTTTCCATTGAGATTACAGAAGCCACAGAACTGTGACATGGCTACTGTTAGTTGTCTGGGGATGGCCGGACTGTCCTAGGTTGCCTCCCCTGTGATGCCATTTCTAAAGAATGCTATTGTTCAGTCTCTTCCCTCTTCTTGGCCAGTGTGGTTTTCCTCTCCCATTTCAGTTGAATTTACTTCTTCCGTTGATTGTTATTATTTGTTTCTTTTTTCCCCAAATCCTTCCTTAAAACCTCCCTTAAAAATTTTAAATATCTCTTCCTGTCTCATATTCAATAGTAAATTAAGAGCCAAAATGTTATAATGCTGTATTTTGTTTTGAAAGGACCACATTAAGATCCCCTGCTAGCATTTTAACAATATTAAAAGTAAAATCTGGCCTCTAACTTCCCTAACTCTGCAGAATAATCATCATTAGAGATTTGGCAAGAGGTTAAGGGAGATGAAACTATTATTTAAAAGCAGATTATGGTACGTATTATGCTTATTCCTAAAGGACTCTTAGAGTCCTTTGCTTCTTCTGGTAATTCCTTCCCTGCACTCCTTGGTGGACATGTGAGGTGGTGGCTGGTTCTGCATGCATTCTTCTGAGTCCTCCATTGCCCTCACCTGTGTCCCCTTCTCACCACTTCTTAGGTGTGTGCCCTTGAGCTCAGTTTCCTTCTAGATAAAATGAGGATTGAACCCAGGGCCACACATATGCTAGGCATTTGATACACGCTGAGCTATATCTCCAGCCAGGATGCAGTTCTTAAAAGTGTTGTGGTGATTAAATGAAGTTCCTCCTGATTGGCCAAGCACAATGCTGGGCCTTGCTGCAGGGGTGGCAAATGTGGCTGCATGGTTTTAGTGGTGGTTGCAAAGCTAACAAGGTCATATGCAGTGAGTGTCGCTGTGCATTGCGTGTTTCAGTGCTTATGTGACTGGATTCACATGTGTACCATCAGCCCTTTGTATCTGTGGGTCCATACATGCAGATTCAATTAACCTTGAATTGGGGTATTTGAAAAAAACATCTGAAGTAAACATGTACAGACTTTATTTTGTGCCTTTATTCCCTAAATAACAGTGTAACAATTACTTATGTAACATTTCCTTGTGTTAGGTTTTATAACCGATCTAGAGATGAGTTGGCCTATACAAGAGAATGTTTGTAGGTTGTATGCAAAAACCATGCTATTTTCTGTAAGAGACTTGAGCATCCATGAATTTTGGTATCTTCAGGTGTCCTGGAACCAGTCCCCCTTGGATTCCAGGTTCAACGGTACAGATGCATCCTTTCCAACTACTACTGACTGTCACCGAAAGTAGGCAGATTGTTTTATATCATATGCACAACCAAATCACGAGTTTATGACAATACATGCTATACTAGCCTTGTGAAGTGTGATGTCCTCTAATGTTTGCTTTTTACAATAAAACATTTCTGGGGACCTGCTCATTTGATTTCATTTCTCACTGATGGGTGGTGTCTGTAGTGTGAGAGCTTCCGATACACGGTAATGTGTTAAGTGAATACAGAGGATCTAAAAAACAAGTGGTTTAGAGAATGTTTCAACACATGGTCAGATATTTGGAAGATATTCTGGCACATCCATTAGCCACGACTTAGAATTTATGGATCAAAATCTCCAGATGTATCTTACAGCTTAGAGTGAATTAGATGGCAGTGAATCTAGCAATAGCTTCTCCTAAGTATTTCCTAGGAATTGGAATCCTGGCATTGCTTTTGTCTCACTTCACGTGAACTAATGGGAATCTCAATGTGAGTGTTTATTTTGAAAACCAGTTTTAGTAAGGTATAATTTACCATACCACAAAACACAATCTGTATATTTGGGTGAGTTTTAGTCAATGGATCCAGCTACATGACCATCACCATAGTTAGGTTTTAGAACATACCCGCAGCTTCTCACCATCCACTGCTCTAGCTCTGTGACCATTGACCTGCTTTTCTGCTTCCTTTTGGGAAAGGCATATTTAAGTCAGACTCTCCTGTGTGTTGTCATTTCTCCATCCTCCCAAATGAATGGCTGGGGTTCTCCCTGGGGAATAGCCAGCCTGGTCTGGGGCCCCAGAGGAAGGACTCACATAGGTGCTTGTGCACATTGGAAGGGTGAGGCAGCTCAGAATGTAGGGTTAGAGCTGACTTGGGGACCTCTTCGTGAGGGCCCTCCAGCCTGCACTGGCTCCTCTCCCTTAGCTCTGTGCATCCAGGATGCCATTCCTAACTCGACAAGCCCATGTTTCCGATGGTGCTGGTAAACAGATCCTGAGCACCTGTTGTGCCCAGTCCCCAAAGAGGAAGCCATGCATCTGTCATGCTGCAGCCTCTTCTCCCTCGAGTCTAGTCTTGAGCCTCAGATCTGCATACCTGCTCATGAGTATATTCTCTTGAGACCAGCACCATCTAAAAACAGCCCTGGAGCTGCTGTGGACATATGTTTGGGTGGCAGACAGTTCAACTTTGATCAAGTAAAGTAACTCATCCTATATACACAACAGAACACCTTCTAGGCATGCTTTGGAGCTCCATGGGAGTTGGGTCAGAGTTGGAGGAGATGCCAGTCTTGCCCTAAGGGAGATGTGGTGTGAACAAACAACCACTTTCTGCCTACTGTTTAATAAATGTCACAAAACAGAGCAAGTGCTGAGACTGGCCAAAGAAAGGGCATTATGTTTCCTGACCTTAGAAGAAGCACTGGGGTGCGAGCAAGAGGTGGGTAAAAGGGAAGTATGGTGAAGAGGAAGAACAAGCCAAGTTTGGGGACAATGGTTCTTGTGGGCTGTTGCAGAAGTAGATGGACAACAAGGGACCAGAGAGAAGCCAAGAGTTGTCTACATGTGGCTTTGCGGTCTCAGAAACCTGATTCTTTCAAAATTCCCATCAGGAGTTTCTGTGGTCAGATATTTCTTAAGTAGTCTCAGCCTTAGCTGGGTGGATTTCACTTTGATCAGTCTTAGAATCAAATGACTGCTCGAGCCCCCAGATAACGAAAGTCTCCAGTGTACTAGCCACAACCACATGTTACTAAGTGCCCGAATCCTGGTGAGCCTGAAATGGGAAAAGCTTAACGTGTAAAGCACATTCCACATTTTAAAGACATTGTGCTAAAACATACCAGTTATAATTTTATAGTCATTATATTTTTAGTTGCTCTCATTTTTTTGTTTTTTTTCTTATCAGTACATGTTTGTAATACATAATGTTTACATTCCTTGTGAGAAGTTGGTACATGTACACAATACATTTTAAATCCTTTTAAAATTCTCTTTCCCTTCCCTTCCTTTCTTACCCGCTCCATCCATCTCTTGATCCCTTTTTTTTTTCTTGAGGAATTTATAGGAAAATGGGTGTACCTTGAGACTATAATTGTGAATAAAATAAATCAGACACACAATCTTAAATATGGCATGGTTTCTCTTATATAAGAAACTCCAGGTATGAGTAAAGAGCAGGATAAAAGGTAGTAGGAAGTAGGGAGATAGATCTTTCTCAAAGTCACTAAATTTAAAATTATATTTTAGACATATTGGGATAAATATGGTATATTTTAAAAAACAAATTCTACCTGTTTCTTTTTACTGTTAAATATGCACAAATGAAGTTTTTGAGTTAAACAGGTGGCTGTCAGTGTGTTTCCACTGGACAGTACTTTCCTGGGGAATTAATTTTACTAACTGGGTGGATTTTGTCTTTCTTTTACCTCAATTTGTACACGTGCAGCGTGTATGGGGAGCACAGCCTGTTTTCGTGTCATCTCAGGCACATGCACTTGATGGGCTTGCAGAGAAACTCCTTCCTCCCCACTGCTGGGTGGTACTCCCAGACTAATGGCTGCAATTGATCCAGCACCCTCTGGGTGTGGTTTCCTTTGGGTGGTAGCATGGCGTCTTGGCTTGAGGTCAGCTTGCCTTTAAACTATGTTCCACTCATACAGTATTGTGCTGCTAAATCAGAATAATAATGATACTCTCCTCGTATTTAGAGGCAAAGGAATAAAATGGAAGTAAAGCAGTCATTTATAGAATATGTAGCAAGTTCCAGAAATCTTGATATCAGTCTCTGCCTTCCTGCCCCACCACCCCCTTGTGCAGGTGAGAAAAGAGAGGCCCAGTGAGACTGAGTCATCCACCCAGGGCAACAGTGTTAGTAAGTGTTGCAAGTATAGTTTCCTCGCTTGCACTGGTTCTCCCTTCATGTTGGAGAAAGTGATTGCCATCTATGTCTATGACTCAATAAAATATCTATTCAGTCACCAGTCCCCGGGTGCCATCCCACCAGTGCCCGAACATGTTTGAGAACTAGTTGGATCAGATTGCTGAGGAAGCAGAGCCTTGGAAGTTTGCTGGTCTTCCTAAATGCCTCTCGCCTGATTTTTGTTGGGACAATTTATTCTTTGCTGGAGGGTAGAACGTCTTGCCAAGATCCTGCCTCTTTGTATTCTCTGGACACTTCCTTGCAGGTGGACAGGCCTACATTCAGGAAACCATGTAATACATAATAAGTTGGCTTGGTCAGTACAGAATTGGGACAAAAAGATAGAGGAGGTCTTCATCAGTATTTCTCTCGGCTCTTGTAGCTGGATGAATGGCTTTTCTCCCTTTGAAGGCTAGATCAATCTATACAAAGAGATTTTTCAAATGAGGATTAACCTTGTAGTAACCTGGCCTCCCACATCCTGCTTTTGTTGTTGTCTAGATCTTATGATCTCAAATTCAAAAATGCTCTTTTCTTTGTCCATTCTATCCCCTTCCAATTTTTTTCTTGACTGTTAATTGGCTCCATTCTGGGTTTTCAAAGGTATCAATTTCTGAACTTGGCTGGATTAGTTTATCAAACCCTTTAATGAAGCTCTTTTATACTGAGGGCACTGGCTTCGAAAGGTGATCAAAAGAACAGCATCCTTTCAAAAACCCACAGACTAGTAGGGGAGGTAGCCATGTCAAAGAATGATGCCATAACAAGAAGCACTGTCTATAATAAAAATACAGATGCTGGCCCTTCTTATTCCCTTCCCTCAAAACCTCAGAGTGGGAAAAGGACAAATCACTCAGTCTTCACAAAAAAATATTTATACTCGGCTAATTTTTTGTGCATTACTGAAGATACATCATCAAATGACACTAAATGTTCGGCTTTTCACAAGTGCTCATTCTTTCTCTCTTTTGTGCAGTTCTCCAAATGTGTTAGCCAGTTAATTGCTCTAGTAAACAGATCTAAAATTGTGATTGCTTAGCCCACTAGAAGTTTCTTGCTCATGTCAGTTCAATATGGGTAGTGGAGGGACTTCCAAGGTCCTCTGATCCATACAGTTATTCAGAGACCCAGGCTTCTTACATGATTGGTTCACCTATATCTTTTAGAGCTTTACTATCCTCCACTGGGCCTTCTACTTTTGGCCAGTAGACAAAGGAAAAGAGAGGGCATGGAGGTCCTGCCAGAAGCTTATGTGTCAAGCCCAGAAGGTTATACATTACTTTAGCCCACATTCCATTGGCAAGAGCTCAAACATGGGGCTCTACCAAGCTGCAAGGGAGGCTGGGAAGCATGTGCTCTTCCTGTGGCCTCTTGGGGTGCGTAGTACTGTTGCATTACTTTGAATATCAAGTACTGACTTAGGGGAGGCAGCCTTTAAATATTGACTTGGTTGGTGGGGTAGTACTATGTTACTGGCTATTGAAAGATGCATCCGGTATACTGCTCACTGGGGTTTTGTGACCTGAGCGATACTACTGCTGGGATATAAGTAGCATTGACCTTCGAACTCAGGCATATTGACTGAACAGTTGCTCCAGCATCCTCAAGCCAGCTGGCCCATTGCTCCACCGAGAAAAGTTTTGCCCTGGAGAATACCATTATTTAGCTTTGCAGGTAGAGGCTTAGGAAGACGTGTGGCTCTGTGTGGAGCTGTGTTCCTGAGAGGGACATAATTTTGAAAAATCTCAGTAAGCCCTACCTGGTTGAGGGTTAAAGAGTAGCACTACAGCTTGTTGCTACTAGTGCGCCAAGATAGATCTGGTGACATCATTTCATTTTTCAGATTGAAGACTTTGAGAGCAGAGGTCTCCTGCAATGCACTTTGGTGCTACTTGGGCAATAGGGTTTACCTGACTACTATTCTTTTATAAATTTATAGCCATTCATAAAACCTTGAAATAGCCTGTCTGCTGAGGTGACATTGAGGAGCCATTTGCTCTTCAGATAAATCTGGAAACTTATCCATGAACAGGTGGTTTGTGTAGGAGACACCAAAGAGACTGACAGAGTATATTTTTTTTATTCTTAAGGAGACTATTTTCATATAGGAATCACAAATATTATTTAAGAGTTATCAGTTCTAAGGCTCTGTTACTAGTTGGGACTCTCATGCTTCACGAATACATTGAATATCAGTTACAATGTTTAGACTGGGTTCTGGATGTGATTATTCTGTACCCTGAATTCTAAAATTGAATCTTGATGACAACTGCCAGTTCAGTTTCTGTACATACTCTCATTGAACATCGGGGGCAAGAAGGGACATTTTAAATGATTATTCCGAACGACTGGTCAGGACTAACATGGCAGGTTTGTGGTACATTCACCACTGTTTAAAACTTTGACGAACAAATACTGTTTCTAAAAAAGCATCTCAACTTCATTTTGGGGGTAGTCAGCATCCCTTGGAATCTGCTGACTGCTGCTCAATGCTCAGTGAGGACCTTGGCTCTGGGGTGTGAATGTTATGCCACCAGAAGCTTGGAGAAGCAAGTAGCATAGCACACAGAGTCAAATTCAACACGTAACTAACCACAAACAGGCTGGTATCCAAATTCCAGTGGGCGGGCTTCGAAACTCACTGGGAGCCAGGTATCTTCGAAAAGGTGAAGGAAGTCATTATGATTTCTTGAGGATTGGTTTGGAACTGAAATTGAGATTAATAGTATCCTCTCCGAATAGCATATTGAAAACAAGCATGAATTGAAAGTATAAAGATGATCTTGTTCCAGGAGACTGGAAAGTACAGTCCAAGTGCCAAAGGATTACTCTGGCCTCCTTCTGATAAAGTGTGCACTGAATCAGTGTTTACTACCTTTCTCTCTTCTCGCACCTTCTCCTCCTCACCTCTGCTTTTCTACAATTTGATTCCGTTGGTGTCAGATCTCCCAGCCCTCCCAGTCTGGGCTGGGAAGGAGGGTGTGGGCTTCTAGCACTGTCTCCCACTGCTCTGCCATCTTCTCAGGCTCCACAGCTTCCCCAGTTTCTTGTGGTTGGCAGAGTAATGACCCCCCAAGATATCCATGTGCTAGTCCCTGTAACCTGGGAAGATGTCTTATGTGGCCAAAGGGACTTTTTGCAGATGTGATTCAGTTAAGGTTCTTGAAATGGGGAGATGATCCTGGTGGACCCAGTGTCATCACCAGGCTCCTTATAAATGGGAGAGGAAAGCAGAAAACTGAGAACTAGAGAGACATTGTCCTAAGGGAAACTTGGCTGGCCATGGCTGTCTTTGAAGATGGAGGAAGAAAGGGACAACAAGGTCCACAGGAGGTTAGAAGGGCGAGGAAACAGATTCTCCCATAGGGCCTGTAGAAGGAGAAGAAAGCCCAGGGACCCATTTTATATGTCTAACCTCCAAAAATGTAAGAGAATATATTTGTTGTTTTTAAAGCCACCAATTTAGCCATGCCTCTCTTATAGCGGTAAAAGGGAACTAATTCTGTCTGAATCCAATCTGGAGAAAAGAGAGGGTGGCAGGAAAGGGAGAGAACTCAATCTGGCCTCCATACTGTAGCTAAAGAGGCCATAGTGAGCTAACATGAAAAGCCATGAGGCTAATTATCCCCAGTTTAGAGATTAGGAAACCAAGGCCCTGCAAAAGTCAGGATGACTCATGCATGAGTTTATGGCAACAAACAGCTCACCTGGACGGGGCTGAGATGGCCCAGTGCCACCCCTTAAAGAGCCCAGCAGGATGTGACACATGAAAGGGAACAAAAGAAATCAGCATCTGTGCTTTCTTATCATTCTCTCTCTTCTTATTGTCCTACTTTTTAAAGAATGGCCAGCAAAATGTATTCATTTACTCTATTGAGACCAAGAAATGTGATTTATTAAGGGAAAAATCTGCAGTGGCAGGATCTCTTGGTGGTTGTGGAGGGAGAGGAGACTTGGGTGGTTTGCACTTCTCAGTTCACCCCAGCTGTCTTCTACGTCCTGCACGTTCTGGAAACACTAGTCAGCTTACACTGTATGTCCCAACTACTTGTTCCCTAACAGTAAAGCACTCTTAGACAATATGGATTTATTCTGAGCTCTTGAGTAAATGCATTAGAAATATTCATAGAGAGTGGTGAAAAGATCTCTTCCTTTGCTGTTAAGAGTTGAGGTGAGGGTGAAGCATTTTGACATTGTATATAAAGCATTTACTGTAAGTGCATATTATTTATAGTAAGGAACATGACTAAATCATTGACTGGAGGTGCCTGGTAAATAAATACATTGTGATCTTATGCACATGATAGAAGATACCGGATCATGGAAAGTGATGCTGAGAGAGCTAAATGCCATGAAGTACCCAGCTGAAAAAAAATCTGTGTATGAAATTGCATCCAGTGTGATATCAGCTATGGAAAAATGTAGGGAAAAGAAAGGAGAAAAATAATCTAAAATGTGAATCTAGGGCTTTGATCATCGGTGATTTTATTCCTCATTGTTTAGACTTTACTGTTTGAAACTTTACATTTAATTTAAGATATAAGGGGAAACCTTCATGTCCTTTGATCTTGAAATTTACTTCTGAGAATCTTTAAATATAATTATAAATAGAGCTTATGAGTTTTATATGTACAGATAGTCTTCTCATTATTGTAAATCGAGATATAACACAGGCCATTGTAACAGTGTATTGTTTACTATATTTTAGTATTTTCACAAAGTTTTGCAACCATGCCACTATCCAATTATTTAATAAGAAGAAACCTTTTTCCAAAAGGAAGCCCTGTACTCATTAGCAGTCAGTCCCATTTCCTCTTTCCTTCAGCCCCTGCGACCACTCATCTACTTTCTATCTCCATGGATTTGCTTCTTCTGCCCCTTTTCTAAAGAAAGAACCATGTAACACACGGCATTTTGTGTTTGGCTTCTTTCATGCCCCCAGCTCAATGACTTCTAGGTTCGTCCACGTTGAAGCATGCATCAGTACTTCATTCCTTTCTATGGCCCAATAGTATTCCATTGTATGGAAAGATCATGTTTTATTTATCTCTTCATAAGTTGATGGTTGTTAGTTGTTTGCAGCTTTTGGCATTTATGAATAATGCTACTCTGAACATTCGTGTATACATTTTCGTGTAGACAAATGTTTTCATTTCTCTTCTGTACCCACCTAGGAGAGGTCTTACAGTGAATGTTAACAACTCTGTGTTTACTTGTTTGAGAAATTGCTGAACTATTTTCTGAAATGAGTCACTCTCGTGGATATTTATACCCATGAAAATCTGGTACTAACATAGATGTCAATAGTAGAAGAGTGTTTAGATAAATTACATTAATCCTTTGAGTGAATAATTTGTACAATTACAAGTTATTTATGTAGCAGACATTATTGAACATCTACTTCTTACCCTATCCTGGACTGGGTCAAAAGCAGTGTACGTAGATGGAGTACTTGTTTGCAAGGAGCTTGACTTGTTCACTTATTCCAGGTGATGTTTACAATTTGTGACAAAGGAGACAGAATTATTATGCTATAGCAATAAGATAGTTCCAGTAATTTTTAGAGACTCATGATTAATTAGTAATTAATAAGTAAACATGTTAAAAATTAAGTAAAATGATAGAATGGAGCATTGCATTTACTATACATTCATGACTACATTAGAAAAAAACATAGAGTGCATTGAAAAAAGGGGAATAAACACACTAAAATAAGAGTATGAATGGACATTTCTCTCCTATTTAGGTATACTGCCTAACTTTCTGTAATGGAGACAAAAACGTCCCCTAGTCTGTGTATGATGCCTGTGAGATAGAGTGGGAGGGAAGAATCTGGCATCCCAGAACCTGGGCTGGTATCCATCCAGTGAAATATGAGTATGTGATCTGCTAGCTGCTGGATTCTCTCTCCCTTTTGTAGGCTTCTTTCTCTTGTTGTATACTCTCTGTCCCTTTGTGGACTTCCCTAAGTACAAGTAATACCCCACTGGATAGTTAACAAGGAAGTTTTTACGTTTTTGAGAAAAAAGTAATCTTCAAAGTTAAAAGCCTTAACCATGCTTTTGTAAGAAGACAAAATTAAATTGTGCATTTATTTGTTCAAATTGTATTATCTAATCTTTTTCCATAAATTAAAAAGAATTCTAAGATCAAAACCAAGAAACTGCTCAAACCAGCAGCTGATATACTGGCCCTGCCTATTCCAGAATGTTCTACCTTGGACCTGCCTGGGAGCTTCCTTTGCAATTCCACTTATCCAAATAAGTGATACTTACCTATGGATCAGTCTGATCTGGAGGAGGTGGATGGAGTGGTGGACAGCACAGAACATACATGATTTTATCTCTGTGCACAAAGCAGGCAGATGTGTCAATGTGGGGAATCCCATCACAGTTACAAGAAACAGAATAGAGAAATGGAGCAGAGAAACAACTTAGAACAATGTGCTTTTGCTTTTTAATTTTAACTGTGTGCTCAACACCTGAGCTAGTAAAAGCAAATAGAACAAAAATCAATTACATTTTTTAAATATAGAAACTTTTTCCAGCAACAATTTAGTCACAGGATTAAAAGTCCAATATCTCTGGTACATGCAAAAACAGCTTGAGGATTTAAAATTAGGTATAAATTTATGGTGGTCTTTGGGGGCACAAGTCATTAGCGTTGTATTAGATGAGGGTCTGGCAAAGGTGGGAGCTTCTGGCTCTTTTTCACTTTTTTTTTTCCGTACTGGGGCTCAAACTCAGGACCTTGTGCTTGCAAGGCAGGCGCCGGAACCACTGAGCTAAATCCCTGGCCTACCTTTTCACTTCTTACTAAATACTCTCAATGCTTGCTGGTTTGAGTTCTCATGTTTCGTTATTTGTAGTTTTCCTGGTGCCTTCCACTTATTAATAAGCTGCTATTTTCTCTGGGTTACTGCTTTTACTAATGTCATTTCTGCTTCTAATTTTTCTCTTCTATTTTATAGTAAGGGAAACAAATTATACTTGACCATTGCTTTTGTATACCGTGGAACTGTGGAATAGCTGAAGAACTTAAGTGCACTGGGGCAAGGTAAAAAAGAAGGGTCTCCTTTCCTGGAGAACTGAAAAAGTTTTAAATACCTCCAATTGTACCTTATCTTTTATATATAGTCTTCAACAGATTTCTAACTTTTTGTTCAGATTCACTAAATTTGTTCTCTTGTTGGCATTGGCTTAGTCTGGATGTTATCTAAGGTTTTAGCCTTTCCTCAGACCACGAAATTTCCACTTTTCTCTTAACTGTATAAAATTTACACAAGCCCCCTGCTGGTATTACCAGTTTTGTTTTTTCCATCCTTTTGTTTTGATAAAATAATACAAACAAAATGCATTAAACCAGTTGTAAGCCAAGCTGCTGGGAGCCCTGTTGGTTTTTCCTTGCAGTCCATACTTGTTCTACCCTGAGCTAGTTCTGTGTTCCAGCCAGTGAACATTTGAAAAAGTGCAGTAAAATGTGATTGCTCACATGATGCCAGACAGATGTGAAGATGAGCTTTTCCAGCATAAAGCTCTGGATCCTTGGCCCATTGGGAAATATGCAGAAGCAAGCATTTAGCATTGAAGGCCAGTTTCTGGGTGTCAGTATAATTTAAACAAAAGGCCAGCTGTCCAAAATTGGATGCATGGATGTGTTGTAGGGCTACTATAGGTGTGTCTTCTCAGTGAGCACAAGAAATACTCACTTAGGAGTAAAGCAAATGTGCTTTGGGATGGCTTTATTTATTTATTTTTAAAGCCTCCTTCCCTTCCAATATTGGTGCTGGGTTCTTGTTGGTAGAGGAGACCAAGTAGCTAGCCTATTATGCTTATGTGGAGGATATGCATAAATGTCATGAACATGACCAGCAGTGGAGTTTTGTGTCTAGTGGGCACAGTGACATGAAAATGGAAGTGGCTTCTAAACCATGGAGATTGCAGTTGTATTGACCTTTGCAGGACAGGTGGAAATTGAACATAAGAGAGGAGTAGGAAGCTTATCCACAAGCTAGGGACAGACTGATGAAAAGATATTCCGAACAGAAACGGGTATAATTTGGGGGGAGGGCTACTGTGGGAGTGGAGGATGAACAGACTCACCTACCTGGGATGGGGGTTGTGTGTACGTTGAAGCAGAACGAACCAGAAGCTTTGTAAGGTCTTGGCTTGAGGAAGACTTTTAACTCAGGCCCAAGAGGTTTGCCTTGGCAAACTCATGGCTGTTCACTTTTCACAGAGCGATTGGGCTTGAGGAAGAGTCTCTAGATGTCATTGTCTCCATGCAATTGAGTGGATGGCAACTGGTAAGATAAGAGATCATGATATTTTCCAGGATGAAGCCTATCACCTTGCTCAGAATACTGGTTTTTCCGCAGCCAAGTCTGAGTTCTCTCATGGGTGGCTCCTGACCTCGCCCTGATACCCACAAATGAACAACAGCCAGAAACACCCCTTGCTGAAGAGTTATCACCAAGAACTCCAGACAGGTCCTTCTGACAGTAATTGGTTCTCCTTGTAGAAATGTGATCAGATAAATTCTGAAACTGAAAAACTCATCTGAAGTGATTTAATCATTACTGAAGTAGTGTTACCCACCAACACTTTGTTGGGAGAAAAAATTCATTTTAGAATATTTATTGATAGTATGTCATATGCTAGAGGAAACCATGAAGTCCCTGTCCTATAATTATTTTGGAATGATAATTAGAAGAATAAATCCAGATATTCTCAGTGCTGTGACTGAAAATTGTCCCAGGTTTTGTCTATATTCAGTGAAACCACAACTATCTGGACATCTTAAGGATGTGTCCTCCTAATAAGTCAGAAGAGTGGCATAGATGTTTGTCTTAATGTTCTTGAATATGACTAAAACTTCTCTTGGTATTTCACCACCTGCTCATAGATGACAGCCTGGGCCCTCACTACAGGTGTCTGCTGCAGCGATGTCAGGGTTTAGGAACTAGTTCTCTGTTGCTTACCCTGAAATTTTGTGGCTTCGAATGACAGTAAGTATGATGTCACATGATTTCTGTGGTGTAAGAATTTGGAAGAGTTTAGGTGGGTAGCTTTCTCTTGGGGCCTGGTGTGGTTTTGGTAAAGATGCTGATTTGGGCTGCAATCATCTGAAGGCTTGACAAGTGTTAGAGAATCCACCTCCATGGGCCTCTCCACTGGGCTGCCTGGGTGTCTTTGCAATATCATTGCTGGTTTCTGCCACAGCTGATGGTCCAGGAGAACCAAATAAGCACTGTGGACTTCTGATACCATGTACCACAACTTGATTATTTTTCTGTGGTTGTAGAGACAGACCTTGCTTTTGGTATTAGCTGGACTCTTAAGAGGTGTGACTCCCCCTTGGCACGATTTGAGGCCGTATTCTGTGTGTGACCCTCTGAGTTCCACATTTTGTTTAGAAAGACAGTAGAATCATGAGACACGTGTCTTTTATATAAAGCCAAACTGAAATTCAACAAAATATTAGAAATATTGCTTGATTTAATTTTGGAGTAAGGAGTATAGAAGTCTTTGTAATAACTTGGGGGTTTTTATAAAGAAAATTGAAAGATAGGAACTTATAATAATTTTATAACAGTTCTGAATTGTGAAGTAAGTAAATTAGGCTCTGCAGTGCTTAAGGATGGGTTCCTCCCTCTGTTAATTAAATGAGATCCTATATGTAAATATGCTTAAAACGTGCTTGTATTTGATCATTTTTCTGTAAGCTTATGAATATTGTTAAGCTGGGATAGTAGGGATATAGTCAGATCTCAGTTTGTGTTATAGTAGGATTGCTTTTGTTGTGGTTTGGTCCTATTCAGGTTCTAAATCATGTACAACACTGCCACTGCCTGCTTGACTTGGAACCGTGCCGCTGTCACACCATTCTAACTGGTAAAGGGATTCTGCTGCAGATGCCAGCATTGCTGGATGGGACACAGAATGTGCAATAGGCTTATCTTGTGATGTGCTTTTTTGTGAGTGTGTCATCCTTGGAAGGAAGTCCACAGCCTGTCTCACCTTCTCTACATTTCTGTGTTTATTTTGATTCTAAGTTCTTAAAACCATATGTTTAAAATGAAGATTAAAATCAGTGTTGTTCTGATAGTGTTTATCAATTTCTCAACACTACTGGGAGAGATAGCCTTGTGGTCAAACCAGTTTGGGGAAATCACATGTTCAAAATTCATACTGGTCTCATGGGGCCTACTGCACTTGTGATGTCTCATTTTCCTGAGGCCAGGGACTTGAACACAAGAAGTGGGAGGATTGAACTTGTGAAATTTAGGTTATCAGATTCCCATGCATACCAGTCAGTGTGCATTTATAGAGACAACCAAAGAGATAGCTGCTCAGACTCAGACAATTATAGGTGCGCCCCTTTTATATAACAGCTGCTGCCCTAAAACTGTCTTGTCAATCAGCATGATCACAGGGATGGGGGAGGGGGAAGCTCTGCTTCAATCCATGGAAAACTCTTTTCTTTTTCTGTATCCTGTCAAGCCAAGGTTTCCTTAATCAGATTTTCCCCAAAGAGAGGTGTTTGTCGATATTGTGCCTTTGATGTTGTTCTCTAGAAAAACAAAAAGGACCCTTTGAAATTTCTCATTCCTATTGTATAAGGAAAGCAGGAAGTATTCAGAAGGTATCTTGTATTGTTGCCTTGCCTGACTTTTTCCGTTTGGTCAGTGATTGATATTTGATTCATTAACTTATGACCACTGGTAGATGAAAATACTACAGGTGCATTTTGTATGATTTAAGCTGGTTTTCATGTGTATTGTAGGGAAACAAAGTTATAAGGGAGAACATTTCTCAGGGAGAGGGAGCAGAGAGCGTTGGTGCTTTCCTAGTCTGGAAAAGCTGCATTCCATAGTCATTGCCTCATTAAACATAATGGTGGAAGAAGATGCTTGTTTTACCTGTTTTGTTGGTAACTATCAATATGTGTTTTCTCTGGTATTTAAAATGTACATTGAGATATGCTTTTAATTGTGAGTGTACTAATATAGTTATTATTTAGGCAAAGCTGGCGAATTAAATTTCCAACCACATAGCAGGGGCAAAAACAGATAAGATGATGTATAATTTTGTATTAAGGCCTACTTCTAGACTCTAGATTCAGCAAAATTATATACAACTGACCTGACTTTCAAATTTGTTTTCATTATTTTATTTTGCAGGATAACAAAGCCATTGACCTTTGCTGATTGTGTTGGGGACGAACTTCCTTTAGGATGGGAAACCGTATATGATAAACAAATTGGAATTTATTATATGGACCACATAAATAGTAAGTAATATTCCATATTTGCACCAATACACGTGACTGAATTTTCAGGGTGAATCACAGAAATGCTAAAACCTTGTTTTGTAAAGCAAAATAATTATTACTATCCAGTGCAACCTTAAACAGGGTTTTCTACCTCTAATATGCAGTTTTCATTAGCTGATTCTCAAAAAGCAGTTATAGTGTGGCTGTACCTCATCTAAGTCTTACTGAGGACTGCATGAATATATTTAATGCAGGGTTGTAATATTTAATATAAGGAATTAATTGCCCAGGCAGTCTGGAAATGGAAATACTTCTCCTAATGAAAAGCTTGTTTATTACAAAATAGCACTTCTGAGTTCTTGGACTAGTAAGTGCCCAAGTGGTTACCTTAATATCATTTTGTCATGTATGTTTGCTTTTAACACACCAAGCTTTTTGATCTGTGTGTGTGTGTGTGTGTGTGTGTGTCTAGAAGGTGATAGGCTGTGACCTTACCAGTGTCCTTTGTAGAACTGTGTGGAGCACTGGTTCTCCACTTGGGATAATTTTGCCCCTAACTTGGGATAATTTTGCCCCCAGGGTCACTTGACACTGAAGGCATTCACTATAGCCATGCCTGAGAGAGTTGCTACCAACGTCCAGTGATGGAAACCACGGCTGCTGCTAGATGTTCTACAGTGCACAGGATGGCCCCACCACAGAGAGTGGGTCAACCCCAAATGTGGATAGTGCCTGGGACAAATCCTACTTCAGAGGCTTTGTCTCGTTGTAGACGTGTGCCCTATATGGCCTTGCTGGAAAAGCCTGCCAGCTGCTATGCTGCAGCTGAGGATCTGTTTTGGCCCATCACTCTTGTAACTTGTAAACCCAGGTTGTTCACGGCTCTGTGCCCCCATGTTGCCAATGATGTTCCTTGCTGGCTTGCTCTGTGAATCACAGCAAACATTCATAGAGCACCTCAGTGCTGCCTGCTCTGTTCAGACTTTAGACACACAGGAAGTTAAGACTTAATCTCTACCCTTCTGGGTTTGACATGCTAGAAGTAGGCATGAACCCTAAAAAGAAAATCGTCACCAGTGACTTTCTTACAGCTATCAGAAGCATAAGGGATGATCCAGCATTTGAGAGATGGTAGATGAACACAGAAGTGCTGGGGTCATACCACCTTTTTCCTTGAAGCCCACCTGGAACCTCAACCCTTGACTGCTCAGCTATTAACCTCTTTAAAGCACAGAATCTGAGGAATCACATAGTGAAATTGGAACTGTGCAAGTCAATGGTGCGTGGGCTGGGGGAGACCAGAAGGTCACAGTGTTGATAGCCTTCGAGGTTCCCAAGAGCCTCCAGGGCACTGGAACAGTGTGAATCTGCCAGTTGGCAGCTACATTGGATCTCCCAGCTGAATAAACATCAGGAACATTCGGGTAGGTGCAGAAGTCCTGACTGTCCCACCCCAGGCCCACTGAATCTGAACTCAAGAGCTGAGGTCAGATTCTTCTTCTTCTTCTTTTTTTTTAACTTCTGTTAAATTTATTGTTACATTTTAGGTATATAATAGTTACATTCATCATTGGGATCTGTACCATTACAAAATAAGTACCAAGATACATCATGAGGTCAGGTTCTGATATTTGATTTTCTGCTCTTCTATGTGAGCTTTTAAGGTCCAGAGAAGGAAGGTAAGAGCCTCAGGTGGCAGAGTGCAAGGCTGCATATGGGGTATCAACAAGGTTTTTCCTACCTTGGAGCATTTAGCTTGTGTGTGTGTGTGTGTGTGCGTGTGTGTGTGTTAAAATAAAGTTAACATAAACTTTACATATCTAACCTTTTCCAGGTAAAATACACAGATCATTAAATGAGCCATTTTAAAGTAAACAATTCAGTAGCATTTGGTGCAATCACAGTGTTGTACAGACACCACCTCTGTCTAGTTCCAAACCACTTTCATCAGCCCCAAAGGGAAATTCATCCTTAGGAAATAGTCACTCTTCATTCCCTTCTCCGTACTCTCTGGTAGTGATCAGTCTGCTTTCTGTCCTCGAGGACTTGCATGTTCCCAACATTTCATAGTTATAGAATCATATACTATCTTAGCTTTTATTTCTGCTTTCCTTCACTGAGCATAATGTTTTTGAGGTTCCTCAGAATCGTAGCAGGCGTAAGTGCTTCATTCCTTTTTATGGCCTGATAACCTTTTCTTCTACAGATGAAGCAAATGTACTGAGAATATAAAGACAATTCAGTCCGTTCCCCTGCTATTCAGGGCTTTTAGTTTACAGGGAGACCAAAAAGCTATAAAAATAATTATGTGCCATATGGCAGGTGGTAAGAGTGGCAGTGCTGGGAGGGCCAGAGAAGGTTCAAACCAGAAGTGTCTTTGTAGTGAGTGTTGGGAGGCAGTGGGCTTTCCTGATGGGCAGAAGAGGACAGAAGCAACATAAAAGAAGTGGAGATGAGCACAATGAGTGTATGTGGGGCCTTGGGGAAGAGGATATCTGTGAGGAAAAGGACAGAAAACAGAGATGAAGCTGGCACGTGAGTTTCAGGGCTCCTATCATGCCAGGGCAACTGGACTTTGTGTTATAGGAGAGCTTCCTGTGGGAGAGAGTGCAGCGGGTTGGGAAGGTGATGTTTGTGAGTGTATAGAGAATGGCCATGGTGGCTCAAGACAGAGACTGGGCTGATTGTGGAGGGCATTTTGGTGGGTCTCATTGCACTAAGGGGAGACAGGCAAGAGAACATGTCACCAGCCAAGATTATATCCAGTGGCAGGAGTCACCAATTCCTGATGACTCTTCAGTAGTCTAGCAGGGGGAAGAGCAGGAGTTCTTTATGGATGAGTCAGGTTGGGTTCCCAGGGTGGCTGGGGGGAGGTCCAGATGGCATTGCTCACTGTGAATGGGAAGGCAGAAGGCCAAGCAGCGTGTAGTGTCATCATTTGGTTTGCGTTTGCTTTGGGTACTATGAAAGGGTGGTGTTGAGAATATGTGGGCCCTCCTGAGAGCCTTCAGTGAGAAGGCAGGGTGGGCATGGGGGGACTATGGGTGGAATTTAGTGATGAATCTTTGGAAAGGGAAAAGGAGAAGAGGGGCAAGCTACATCAGCAGATGGTAGTATTTCTGTTATTCTGCAATGAAGAGGTCAGTGAGAAGAACATTATAAATAGATTAGTTTGACAGGCCAATTGCATTTGGGTTAATGTCTTCCAATTATGCCCATTTAAAATGTGGTCTTTATGGTGTAAAAATGGCCTTGTGTTATCTTCCCTTCTCGAATGGACTATTTTATACCTGTAGAGTTTTCTTGTCTCAACTGTGGATATAGAAATAGGTATTGTAGACTTTTCCATATTGTGCATTCTAGTAGATAATTCATTTTCACATTGAGCAGCAGTATACCTGTTGACTGTTTATCAGTCTACTGATTTTACCCTTAAGTCAACTTGTGTTCTTACCCTTCTCATTTCAGAGCTTACCCAGATTGAGGATCCAAGAGAACAGTGGAGGCGAGAGCAGGAGCGGATGTTGAAAGAGTATTTAATTGTAGCCCAGGAGGCTCTCAATGCCAAGAAAGAAATCTACCAGATCAAGCAGCAGCGATTGGAACTGGCTCAGGAGGAATACCAGCAGCTGCACACACTATGTGAGGATGACAGCCGCTCATATGCCAGCTGTGAGTTGACTGTCTTTGGTGAATGTGCATGACTTTCATGGTCATCTCTTTGCTAGGTTGTTTGTAAACACTCAAGACAGCTTTATGAAGGTTCCAGTCACAGACTGCTAGGTAATCAATATTTATCAAGTGCCTCCTTTGTGCCCAGACACTAGAATATGGTGGTGACTAACAGAGGAAAGGTCCTTGTCCTCGTAGAGCTTATCTTCAGGACAAAAGGTGAAAAACAAATATGCAGTTACAATATCAGGTTGTGGTATGAAGCAACCTCCTTTCTCATGGCTGTCACTTTGGAAGAGGGCTTCATTCAGAGGTCACTGCAGTTAATTCTGCATGTCTGGAGTGATGTCTTGGGAAACCTACACATTGGGTTTTTCAATTCTGGGTGGGAAGATTCAGGAGTCTGCAGCACCTGTTTCTCTATAGAGGTCTCTTTTAGGCTTTCTTTTAGGTTTCTAAAGGAGCAGAAACCCGTTGTAACCCAGAAAATTGAAGTAATTGCTGACCTGAAAGTAAGGTGGCTGGACTCTGCTGTTCTCCAAAAGAACCCTGCCATAGTTTCAGAGGCTGCTGGAGGTCGCCTCCTGTTTCATTAGTACTTAGCAGGTGCTCGGATATGGAGGGAACCACGTCCTGTTTCAGAATCCAAAACCTTTTGTTACTGACACAGTCATGGTGTGAGCCAGTTCTGAACAGAGTGGTCACATTCAGTAGCCCACCAGAGGTGCACATGGCTACCACTGTCCTTGGCACCAGTGAGTTTAGAGAGAATATATAAAGTTGGTACCACTAAGTAGGGGGACCTACTTATGACATACTGCCATGTCACCAATTGTTTGGCCTTAGTAATAAAGTTTTGAACATTAAAGATATGATCATGCTTTACTCTGTGTAATAAGTCAGAATCGAATTAATCCCAAGGGGCCACACGACTTGTGTTCTTTTTTTATTACAGCTGCTGTTGAAGATGAAAAAGCATATACACTATGGACAATAGTGCAGTTTTGCCTCTGTAATAGGAATTTAAGATATTTCTGTTACCTTGTGCCTTGAAGGAATGGAGGTGACTAAGTTTTTTTTTTGGGGGGGGGTACTGGGGATCGAACTCCGGTCCTTGTGCTTGCAAGGCAGGCAGCGGCACCACTGAGCTAAATCTTCCGCCCAAGTTTTTTTTTTTTTTTTAACTTTCCATCAAAAGGTGATAGATTAGCTCAATGCTGAATTTTAGAGGCTGGTTTCTTCTTTCCAGTTTTCTTACAGTCTTTCTTTGATTTTGGTATCAGCCTGATAGTGGCCTCATAGAATGAATTGAAAAGTGTTCCTTCCTGTTTTCTGAAAGATTTTGTGTGGGACTGGTATTAAGGGGTTCTTAACTATTTGGTAGAACTCACCAGAAAAACCACCAGGGCCTGGAGTTCTTTGTGGGAATGTTTTCAATTACAGGTTCAGTACCTTTAGTACATATAGGGCTATTCAGGTTTTTAATCTCTTGAATCGGTTTTTGGATTTGTGTATTTGAAAGAATTTTTCTATTCATACAAAGTCAGCAAACTTTGCTCTAAAGGATAAATAGTTTAGACTTTGTGGGCCATTTGATCTCAGGCTGAGATAGTCCTATTGTTTTTATGCAGAAATGTAGAAAACATGTAAATGAGTATGTCTGGCTATGCTCCAGTGAAAGTATAAATATAGATAACAAGCCAGACTTGGCCCCTAGGGAGTTTGCCAAATGTTGATTAGAGCTGTCAAGTCTCTAAATCACATAGATTCCCTTTCTATCCTTTTGGCATCTGTGGACTTTGAGGTAATGTTCTCTCAGGTCTGATATCAATAATTGATATCTTCTCTTTTTCTCTTTTTAATCAGTCTAGCTAAAATTTTGTCAATTTTGTTTATCTTTTGTTTGTTTTTCATTGAACTGGCTTTGGGGTTTTCCTTTTTCCTCCTATTTCTTGTCTGTTTTCTAGGGTACTGACTTTTCTTCTTTACTATTTTCTTTCCATTTAGTTTGCCTTGAGTTTGTTCTTCCTTTTGCAGCTTCCTGAAGTGGAAACATAGATCGCCGATTTTAGACCTTTCTTATTTTTTCACATAGCCTTTAAAGGTGTAAATTCCCCTATTTCTTTTTAACTTCATTCTACAAATTTGGGTATGTTATATTTTTTCATTTTCATTCAGTTCAAAACATTATCTCATGTCCCTGGTGATTTATTCTTTGACCTATATGTTCTCCAGATGTGAGTTGTTGGGATTTTTAAAAAGATGTGTTGTTATTGATTTCTAATTTAATTCCATTTGGTGAGAGACTAAGATTTTGATCTTTTGAAATCTATTGAGATGACCTTTATAGTTCCATATGGTCTCTCTTGGTGATCTCATAGGATCAGAAGCACATGAACTTGGTGCCTCAAGATTATACCTAATGGAAGCATTGGCTTATAATTGGTCCTAAGATCATATAGTTAGCAATTCTAAATCTTTCACGAAGCTACTTGCCAGAAACAAGGTTGAACCATAAAAAGTTGCCATTTTTGTAGTTCAAGAAAGGCTAAATATTGGCAGTTTCTTAAGATTCATCCCAATAATGTCTTTCCAGTAGCCCTTAGGTACTTTATCTGTTCCATGGTAAGATTTCATGAGGTTCCTTAGGAGGCTTTCAAGTCAGTCTTTCAAGAATGGAATGGAAGAAGTATGTATCAGAAAAACTTGACAGGAAGTTTCTTGGCCAGTGTTTGAAAAGAAAAACTGAGCCAGGAGAAGGTGCGCACTATATACTGGCTACTGCTAATGCAGCCAGCACTCCAGCTGCACCAAGCATGGGAATTCTGGACTGGATGCCCTTAAAGATGCAGACATGGCAGGTGCTTGGAGTACCTACCCTGAGGGGGAGCAAATGGAGCTCCTATGTAGTGCAGAGCCTATCAGGTAATGTTGTTCAGTATTTAAGAGACCTGTGGAGCTGAGGCATTGAAGAAGATTAGTTTTCGTACCCCCTCCTGACATTTAGGCAGATAAGGAATTAGGCTCAGTCACATTCCTTTCTAAACCCCATGGAATTTTATTAATGCCTGGTAAAAAGAAATATTCAAGATGCTCTCTTTGAAGTAGCATTTGTTTCTTTGTAGAGGAAGATGAAGACTGTGGTATTGAGGTTGTAGCATGCTTGTCAGATTCCCTTGCTCACAGTCTTGGTGGGTATATATGTGGTCGGTTCCTCCATGTGGGGAGGTTGTTTTGGAGGCCTGAGTGGGGCCTGCTTGTTTTTGTGAAAGGGCTGGAGATGCCAGTGGAGCTTCTTGGGGCCTATCAGCTCACCAGGGAAAAAGCCAACTATGAGTGGAATCTAGGAGTTAATCCAAGTGGTTTATCAAATTGCTGCTGTCCCTAGGGTTTCCATCAGGCTCTTTCAGTCTGCTGTTTAACCTGAATTGCTGATTACAATGAGGAAAACCCTGCTAGTCATGACTCAAATGCATTCTTTCTGGCCACAGGGTAAAGTTCAGTACAGTGATCCTTTTGGCTTGAATTGTCATGATCTCACAGATGGCTCATACACCCATGCCAGAGGGGCTGGGCCCATGTTGGGAGCTGCTTGTGGCTGTATCCAATCTCACCTTGCTCTAGTCAGCTACACGGATCTCATGGCACTGAGATCTCGCTCAGTGCCAGCTCTCCTCTAAAATTGGAAGGTGTCTCCTTGTTCTGGTACTGGGAACTGAGTATCACCTGGATTTATTTGCCATTACTTCTTTGCATCAGTGATACATTGAAGGGAAAGGAAATAACTATTCCATAAGCTAAAGTTTCATATATATCGTTATGATTGCCATGCCATGAAGAACATGTTGTGGTTTTCCTTGTTCTCTCAAGAAACTGAATATCAGGGAGGCTAACTTATTTCTTCAAGGTTACATACCCAGGCAATAAATAATAGAACTTGCATTCAAACCCAGATCTGTTTGCTTGTACTGTACCCTTCAGTTCTCTATACTATTTCCTAGACTGGGAAGAGGCAGCTCAGAAGAGCCATTTGGGTTTCTGGAACACTTACTGCCTTCTGCTGCCATTTCTAAGTTATAACTGAAAATAAAGACCACTCATACATCGACAAGTTGGAAATTACTCAACACTGAAGGGGCAAGTGAAAAACAGATCACTTCTTACTTTTTGACTTTCTCATGACTTATGTAGGATCACTAAACTAATCATCTATTTTAGACAGGTTTTTATTTAGCACCTGATGTTGATATATACTAAAGGTTGAGGATACAATTTAAAGACTGATTGTAAGGAAAAGTGAAGCAATAACTGGGAACAGGAACTAACTGGGAAGATTGGAGGAGGGGAAATGTGTCTGGCACATACCCTTCACAGATTTTCCCCTGAGCTCTGAAAATCACTGGAATAAAACCCCGTTCACTGGAGAGGAAAGATTTGGTGTCATTGTTGGGCCATCTGGTATCTAAGAATATCCAAGCCTTGACCTTTTTTGCTCCTGACTAAAACAAATTCAGATGCTTTGCTAGATTAGAGCATACATGTCTCCAGGAAGCAAGATGCCTACTGTACTTTATTTCTATGAGTCTCTGAGCTCATTGTCTGGTGCCCATTCCTGTGTTACACTTTGTACATACAACAGTGGGATGATTCTGTTCTACAGTGGGCTAATTCTCTCAGTGACACACCCAGTAGTTTTTCTACAGCTCCATTTTGTAGAGTATTTGCCCTTCTTTTAACACTGACTGCATTATTATCTCAGAAACTTTTCTTCTGGAGTTACACCTTCATTCTTGAGAAACTCTAGCCTCTGCCTACATTCAGATTAACTATATGACCATGTGCAGGCTCTTTTGGAAGAAATTCTTGCTGGTAGAATTACGATCTGAACCACAGGTTTGCAAACTCTCATCAGGCCTATAGGCTGAATTCTATCCAGTGGTGCTGTTCACAAATAGTTTTCTTGGAACCTAGTGATGCCCATTCACTCCCTTATCGTCTGTTGCAGCTAAAACAGAAGAATTGAGTATTCAAGACAGACTGTGTGGGGCCAGTGCCAAATATACTTAATATCAGTCCCTTTACTGAAAAGATTTCCAACCTATGGTCTACACTGGTGATTCTCAGCCTTGGTTGCAAGTTCAAATCTCCTGGAGGGCTTTTAAAAAATGACTACTGCTTGGACTCCATGCTGAGGGATTTCAATTTAATTGGCCTTGGATAGGGCCAGCCATTTTTGTTGTTTGCTTCTTTAAAGCTCCCCTAGTGATTCCCAAGTTAAGAGCCACTGGCTTAGATTGACTGAACTTCTCTTTTAGTAGTAGGAATATGGCTTGGTTATCCCAGCTCCAAGGAGCCATACACCCAAAGTTTCTTTGGGGTGCTTGGGAAAGAGTCGACCTTATCTTTGGTGAGAAAGTGCTGACTCACCTCGGAATCTTGGGTCAGGTGGTGGTGAAGCTTGACCTTATCAGCTATCAGTCCTGCCAACATTCTTTCTGAGGCTCCAAGCCCATCCCACAAAGACTATCTTCTTTCCGTGCCTTGTTACAGGGTGTTTCTCATCTGCTGTCTGGGTTAGGATAAGGACTACAGTCAATCTGATCAGCCTTTTGTTTTCCATCATATAAACATGTTGGAGCAGGCAGGAAAAAAATGGATCACAAAGGATTTTTCACACGTTATGAGTTGGCAAGCCTCAATTTTGAAGGCTATAGCAGAGCACATGTGTTTACTGAGAGATAATTCCCCAGGAGTCCACGTTTTAGACACAAATCAAATGAATGATGATGTAGTGTGGATCAAGTCACTACAAACTCAGTCTTTTAATCTATAAAGTGGAGAAACATAGTCATAGTTTCCCTTTCACAAAGATTTCATGACAATGGATGAAATAAATGTGAAGGGCACCCTATAATAGCAAGGTATAATAATTTACATTGTTATGGTCCAGCTAAGCTGTAATTGCTTTTATCATTCAAAGCAATATTATGTGTGTGAGCAGATTCCTTAAGCTACTTTAATAGGTCTGCACACTGCTCTCCTAGGATGAAGAGAATTTTGGAGGTGGAAGTCTGTTCCTTATCATAAACCTTGAGATTGGAGACATGCTTATGAGAGGAAGATCTTTTTATAAATGTTGTGGAGTGCATGCTGTTAAAAAGGGGGTCTGGTGTCTTGAGCTATTCCTTGGATTCTATAATTGGTATAAGTGGTTCTATTAGACTTACCAGCAGATCTGAGGGACTGAGATTTTTATTTATAAATTGAACTCTTCTATTAAAAGTTATGCCAGTGTTCACAACTATTCCTAGCATCAGGAGATAAAATGTATTCATAATCTTATGTACTTGACTTCTTTTCATCCCACACATAGAGTTTTAAAATTGTAAAGACCATAGCAAAAGTAACATGAATGGTATCCATATAAGTGAAATCCGTCTTCTAGGACATTTCAGCTATAAGTAAAAGAAAACTAATACCCATGGGTGGGACAAAAAGGAAAGTTATTGTCATGTAACAGTCCTCCAGAGGCTGTGTAGGGTTGTCCACGGATTTCTGTCTACACTTCCTGTGTGTGTTTCAAGTCTTTGCTAATTTTCCCTATGAATGATACATAAGAAATTTAGTAATGATGATTTCCAGATATTGTTACTAATGTTTAGCATTGAAGTTAACTTTGTTGAACTTTTGTGGTGGGGTTACTTTCAATTCTTAATAGGAAAGGTCCTAGATGATAACTGTTGGCTTGTCTGCCTGCTAAATTGGCAAGTTCAACACATGTTTAAGGGAGGAGTCAGCAAGCCCTCCTCTCCTTTCCATATTGCCTCCCACCCATGTAAGTGGCATTTAAGAAGGCATTTAAGTTTGGTTCTAGGAGACTGAAGTCCTAGGAGTGTAATATAGAGATTTTATATAATTTTTTTAACCTCTTAAAGGCATTATTTGAGGTGTTGCTTTCATTACTAATCTTAAATGGAGCCCATGAGTCAGCCAGGGTTGAAGTTGCAGGATTTAGAAACAGACATTCTCATTTAAGAAGGAATTCTGGGTTTTTGTTTGTTTGTTTGGTTTATTTTTGGTGGTGCTGCGGATTAAACACAGGCCTTTGGACATGCTAGGCAAGTACTCTACCACTGAACTACATCTCCAGCCCAAGAATTCTATTTTAAAAATATTTAACTCCATGTCTTTGAGAGATCATGATTCTAAGTATAAGAAAATTTGAGATAAGCTGGCAGACATTTAGCTTCTCCAGATATTTATTCCCAGTATATTCAGTTGTTTGAAGTTGTGACTGAATGGGGTTTAAATAGTAGATTTTCCATAGAACTGTTTTTAAAATGAGAGATCTGAACTGCCCAAATTAACTTTGGATGTGGTTCTAATTGAGGTTTTAAATAATCTTGCTGTGTAAGCTACTTGACAGGTTTGAGCCATCCTTTCCAATATAAAGTCAGGGAAGGATTTTGAATTAGCTTCTAGTTGTAGGAACCTAAGTTAACTGTATAACTCTCAGCCCAAGGCACCCCGATCAAAGGAATAAAAGAAAGTATCCTAGCCCTGCAGATGGATCTTCTGAGCAGGTGTGTTAAGGACAGTAACCAGGAGGCTGATGTTACGGTGCAGGGGCGACTCACAGAGGAAGACAAATGAGCTAAAAAAGAGAAGTCATGTTGTCACAGTGCAAAAGCTCATGGCTGTAGATGTGCGGAATGGGTGGTAGAAATAAGAAACAGACACTGACTGCTCCATACGCTGGAACACCAGGAAAGGTTTGCAGCTCTGTGTGGACAGAAATTGGCACTGTACATGGTATATAAACAGCTCCGTGGTGCTCATTCACACCACGTATTAGCTATTCATACTAATGACGCTGTGTCTGTAAAAAGCATTTAAATCATATGTGCTGTTGCACTGTTTAAGAAAACCTTGAACTATGTGGTGTATTTTAGCTAACCATCCATTAACAAGTTGCTCGAACAAAAGTGTGTGAGCAACTCACTTCAGTTTCTGGGGAATAGACAACTTGAGGGCAAGCCTTCCTCCAGCCTGCCAGTTGGACACCATACTAGATAAAGTTGCCCTTTTAATTTTATTCTTAGTTTTTTTCTTTCTCATATCAAAAACTTATTCACCTGGAGAATAATAAATGTGAAGAAAATAAACATGAATTATTTGTAATACAACCACACACAATAACCATAGTAACCTTTTGGTTCCATCCTTCAGTGACTTTCATGTTATGTGTTGTGTTGAAAAGTAAGTAAAAATGGGTTAGTACCACAGGTTTTCCATATCATAATCATGCTTCTCTTCCCTTCTGTGTTTGTATGTTTTATAGCCCTAGTAGATTTGTAAGAGAAATAAAGAATTTTGGTCTACCTTTAGCTATATGTTTTCTTATGTGTAATCATATAGCAAATTCCCATACAAAAAAAATCAAACATCATGCATATCCAAGTTTGTGAAACATCAACTCTTGAAGAGCTAGTGGTGTCCTCTTGTAAATTTGAGACTTGAAATTATGAACCAGAAGTTCCTTATGTGTATTTATATATTTTAGAAGATCTATAATAACATATTTTTCCCTTTGTTTAGCCTACTCTGGATATTCAGCAAATACAAAGTATGACCCACACCAGATTAAAGCAGAAATAGCAAGTCGTCGGGATAGGGTAAGTAAAACTAGTGTTTTGACAGTGAGAAGCATTGCATGTGTTTTTATGTCATGTTACTTAACCTGGCTTGTTTTGTGGCCAATTAGTATGTCTAACACTCATATTTTAGCAAAAGTTTCTATTTCTTTTTTTTGTCTTTTTATTGAGTTTATTGGTACATTTTAGGTAGACAGTACAATTACATTCATTATTGGGATCTTGTACCTTTACATGACAGGTCTTGGTTCTCATTTTTTACCCCTTGAAAAGTTTCTATTTCATGAGGGCCAGGGATGTAGCTCAGTGGCGCCATGTCTGCCTGGCAAGCTTAAGGTCCTGAGTTTGATCCCCAGTACCACAAAAATGAAACCAAACAAGGAAAGTTTCTATTTCATGGATTATTATTGCATTTTCTTTTACTTTGTACTTTTTTTCTGCTAGAAGGAAAAAAAGTTTCATTTTAAAGCCAGGCCAGAAGTACCCTATATCCCTGTGTTTCCTGGTGCTGAAAGATGTGGTGACATCAGGGCGTAGTGTCACAGGTCTGCTGCCCTGGGGTAGTTGGGTGCTGACCTAGACCCTTGGCCATCTCAGCAGCTTCCCTTCTCCACTGGGTGACCAGTCGTACAGGGCTGGCATCTGCAACAGGGTTTGACCAGAAGAGCTTCGATGCTCCTTCCCTGGTGTTGGTTGGATTCAAGTGTCACTTTGTTTTATCCCTTCAGAGTCTTGTTTTGGTTGCCTGCAAAGGGGAACACTTGTGTTGCATTTTTGACAAAGCACAGGAAGCATCTTGGCAGCGAGGTCCTCTTCGCTGTGTTGTTCCCTGGCCAGGTTATGCCTTTTAATGTGGTTCTCAAGATTTAGCCCAGCTAAGAAAAACACCTGGGGAGCTTTGTGAAAGTCCAGGCTCCCAGGCCCTTCCCTTGGCTTTGACCTAGGCCTGGAGTGGTTCAGAATTTGTTTAAAGAAGCTCACCTGGTGAAGGAGTTTCAGATAGTTGGAGACCATGATTTTAGAAACAGGAGGGGATCTATGAGTAGTGTCTAGGGGATCTAGGGGAGATCTATGAGTAGTGAGTAGAAGGAAAGATGACAAAGCATTTCAGGTTTGCTAATTGTAATGTGTAAGTCCTTACCTACAAAAAGAACATAGTTACTAGTTCCCCATCCGGGTAGGGACCTGTCAGCAATGGATAGAGGTTTTTTGTTTCAGAGCAAGGTGATTCTTCGAGTCTGGTAGTTTTAGACACGTGCGACAAAAATTCATGGAGAGCATAGATGATGCATGGAATTACAATCTAAGTAGGATCTTAGATGACCAGCACCTATAACAACTGTAAGTCATTTTTTGTGCTTGTTCGTGAAAAACAATGTGATTTCTCTTTAGCTTTCCAGATTAAAACGGGAGCTGGCCCAGATGAAGCAGGAGCTACAGTACAAAGAAAAGGGTGTGGAGACCCTGCAAGAGTGAGTTGCCTATATGTATGGACGGGGATGTTTTCCTCTTGTCCTGACCCAAATGGTATCTGGACACACATCCAAAAGCTTCATAACGTTTGTGTTTGTGCCTTTATCTATGCTCGTTATTGGCCAGTCCTAAGGATCAGAGCCTCTTTTTCTTGAAGAGATCTTTGTTTTTTTAAGTGGACGTACCTGGAAAACATGACTTTTAATTCTTATATTTATGTAATTCTCTCTATAACTGCACTGCCTAAGACACATAGGACCATTTACCTTTAAATTCAGGGTTTTGTTAGTTTTATTCTATTAAACTTTTTATTTAAAATTAAAGTTTAAGTTAATTAAAGTAAAAAAAAATGAATTTAGTTCCTCAGTCTCAGTAGCTACATCTGAAGTGCCCGGTAGTCACATGTAGCTGGTGCACATTTTCTCCACCATGACACTAGTGACATTTTAGACCAGGTATCTCTTTGTGGGGACCATTCTCTATGATGTTGAGCAGCATCCCTGGCCTCTACCTAATACCTGCCAGTAGCACCCATCCTCTAGTTTAATAACCGACGATGTCTTGAGACATTTCAGTGTCCCCAGTTGAGAAGCACTGTGCTAATAGCCCATCAGTGGGCAGAATAGGCAATAATTTCCATCCTTGCAGGAAATGTTATTGGACAGTCTTATCTATGGGTCCTGTTCTTATCTTTACAATTAGAACTTTACTCCTACTAAGAGTTTAAAAATTAATTTCTTTCAATTAGTGAGCTATAGCAAACCAATAAGTTCACTGAGCAAAAGTTGTTATTTTACAAATGGTGACAGTATTGATCTGAAAGAATTGTTTTCTTCCTAAAGGGTATTTTAGGCTTGTTGTCTGAGCATCCTTCTCTCTTGATTTAGAGTGGAGCTTCACTGCTAGACTTGGGCATGTGCTTCACACTTTCTATGCCTGTTTTCTTATCTGTAAATGGTGATTATCTTAGTCTTTTTGAGCCACTGTAGCAAAATAGCATTAGCTTACACAGAAGACATTTATTTTACAGTTCTGGAGGCTCAAAGCCCAACAGTCTGTTCCTAGCAAGAGCCCAGTTTTTGACTTGTGGATGGTCACCTTGTCACTGTGCCCTCACATGGCTGAGAGAGAGAGAGAGAGAGCGAGAGAGAGCGGGAGAGCGAGCTCTGATTGTTCTTCCTTTTGTTTTCAGGACAGTAATCTCATGGGGATCCTCGCCCCATGACCTCATCCAAAATTAACTGTATCCCAAAGGTCCCACTTCCAAATACTGTCACATTAGGGAGTAGGTCTCCAACGTAAGACTTCTAGGGGAGAGGACCACAAACATACAGTATGTAATGGTGATGATTGTGTTAGATTGTCTAATGACAGTCCCCCTTTGGTACCTAATTAGCCTTCAGCAAAGGCAGGAATCTGCATGGTTACCATGCTTGATAAAGGTAACGGTATGCCATGCTTCTCATCCTAGGTACAGACTCAACAACAGTGTGCCAAATATGACTGCAGTATCTCTCTTTATGGGGAGGTAATAAATGGATGTGTTTGACAAGTGTAATTATGTCAGCCTTGTGTAAAGGATAAGAACTGGGCATGTCAAACCTTGTTGAACATTAGGTCGAGATTGACTTTCTTAATCAGCCAGGATTGGGTTGGCTCAGGATTTCTTTGTGTGCTCATTCTTTCTTAAGATCATCTAAGCACCATGGAAGATACACACAAAAATGGTGAGCTGGATCCTGCATAGAGGGCCTTGGCTTCCTCAGGTACTGACCCCAAGAGCTGTTTTAAGGTGATGATTTATTCAGAAACACTGCCATTCCCCCTGCGGTTGGATTTTGATAAGCCTATTAACATATTTAGTGTGCTCTGCATTCTTTTAAAGTTATTATTCACTTTTTGATTTTCCTCCTTTTACTCAGCAACGTGAGTGTATGTGTGCGTGCATGTGTGCACTTTTCTATGTCACTGATCTACAACCTGAGGTTCCTTTAATTAGCCCTAGTTTGTACAGTTTTTTTTTTCTTTTTGTTTTAACCAGTGGCTGGTTTTGTTACTCATTTTGTCCACTTGCTATGGTGGGTCCCAGTGTACCGATCCACGCTCTGTCATTTTCTTCCTGTGGGCAGTCTGCTCAGCCCCTGCACACTCTGACACTTTGTAGGGTACTTCTGTGTGTGCTGTGACTGTGTCACTTCTGTTTAAGAAATGGGTAAAGACAAGGAAGTAATTTGACTTGCTAGGTCATCAAAAGTTGCCTGACTGTCTAGTTGAATTGGAGGTTGGTTCCTGTCTTTCTCTCAACATTCCACAGTGGTTATGGACAATTGCAATTGTAATGTGAAGCATTGTTTGTACTGGGGTTTGCAGTCAGCCTCATTGTCATTTGCAGAAGCTCTAAGGAAGGTAACTGGGTTTCTCCAAGAGTCTGAAGCTGCACGGTGCCCCTGAGCCTCCCAGGGGAGCCAAGTTCTTCGCTTTCCTGCTGCCTGTGGCTTATATGTGGGGTCCCTGTACTCACTACCTGCTCTATCATTCGGAGTCACTCCATTTCCTTATTTGAAGACAAAGGTTATATTTCATTGTCAGTATAAAACTGAATAAGCAAGGAAAGAAAATATGCTGGTCACTGAGAAAACTGCCTTCCTTTGCCCTGCTGGGACATAAGTCCATCTCTTGGTGTTCTAGTCATTAAGGGTAGGAAAAGGAGGCCTCTGTTTCTCCCAGTGTTTGGGCAGGGCAGCAGGAGCCCGCCTAGCCGGAGGTTTCACTTTACTCCTGCAGCCAACATGGAGTATAATTTGTGCTCCTGGAAGAGAGAAGGGCAGTGTTGTTTGTATTTTCCTTCTGCTTTTGTTAGCATGATCCCACGCTTGGGAGCAGCGATTGTAAACTTACCCCTTGCCAAGGGGAGGTACCTCTTGCCTGCCAGAGCTTGTGGGGACACCCGCCCTCCCCTGGGGAGGTCTAGGAGTGACAGGGAAGGCTCTGGACCTGGCCTTGGTCCTGAGGGGCCCACCCAGCACTGAGCCCAGCAACCGCCTAGAGGCCCGGCGGCTTCCCAGGGAGCGAGCTGTTTCTTGATCTGCACATTGTCTCAGCTCCCTTTGAAGCTCGGTTATCACTGCCTGTCTACTTTGTTCTGTGACACAGCCTCACAGGAAGAAGGGAAATATGGGCACTCATACCATGCTAAATTCTTTGTAAGTGAAAAACAGTCTAGTGGTCTTTCTCTGAGTTTCACAGGTGATGAGATGAAAAATATTATTTTTCTGGGATCAAAGTTTGGGCATTTATGTTTGGATCAAAACTTGCAAATTCTGGGCCGGGGATTTAGCTCAGTGATTCTGGTGTCTGCCTTGCAAGGGCCAGAGTTCAATCCCTAGTACCCCCCCCCCAAATTCAAAACTTACAAATTTATATTATTCATTGCGAAAGTTTGAAAACTCTTTGTAAACATTAAAAATATGATTATCCGACCTCCACTGCGAAATCCTGACCATAAGCACATATAACACAACCTGTTGTACGTGAACTTGGAGCTTCTCTGCTTTTATTACTAATGTTCATTTAAAGCAGCAGCCCTAGATTTTCCTCCAGAAAACTTTCTGCTGTTCATGCGTCCCAGAATCTCTAGTGTATTCTTTTCTAGAGCACCTCACCAGCAGTTTGGCTGCATATAACATTTTAAACTCAACTTGTTTATCTTGGTGAATTTCCTGGCTAGCAAGGAAATCCATCATTATGCTCGAGTCCAAGTGAAGAAAAAAGAGCCTTTTGTATTTAAAAAAACCTCTATATATGTTGCTAATAGTTGTAGAGGGGAGCTGGCCGTGGATATATTCTCTAGATTAAAGATAGAAAGTCTACCTATCTATCTATCTAGCCTGGGTGGATCTATGTCCCTGTCCCATTCCCTATGTTCTTAATCGCTTATTGAAGCAAACCCCAGAATCACATTGAATTGATAAATAGCTCCCCAAAAGCTGTGGACTCCTTTTGAAAACATAATGGTAATACCCATACTGTACTTCTTAGGCATCCTTTCTCCAGTGACTCCCCAGTTTCTCAGCTGTTCGGATCCAGAGTCAGATGAGGCTCACACAGTGTATTTGGTTGATGTGAAGTCTTTTTATCTCGCCTCCTCTTTTTTTGTTTTCCTGACAACTTATTTGCTGAAGAAAGTAATTTGCTTGTCCTAGAGAATTTTCCCAATGTTGGCTTTTGCTATTTGAATTCACAGGTTGTCACCAAACATGATCTACTATCCCTGTTATTTATGCACATGTGTATAAATAGTTTTAGAGGCTGGTTCTGATTCAAGTTCAATTTCTTTTTCCTTTTTAAAAAATTTAGTAAGAATGCTTTTGTGGGTGGTAATGTTACTTCTGCGAGAGAGCATATATTCTCTGTCTTTTTTATTTTTATATTTTTAAGATAAAAGAAATTTATTTTCAAGTTGAGGACATTATCCCCTATGATCTCATATTTTATTTTTATATGTTTCATCCTTTTATCCTTTCTGAATGTTCCTTTTTTTTTTTCCTCATCGAGTTTATTGGTACATTTTAGGTATACAGTACACTTACATTCATTATTGGGATCTTGTACCTTTACATGACAGGTCTTCGTTCTCATTTTTTCCCCTTGTCCCTGCCCTCCCTTCACCCTTTGTCTTTTTTTAATTTGTGAAGATTGTTGGTGGGTTCTACCTCGGCTGGGCTTCTGCTTCCATTAGCAGTATAACAGTATAATAGTTCCCTTCAGCCTTTCACCTAATGTGTATGTGTTCTTTCAGGATAAATTCCTTAAAGTGGACTTGCTGCATCAAAGCAGGCAGGTGTTTGTCATGTTATTGATTATCAGCAAATTCCTTTCTATAGGAGTTACACCTTTGTGCATTCTGACCACTACGTGAATGTTCCCGTTTTCTGTGGCTTTGCCTACAAAATGTATTGACAATCTCTTGCATCTTTGCCTCTCATTGGTGATAATATCTCGATGTAATATCAGTGTGCATTTCTTTTGAGGCTCTGTATAAAAGTCTAGAAAAATAGCATCATTTATAGTAAAGTTTCAATTTCAGAGAAATTAAGCTTTTCTAGTGAAAGATCTGCTGGACTTCGTTACTCTCAAATTTCTGAAGCTTGCTTAGAAAAACTGTCATAATGTGATGTATTACTACTATCCAGAGACAAATGGGGTCTCCAAAATGGGTGGTCCCAAGAATGGGCTGAGTATACCAGTTAATGTGGAGATATTCCCCTCTGTGTTGGACTCTAAGTGGTCATGCAGCCTGGAAGCTCATTTAACATGGCTTCAACCTGAGTTTCCCATGCTTACGTGACATTGATGCCTTTTTCTGCCATGACACCGATAATGTCCCTGAGTACTGGCTCAATGGCTGGAATGCTGTCCTGACCGCCTTGTTACCACATCCGTTGTTCATGGTGTAATATTTCCACACCTGGCATCTGATCCTTCTCACAGCTTCCACTGTGGCTGCTCTAAACCGAGCCGCTATTATGACTCACAGTGCTCACGTGGTAACCACAGGGATTCTTTTAAATGTTTCTTCTGCTTGTGACCCTCCTGTGGCCAGACCCTAGATGTGTTTGCCTCCTGGCCCAAGCTCACATATCCCTCATGTATTCCCTCAGCCACCCGGCCACTCTGCTGTCTGTCCAGCATGCTAGGCACATCCTGCCCTTAGAATTAGCATTTGCAGCTCCTGTGGCTATAGTGCTCTTTCCCCCAAATGTATCTCTCCCTTCTGCCAGTGTCTGATCAGTGAGTGATCTCTTATCAAGATCTTTGCTTAACCATCTTATCTAAAAACGTACACTCTGTATCACACACTATCCCCAAACTTGGCTTCATTTTGTTTAAAACTCTGGTTACGGCCTGATCTAATGATTTATTTTTATTGTCCATGTCCTTGACTCAGATGGCACTATATGAGGACAAGGACTTTGTCCTGTTCCTCGTCTAATCCCGGGGTCCCTCACAGCACAGGGCAGGGCTCTATGGAATGAATGGACGGCAGCCCAGATGCTATGTGGACTGGCTGATGTTGCTGCTCCTGCCACTGATTGCTGTCACATAGTTCACTTTATTCTTGGACACTGGGACCCTCTGAGCAAGGGCAGATCGATTCTCAGCTAAAAGCTTTACCTGACTGCAAGGATCCTAGGAAGGTCTCTATAAATAGGCCCGGTTCTCTCATTAACTACCACTTCCTTCTTTTTTCCTTTTTTGAGAAAATGTCCCACTAGGTAGTTCAGGCTGCCCTTGAATCACTATATAACCCAGGCTGGCCCTGAACTAATGGCAGTCCTCCTGCTTCTGCTTCCTAAGTGCTGGGATTATAGGCTTGTGCCACCATGCCTGGCCCGTAGCATTTCCTTTTCATCTGTATATTATATTATACTGTGCTTTGGCTTCATTTTTAAGAAGTCTTGTTACTTCTTACTGCTATTCAAATCACAGAAAGGGGTGTGTACCAAATGCTCAGCCTCTTGGCTTCGAGCCTTCTCATTGCGTTTGACAGCACATGGTGGCATGGCTAGCTGTTAGATTTAATGTTCTCTGTCTTAGGGAACATAAGGTGCCTATGATTGTTCATGGCTAGAACAGGCTTCATTTAACAGTGTGCCACTAACATAGTACATGTCACAACCCATGTAAAACCTCATGGTGCTCAGGTAACAGCAGAGCACGCAGAGCTGGAGGCAGAAACAAGAAGAGCATTGTTCCCAGTGCAGGACAGGGCCAGCAGTCCACCAGGACCTGCTGTTGACAGAATCTACCAGAAGCTTTTGGAGGTTTACCTGAGGCCCTCGCCAGAGCTGCTGATGTAAGAGGTAAAGGTTGTAACAAAACTTGCCATTCTTTTGGGTTGCAGCCTGTGGTATTAGCATGGAATATCTTTAGAGACCTGGCAACCCTTTTCTCCAAGATGTGGTGTTGAGCGAGTGTTTGGCTGCACTCTTGTTTTCGCTAGTTTGCTTCTCTTGACATCTTCAGATGGTATAGAAGTCTTAGGATAACGGCAGTAGAGGCTGATAATCAACAACTCTGGAATGCCTTGCCCATTCACCTGCTTAGGGTTCCTCTTCTGCAGCTGTATCTCTTACTCTTCTCTCCCACTGGCCCTTCACAAACAAACCTTAAAGAATCTCCTTTTCCCTGGAATAACATTTGTATGGCTGTATGGTAGCCTTCAGATTTGACACAGTGGGCCTTTGACTTTTTCTTGTTAACCTAGTGCTGAATAGGATGAATGCTGGCATGAGGGCACTGGCTGGGGACCCACCTCTATCACTTACTGGCTGTGGGACCTTGAGCAAGTCACTTCACCTCCCAGCGGCCAGGTGCAAAGTAAAGAGGGTGGAAAGGTGAAGACTAGGTCAGTGTGCTGAATTCTTTCACAGTGCACAGACACAGTGTGACGTGTCTTTGTTGGTACTGCCTTTTATTCTTCCCAAGTCTTTATCACTTTTCTAGCATTTTATCTGTAAGCCACAGTCTAAACACTGACTTGCACTCTTAATTAAAATGAAAAATCAGAAGAAGACAGTTCTTTGACAGTGACAGATATTATGATTTACTTTATGAAATGGGACACATAGATATTTTATAAACTATCAAGTCATTAATTACATTTTCTGAATTTGACCAGGGCTCTGGAAGATGTTTTTAAAAGACACAAAACTCTCAGATAAGTGAATTTTGTAGAAATGAAGAAAGGTCTGCTGCTCTTTCAGGTTTTTGTTAGATAATGGATTGCAATTGATAACCAAGTGTCATGGAGCATGCCTATAAAACCAGCACTCTGGGAGGCCGAGGCAGGAGGATTGTAGGTTCCAATCCTGTTTGGGGCAACTTAATGACTTGGCAAGACTCAGTCCGAAATAGAAAACTAAAAAATACGCTGAAGATCTAGCTTAGGGTGAAGGCCCTGAGTTCAATCCCCAGTACTGTAAAACAAAACAAAACCCCACTTGAGAAATGGATGCAGTTTGAGTTCTGTGAAATGTAACCTGCCCTTATAAAAGAACCATTTAGATCCACGTTGAACATTTTGAAGATGGTGACAGATGTCACACTCAAGCAGAAAGGGGCATCCCTGTGCCCTGTGATCCTGTGCCATTTTCAGAATGAGGTTTGTGGGCTTTAATCCCTGCTGTGTCAAATATTAACTTGCCATTGGGCCATTTATAACCTTGACTTCATTATAAAATACAAGGAAGACTATGCTTACTGCATAAGGCTATTGAGGGAGTTGAATGTGGTGAAGAGCATTAAGCATGCAGCAAGACTCTCACCTAACAGATGCTATACTGAACCATTTTTAGATATTTATGCAGTAGAATAATATATTTTATAAAGTAATGTAATAAGTAACTATTTGGAAGTGGTAGTGTCTCCGAGGTCCCTAGCTTTGAGATCAAATTATCTAATGGCTTTTGTTGTTGTTGCTGTTAAGAAAGACTCTTTCCCTTTTCTTCCCTGTGCATGACAACCTGTGTGGAACCTGGACTCCCTGTTTTGCTGCTGGGGCTCGCTGTTTAAGGGAACCTTTGGGACAGGGACAAACAGCTGCCTGATCCAATCTTCAGCATCTTCTCCAAGGTCTTACAGCCACTTGGGTAGAGCTGAGACTAGGTCCCAAGTTCCTCCATCTTTTGGTTCTTTTTCCATTTGCAAAAGATATATCTCCATTTCCTATTATTTATCTTTTATTTCGCTCTTTATTTATGCTTTGAGTTTCTCATTGATTGTTAAAAGAGTTATCAGACTTTTATGGCTTCAGGTTTTGTCTGGAATGACATAAACCTTTTTTTTTCTTTTTTCTTTTTTTTTTTTGGATTTTTGAGACAGGGTCTCACTATGTAGTTGAGACTGACCTGGAACTCACTATGAAGCCCAGGCTGGTCTCAAAATCACAGCAGTCTTCCTGTCTCAGCCTCCCGAGTGCTGGGATTACAGGCGTGCGCCACCACGCCTGGCGCCGACATAAACCTTTTCAACAGATTTCAACATCTTAGGTGGGTTGTGGCTCATGACATTAAAAATGGTGTATTGGAAAGCCCTTTATCAAAAGAGAATATACGACATTGTTATGCAAATAAACCTAGATTTTTTTTTTTTTTCCTGCAAGAACAGTTTGGTGGTGTCTTGGGCACAGCTAGTGCTTTAAGATGTATGGGCTTTTATTTCTGCTTTCTGTTAGACTCTTCATTTTCCCTGGAACATCTAAAATGGAAACACAAATGGGTTTTTCCCTGGTTTTATGTTTTCCTACGTAATATATGTTGGTGTCTCTGTGATCCCTGTAAGATGAATGGCTCTCAAAAGACATGTTTTTTGGGGGGGATGGGATGCTAGGGGTGGAACCCAGAGCCTCACACATGCTAAGCAGTTGCTCTACCGCCAAGCCATGCCGCCAGCCCAAGGTGAACAGTGCTCCCCAGGGGACTTCACCCCCAACTCGAGCTCCTGAACTAAATGTAGAGCCAAAGAACTCCACCTCTGCTTTTAGTGTAGCTTTATCCTTCAGTAATTTCATGACAGCATGTTTCATAGACTTCTTTTTGCGGTAAAATCACTCGGTATTTACAAGTGTAGAGACTATGGTGTTTGATTCAATAATAACTATAATAAAATACCTGTCAGCAAATAATAATTATTGTAAGAAGAGATTGTTTCAACATTGCTCTAGGAGCTGATTGTTGGACCAAAAAAATTCCCAGTTCCACCTGGTAGAAGCTCACCTACTACAGGGCCCCAGGAGTCTGAGGTTGGCCTGGTGACTCCCCATGTTGTTCCCACTCCCTTTTTCTCACACCCTTTAGCCACATAGAGCTGCTTGTGCAGAGTGTCAGAATGACGCTGACTTTTGTTGTGAAGTTGTCACAGGTGATAAAGTACAGGTGGAATATTAGCGAATGTCCCGTTTGGCTTATTGGTCTGGGTAAGGTCCCTGCAGTGAGTGAGAAAGCCAGCCATTGTGGTAGAAGTGTGACTCGTTTTGAGAGACAGACAAAAGTGTTTTGAAAATGTACAAGGGGCTTATATGCCCACTGTTATTTTTGTTGGCTTCCAAATTTAATAGACACCAAACAGCTAGCTGATACTGTGCTGGGAACTTATTACATTTTATTGATAAAACTCATGATGACCCTCAAGGTGTTAGAGAGTTAAAGCTAACCACTTCAATCACTTGTAAAGGAGCCAGAGTAGGGATTTACAGAGAGCAAGGAAAAAAAGGAGAATCATGGCCCAAACTTGAGTTACTGCTCATTTATTTCAACATTCCACATGAAATACAATACAATAGTTAAAAGTACACGTATCCTCTTATAAAATGGTACTATATATAATTTTGTTTGTGGATACAGATAGGCAAAGTGTGTTGGAGAAACGTATAAATCTTTAACTGCTCCATTATGGAAGTGCCCATGGTCATTCTGAGATTCAAGTATGACGCCATTCAATGTGTGGGGCCCTACAGTGTACCTGCATCTACTCTCAGAGGTAGGACTTAGGATCAGTCTTCATAAACATTTTATTTTAGTTGATGGCAGTCATCACAGTACCCTCGGGCCCTAGAGCCCTATTCCAGCCAGGGGGCAGTATTTGTCTTTTTCCTGTTCAAAAATGCTCAGGTCAACTCAGGTGCTGAGCTTTGCTGTGATTTGTGACACATGTGGCAAGGAATTTATTAACAATAGTAAGGTACTAGAGCTGGCAGCTTGTTTTTTTCTCTCATGAGTAAGTAGATTCTGCATAATCCTGGTAATAACATCGCAAACATTACATGTCTCCCCTTGCATTTTCTTCTTCAGTCTCATGCCCCTACTATTGGAGAAGTAATTTTAGTGTCCCAATTTGAGAGACAAGGAAAGAGATTGAAAGAAGTGAAGTGCCTGGCCTAGGGCATTCCACAGGACTGGAATGCCACTGCTTCTCACAGTATGCTAACAGGCTTGTATGAGTGGAAAACAAGGCAGTTTGGGCTATCAGTTGAAGATCCAGATCTTCAGGATAACATGCAGGCAACATATTATAATCAGAATCTGTGTAATGGTGGGTCTGGAACCTGAAAAGCAAGCTAGTTGCTTCCTGGGGAAGGAATTAATTCCATTTTTGGACTAGTCTCCCAAGTTCCTCAGCCCTAAGGGTTTCCAAGGCCTGGGACTTAGGTATGGGAGATGTGACAAAGGATGTGCTCCTGAGGCTACCTGCTCTTTGAAGGCGGGGACAAATCTTGTCTTGTTTGGTGCTCTGCTTCCACAAGGCCTGGAGCCAGGCCTGTGTGTACGTGGGTTGGCTGGAGGGAAGGAGGGATGGAGGAAGGTAGGGAAGAAGGCAAGAAAGGAAGCAAGCTTGGATGTTGGATGTTTGGATTGAAGGAAAGGATTGAGGAGGTGGGTTGGGGACAGAGGAGACATAAGCATTTCTAGCTTTTGCACAAGGTGCCATTATTGAAAGCTTACCACTTCCTGCTATTTCCCATACACTCTGCTGGCACGCACACAGATTTCATTCATAGGTTCATTTCATAAACATTGTTGACCACTAACCCGAATGATGCTGGGATTAAAAGAACATTTGATCCTCCAGCAAGGGAGTGTGGTCTCTGTATTACTCCAGCCAGTGATCTCGTCAGCAGCTTCACATAGAGGACACAGCCATCCTCTAGTGCAGAGGGTGCTCCTCTGTGAGGGCAGTGTCTATCAGCCAGGTCTCAGGGTTTTTTTATTTACCATAAGAAATGAAGATTTTGTGAGGGTTTCCACTTTTCTGTCCCAGAACATTGCTTTTAACTCTTTCCTACCTTCCTGTGAAGCATGTGGGTTTCAGTGGTGGTTGTTTAAAGAAATGTTGTCTTGTGAAGTGACTCTTAACTTCTTTTTTAACCAGGATTGATAGGAAGATGTCAAGTGCTCATACCAACTACAAACTAGATGAGGCACAGGCTATAATGAATGAGCTCCGGACCATCAAGAAAGCCATCTGTACAGGCGAGAAGGAGCGGCGGGACCTGATGCAGGTGAGGTCTTATTCCTCATCCACCCACCTGCCTGTTAGCCTAGCTGATTGTCTATAAAACTTAACTTATAATATTATGTATTTTTGTGCTAGACACATACTGTGTTTAAATAAATGTATTAATTTCCTGGGGCTACTATAACAAAGTACCACAAACCGAGTGACTCTGAACAATAGCAATTTATTCTCCCAGTTCTGGAGGGCAGAAATCTAAAATCTGGATGTTGGCCAGACTGCCCTCCCTGTGAACGTTCAGGGAAGGCTGCTACTGGTGGCGGTGGTGGTGTGGTTTCTTCCAAGCCTCTTAGCTTCTGTAGCCCCAGGTGTTCTTGGTCTTCCTTGGCACGTAGACACATCACTCCAATCTCTGCCTCTTGTCATAGAGCCTTCTCTCTGGTTCTGTTTCCACATTTCCTCTTCCCATCAGGGCACCAGGCATTGGATTAGTGCCCACCTATCCAATATGACCTCACTAACTAGATTGCAGCTGTGAAGACTTGATTTCCAAATAAGGCTACATTCACAGATTCCAGGGGTCAGGACTTGAACATATCTTCTGGTGGGGGCACAACTCAACCCATAACCGTGGGTGATAAAAAATTCATGTTGTTAATAATCAAAATGATTCAAAAGGTGTATGGTAAGAATCCTTGCCCTGACTCCATCCTCCCACCTCCCACAAGTACTTTTATTCCTTTCTTGCATACCCTCCCAGTGTTTATGCAGATGCAAAAAATGTGAATGTACACTCAGAGGCCTTTGCATAAAGCTAGGCTTAGGCTACTGTTCTGCTATAGCTTCCTCGTGTGACAATAAAATCCTATAGCTTTGCCATTATCTGTTCCCAAAGAGTTTCTTTATTCTTTGATATGGTTTTTTACCATGTGGATACATTCGAACTGGTCTTTCTGTTTGATGTTGGCATGTGTTCATTGCTTTCTCTTATGGTACTTACTTCTTGCTTGATACTCTAAGGGAACACCTAGTAGGCATTTGTCTAGATTCTGTAGTAAGTCTCAGAGGACATATGAAGTAAAGCTTGGACTTAAAGGCAAAAATGAGACTAGATGCACAAATAACTACTTTGCTTGACAGTGCTTCCTAAGATCCATAAGGCCATGCGGGACTTGTGGAGAGTTTCCATGGTGCTCCTTAAAATGCAGTTTATCAGATTTCATCCTAGACCTACTAAGTTAGAATTTCTGGAGGTAAGGCCTAGAAATCTGTATTTTTAGATGAAGCAGGTGGCTTTCAGTGGCAGAGACAAGGAGTACGTGCCCCAGGAGGTCAAATGGAACTCCTCACTCTGGCCCCTGTGAAGCCATCCCTGGAGGAAGCCACCTCATTGCCTCACTTGGATTCCCTAATCACAGAGGTAGGAGAGATGATTTCTGGAGAAGTTTTAGTCCTTAGTATCTTCTGTGAGGCCTCTACAACTCCAGCTATGAGAAGCTTCAGGGAGAGGCATGGGGAAAGTCCTTGCCCATCAAAATCAATTGTTTTGTCTTCCTCATATGAACTTCCCTTCCAAGAGGCCTTTGTCTCAATTTCAAGCCAGTTATGTACATCCCTGATCTGGTGTCTGTAGTGATGCTGAAGGTGAACAGGTTCAGAAGTCTGAAAGAGGGCTGGGGATTTAGCTCAATAGTACCGCTGCCTGTCTCGCAAGTGCAAGGTCCTGAGTTTGATCCCTGGTACCAAAAAACAAAAAACAAAACAAACAAACAAAAAGAAGTCTGAAAGAAATGCTAAAAACTCAGATTTCTGTTAAATTTCTACACGAAGGGATTCCATGTGCCAGAATACATACTTATTCTAAATTTTTGGCAAAATAACAACATGAGGTTACTTTGTAGAATTTTTTGCTCAACCACATATAATTATGACTGAAAATTCAGGTAATTAAAAATAACGTAAGCATCATCTAGTAGCTGCTTTCTTTCTGTGGTGTTGTTTTCTTTATTTTTGGTGCTAGGGATTGAACCCAGGGCCTTTGCACTGAGGTATGTCCCCAAGCCCTTTTTATTTTATATTTTGAGACAAGGTCTTGGTGGTAGCTGGTTTCATCTTCCGTAGTTTTTATATAAAAGTCCCACAGAGTTATGCATCTCTCTCCGACTCATTTACAAACTGAGCATTTTAGATAGGAATGTACATTTTTTTCTTTAAAAACATGAAGGTTAAAAAAACAGTAAAAGTGATACCATAACTGTTATTGGTTTTATTCATGTGCTACCAAGAGGACTTAATTGCTATCTGATTTAAATAAGAATTTTATTTAAGGTGTATGCAGTATAGTTCATTTATTTTAAATGTAATGAGGATGGGAAATGTGTGTGTGTGTGTGTGTGCGTGTACGGGATAGGTCTCCAGTCTAAAAGCTACAGATCTCAAACCAGAAGGTATGGGAAACATTGCCATTTGTATTCAAAGAGCTTGTCTCCTCTTGCAGAGCCTGGCCAAGCTTACGGATAGCTTCAAGAATAGCTGCTCCCTTGGTGACTTCCTCCCTGATTTACCTTCCAATGCTGGTGTACTTGGTGATTCCGGGGCAACACAGCACTTCTGCGATGCCGGCTCCCAGACTGAGGCCATAGGGGAGGTATGTGCACCACTGTGCCCTCAGACGGGCAAGAGTTGGTAGTGGTGTGTGACCTTCACTCGTTCAGTTGAGTTTTCCATTTTCACTTCCGAAACATGTATTTTGGCTTTTGTGCCATTCAGTTGGAAGAAAAAGAAATACTGTTTCTCATATCCAGCTATTCTTATTCTTCCAAAAGAATGTCAGGAAATTGAATTAAAAGCAACGCTGATGCTTAGAAGAATTTCATTATGCCTCTTTTGATAACTAGTGAAGGCTTGAGTTAGCCACAAAGTAGAGTTAGGAGAATCATCATTTTGAAGCCAGGTAGTGAAGTCAGAGACATACTATTATAATTAATAATGCAATAGAGTGAATTTTGAAACTGATTTGTTACCAAATAAAAGCAGAAGTTAATTGCAGTCATCCCTCCGCATGTGCTGGGTATTAATTCTGGACCCCCTCAAACACTGGAATTCCTGGAGGCTTAAGTTCCTTACATAAAATGGTGTATATTTGCACGTAGCCTACATACTTCATCTGTAGACTTCAGATTATCTTTTGATTATTTATAATACCTAATGCTATGCAAATCATTGTTGTATAGTTTAGGGAAGAATGACACGAAAAAAAGTCTGTCCATATTCAGTACAGACACAACCACTGTGGGCCTAACTATGCTTTGGATCTACAACTGTGGGACTCACAGATAGGCTATATTTTGGATCTATCAGAGAATTAGAGAGCATACTGCATTAAATGAGATGAATTTTTTTGCCTTTGTTTCAACTTATACTAAGTAATTTCCTGTTTCTTTTAAAAGTTAATTTGTTGTCGTTGTTGGAATTACAGTATACAGTAGATGAATCCACTTCCCCTGTTTAAAAATCAAAACACCAAACCAAAAAACCCACACCAACTTTAGGAAAGCAAAGATCTTCCCAACCTGATTCACAACCCTCCCACCCAGAGTGGGTGGCACAGTATTGTATGGAGTATTTCTTTCTAGGCCTTTGAAACATTGAAATTGAAAGACAAAAGAATATTCTTCATTGTTGCTGAAAATTTAAATGGATTTTATATTTTTGAAAATATTCTCAATATGTGTTTCCCTTCTTTTTTTCTTGTGCTCTGGAAAGTTTGTCTTTGATGACAAAACAAGACTTGTAGACCGAGTCAGACTTAACTGGCAGTATGAAGAAGCCCGAAAGAGGTAAGAAGCATATTTTTTCGATCTTGCCTTCTGCTGTTTGTCTCATAAAAAAAGGTTCAGCATAGCTCCAATGTGTGATTGTCCATATATTACTGCAGAATAATATCTGATGGAATATAAAATAAACGATCTTCATTTGAAGTAGCTTCTTACTACACGTAGCAAACTTAAGTGCCCATCTGAATGTGAAATTATCAACATTGCAGACAGTTTTAAAGATGTGATTCAGTATGGGTGAAGATCTTTCCAACTTTCTGTGTCAGACCAAGTGGTTTAGGACCTCCCCTCCCTTCCTCCCCAATCAATTTATCAGGCCCTCAGACCAGCAGAAGCAAAACTGTTCTGTCTCTGTATATGTGGCTTCTAATGCCACAGGTCAGTTGTAGAGCCACACATCTTGGTCTAAAAGCTGTTTTAGTCTGTTTTGGGTCTGTTGGTGCTAGCAGTACATTCTTGATTTAATGTTTTTTTTTTCTCATTGAGTTTATTGGTACGTTTTAGGTGTACAGTACAGTTACATTCATCATTGGGATCTTGTACCTTTACATGACAGGTCTTGGTTCTCATTTTTTCCCCTTGTCCCTGCCCTCCCTTCACTCCCTCCTACCCTCCCCATTTACAAACACTTTATTTCCATTTTTTAATTTTCTCATATTATTTTCTTTTCCCTTATTACCTTTCCTACTTTCCCTACACCTTTAGCCCTTTTCTTCCTATTTCACATTGTCAATTATCTCATTAGGATCTTATGTACTATTATAGTTTTTCACACTGATTTACTTTTGTTTGGAGAAAAGTGACATCATTTATATCGACCTGCAGTGTGACTCCTCTGCCTTCAGCAAACTGAGATTTGGTTGGGTTTGTGCACTAGGTTTCTCTTTGCCACCTCCCTCCCTCCCGTCTTCACCAGATCACTCCAAGGGGTTTCCAGAATCCTTGCTGGCACAGTATTTTTATGTAGCACATTTTTCCTTGGGTGCTCAGTGCACCCATTTTCAACATTCTAACCCTGCCCCAGCTTTCATGTCCTCTTTTAGAGACTTTATGTTTATGGTGCCTTCTAGAAAGCCTTCAAACCAAATCATTTCACAATGTATGCCTCAGAAAAGTTTGTGGCATAGCTTTTATAAAGTTTCCGTAGTCGTGTATGAACTATGATCCAACTATCTTGAGGAGAAAAAAGAACAGAATACTGGTGGGTTGAAGGAGTCCTTTCTAAGATAAGCATAATATACTCAGTATATTCTGTGGTCCAGCGTGTCTTGAATCCACTCTGTTGGCTTTAGGAAATGTATAAAAGTAGAAACAAAAGTGAACCATTTTACTCTCTGCCACAAAGCCAACTGCAACTGCCACAGGCCTTCTGTGTGCTAGGAGGCATCCACCCAACTCTTCCTGGCTTTTCAGGGTGGACTCATGGTGGGCTTTACATCTCCCCACAGAATGCCGCCAAGTTCACTGACCATTACTGGTTCCTTCCATGACCACATTCTTCATTTCTCGTGCATTCCTTCTGTTCAGCTTCTGACTGTCCTCTGCTTGCTCGGGCCTGTTTCTTGGTAGAACTTCAAAGTGTGGGTGCTGGAATCTGCTGTGCTGAATTAAACACAGAAAACAGCACTGCCACACTTAGGACTATAATTGTTTTGTGTGTTGTGACATTTACCAACCGTAGCAAGCGATTTCTTTGTTTTCTAGAAATGGTGTCAGTAACACAGTGAGCAAGTAACCTTCTAAATGTTGGGATAATACATTTTGGGTGAAAAGTTGAGTATTTAAAAATATTTGGAGGGAAGTCACTGCATTTCACCATTACTTTTGAATAAAATATTATTCCTAGATCCTAGAAGCTTTTTAGGAAATGCACTAAAGTTAGAGGTGGATTCTGGCCCCAGCTTTTCAACCATAGTAGTTCCTCAGAATTGGCTTTCTGGCTACTCTGGAACATTTAAGACTCACCCATGTGGTTTAGAGTCAGCCAGCGTTGGCTTGCAAGGGTGCTGCCTGTCCTTTTCCCAATAGTTCAGTGCTTCTTGACATGAAAAGTGAGTACTTTAACCCTCAGGGGACTTTGGCAATGTCCAGAGACATGTTTAGTTGTCCCAGCTCTGGGGTAGGTACTAGGGGCATCAGGGGGGAATCAGAGACCAGAGATGCTGCTCAGCATCCTGTGTTACACAGGGCAGCCCCCATGACAAGGACTTACCCAGCCCGGCATTCCAGAAAGTGAGGAAGACAAATAAGAGGCCTGGTCAAAATGAGATTGGTCAGTGGGTACAGTAAAAAGTCCAAACGAGAATGGCTGTGTGTGAGAGGGAAAAGGAAGAGGAAATAAATTTTGGAAAAACTTACCTTTAAGGTCTGGCAGGAGAGGACAAGCAGCTAGCAAAGGATGCTAGGAGGAAAACAGTGACATCAAGCTGTGGCCTAGTAGACCTCTGCCCCAAGGTATCCCTGGTTCACAGAGCACAGGGCAGCAATGGCAGATTTTCATAAAGTTTGGCAGTCCTAAGACAGCCCCTCTTATATCCTTTCTTAAATTGTCTTAGCCCAGGAAAAATGGCCACTGAGGTGTTGCTCTCCCTAGATTGAACAGAAGAAGCTGACCTCAAGAATATTTCCGGGAGTCGATATTGTAGATGAGCACAATTTAGATGGTGGATCTTGATTTTGATATCATGGTTTGTTACTTTCAATGGACTTTAAGCTTCCTAAAACCATCCTTGAAATATTCCTGTGAAGGCCTCAAGCAGGAAATGACAGTTCAGTCATCGTAGCCCCTCTAGAATCTAGTCCCCTGAAGTGGTGGTGGCAATGCACCTCACAAGTCCCCTTGGAGTCAGTCTATTCTGCCTACAATCACCCCCAGTGTACTAGCAAGGTACTGGGTCCAGTACACCTCATGCTGTTGTCAGGACAGCCTTACATTCCCAGCAGGCATGGTAAAATATAGGGACAGTTAATGTCATCAGGTCACATCCCAAGGAGAATAGCAATTTTACCAACATCTCTCTTTTTGAGCATCTTTATAGACTCCCTCTAAATAAAGCACATGGCTACAACAGTGCAGACATGGGAAGAAAGTGGTAGCAAGCAGTTCTCTGGCAAGAACTACATCTAGAAAAGATGTGAACATTCCAGGACCCAGGTGATAAGCACCACAGTCAAAGCATAATAGCTTCAAGTCCTGTCCACAGGCTTATCACGTAGCATATCCCTGATATCTCTGTGAGCATCACTGGAGGAGGGGTGTCCATTACAGAGGAACATCATGTACTCCTGCTCACCCACTGAAGCATTAGAAAGAATGCAAAGCATAGCGTGTCCTTCTCTGATCGTTCAGCCTGAGTCTAGTGAGCATCATGTGCTCTTACCCAGGTGGACTGCCATCACTTTAACATCACAAATCACTTAACCTTCTGCCACCTCATCCTGGGATGTCAGCCTCCTGCCTCTCATTTTTTAAATCATTCCACTCTGCAAAGTTTAGCTTCCCTACTGTATTAGTCAGGGTTCTCCAGAGAAATAGAACCAGAGGAGGGGAGAGTTGAATACAGGAATTGACTTATGTAATTTTGGAGGCAGGAAGTCTTGCCATTTGCCACCTGTAAGCTGGAGGAGACCCAGGAAATCCAGTAATGTAATTCAGTCCAAGTCTGGGAGCGGGTGCCAGTGTTGGGTGGTGGTGGTGGTGGTATAAGACCCAGAGTCCAAAGGCCCAAGGAGTAGGAGTTCAGATGTCTGAAGGCAGAAAAGTGATGTCTCAGGTCAAAAACAGCACATTTTGCTCTTCCTCTTTGGTTCCAATTAGTGGACTAGATGACTCCCACCCACATTGGTGAGGGCTGTTCTTCTTTACTCAGTCTTCTGATTGAAATGCTGATTTCTTCCAGAACCATCTTCAGATACACCCACACATCACCGCCCTGCATCCCTTAGTTCAGTCAAACTGACCCGTAAAAATAACCATGATGTCTGCCCACTAGGACCACCTGTATTTTGCCAGTTCTACAAGGGGGAGAAGTTTATGCCTTTATGCATTTTGCAGAAGTCTTTTCTTGAATATCTAGATTTGAAATTGTCTGTAAGAGGTACAAAATGATCTGCACAATGTGGAGATTTCATATGTATTCAGAGTTAGAGAAAATTTGTGGAATTTGAACTCATAATTTCAAATGGTAGAGTGATGTCTAGAGAATTCTCTGATCAAACTCAGACTATCGTGGTGGCCAGTTTTGTATTTTCAATGCCGGGTCATGTGAAATTGTACCAAAAGGACTGCTTCTGCCTTTCCCTTCAGGAGCATCCCTTGGATCTTATGATAGGAATTATTTTCGTGTTACTGGTTTAAAAATTTTAGAAAAAATTTTCGGTACTGGGGATCGGATAAAAATTTCAGAATTTTTAAAAAATGTAGTTGGAATTGCAAGTCTTCTTGAAGCAATCCTAATGACGCAGATAGCTCCTTATTTTTAACCTTAGAGCACTTGTTCCAGAACTGTTCACAAACTGTAGCTGTTTCCATGGAAATAACTCAGTGCAGATAGGAACAAAACACTTGGTCCATCCAGTTTCTCTGTGTCTTAGTTTTTGTTGCCAGGGTTTGTCTTGCTGTTCATAGGTTGTCAGGAATCAGCGGTGTAATGATTGCAATTGAATTTGATCAGCAACTTGATTTTTCTCTTCATTTCTCAAGTGATTTTTATATCTTATTTTGAGCAGTGGGAAATAAAATGAGAAATAAAATAAAGACTGCTGGGACTGGTCGCATATGCCTTTAATCCCAGCACTCTGGGAGGCTGAGGCAGGAGAATCACAATTTTGAGTTCAGCCTGGGTAATTTAGTGACTTGCAAGGCCCTGCCTTAAAAAAATGAAAAGGGAGTGCTGAGGATTTAGTTCAGTGGTGCTGCTGCCTGCCTTGCAAGCACAAGGTCCTGAGTTCGATCCCTGGTAGAAAGAAAGAGAGAAAGGGAGGAAGGGAGGAAGGGGCTAGAGATAAAGCTCAATGAAAAGGCCCAGGATTCAAACTCTAGTGCTAACAAAAGGGAAGGAAGTAATAAAAGGAAGAAAAGAAGGTAAAAGAAAGGAAGGGAGGAAAAAGAAAATGAAAGGGGAAAGCTAAGCTTCTTTTACCACTGCAACTCCATCTTCCTGACCTGGGACACGATGAGGAAGCCTGAAGACATTGTGCTTTTTTTATGTTAAAGGTAGGTCCCTGAAGGTTTGCACTTCCTAAGGGGAGATGCTGTCAGAGCAAGGAAGCTGAGGGTAGAGTTGGCTGTTGGGTGTATTGGTGAACCCTTCTCAGATGTTTTAGATTCAGACCTTTTGAACTTCCCACATGAAGAGTTAGTAGAGTAGACACTGGTTTCTCAATGTTTAGCACTATGCAGTCAACTTAGATCTCAGTTGAGAGTGTATTTAACCTTTGCTTTCATTTAAATAGGTATTTACAAAAAAACCCTAAGAGAAAATATGAAAAGTATTAAGTCTGTAGCTGTAGATGAAATCTGAAGTTAAGAGGATCTAAGTTGAGACCAGGACTTAGACTGTGCTGTGAGTCTCCACCATGACTTGTCACCACTGAATGGGACTGTGGGTTGCCTGGGGTTATTTTCGCTCTTCTAGAAAGCAGGAGGCTGCTAGGAACATCAGAGATCATATGGTAGGAAAAAAAAAAAAAGAAATCATATGATAGAATATAGGTTTTTAGGTGGCAATTCAAATAATTGGGGATGGCTCTTGATGTGTCTCAGAACCTTTTAATATTAAAAGTGAATTTTTCCTAGAAAAATGCAAATCATTTAAGATTTTCATATGAATTGTGGGGGTCTTAATAGTTTCTGAAGCATAAATGCAGATTTCCAGTCATAGTTTAAGGTGTCTGAGTTGGAACAGAAAAGGTGTTTGGCAGAAATCATAAAGGAAAATGATTCCTAGGTTTCTTATATCTGCATTAGACCTATTCAGGGAATAAAAGTTGGAAATCACATAATAAATATGATACTTGAGTGTTTAATTGAGGATTTGCTTTCATTTCATCACTATCAGAGCATGGGGCTATATGTTTAAAAACTTTTAAAGGCATTTATGGGCCGGGGATTTGGCTGAGTGGTTCTGGCGCCTGCCTTGCAAGCACAAGGACCTGAGTTCGATCCCCGGTACCAAAAAAAAAAAACCTAAAAAAAAAGAAAATAATAAATAAATAAAGGCATTTGTAAAGGCCATAAACTGTACTACTTATCAAAATCAGGAATCAATAAAGCAGGTAGTTGACTTGTAGAAAAAAAGAAGAAAAAAACCTCACCAATTTTCAGTGGGTCTCAGTTCCCTTTAAAAATGAAGTCGGAAAAGTTTTTTTCACAACCTTGCTTTGCTTCCATGTGTTTAATTGCATTGAAGCGATATTTCAAAGAAAAGCCTTTCTGTTTTTCCTTTAACACTTAGAATTGAAGTGATGACCCTTGAAGGAATAGGGGTTCCAAGCAGCACATCAGCCATTTGGCATGGATATAGAAGAAGGTGCATCAAACCTCAGTGCATCTGTGTTTAACCTTTGGCAGGAAGTCTGTGTCTTCAAGTAAACCTTCCGCACTAAAGATACTCCCTGCCATGGCCCATGTCCAGTGCTCAAGGCATACTGTTTTAAAGGCACAGCTGTTTTGTCTGTTCTATGGGGAATGTACAAGCAATCAGTTGTCGAAGGAATCCTTCTAGTGTTTTTGGCTTCTAGAGCAGACAGACAGATAGATATGCTTCTCTTGCCCTGGCTAACACAGGCCCCAAATATCCACACACACAGTATGGATGGATACAAAGAAGGAAATTGATATGTCCAATATATGTTAATATTCTTCTAAATTGATAGCTATCTTGAAAATGAACCTGCAAACATTTGCACTGTTGTGACCTTTTATTATAAAAAAGAGCATTATTCTAAAGTACAGAAATGTTTGCCTGGTGTTCAGCACAGCCCGAGCAACTTTTCCAGGTGGGTTGGGAGAAATCAACTTCATCTGGATTTTCTTTCTGGTGAAGTCATCCCTGCCTGTATGTCCTCGCATATTTTTCCCGCAAACTATGAAGTTATAGTATGTAGTTTAAGTTTGGCTGCTGGACTGTTTCTTTATGCCTGCAGTGGGCAGGCCTTTTAAAGGTTTCCCTTTGCTTCTCCTCCCTCCTGTAATTCATTTTGACCCCTCATTCCTTTCTCTGATAATGCTTTTTTTTTTTTTTTTTTTTGGGTACTGGGGATCGAACTTGGGCCCTTGCGCTTGCAAGGCAGGCAGTGGAACCACTGAGCCAAATCCCCGGCCCTGATAATGCATATTGCTTGAGATTTTCCTGGGAAGGGTATGATTATCTGGAACTGGATCTTCTGTTATCCTCAGCAACTTGAATCCTGATAGACACAGCCTACCTAGAGCTAAGAGCCTCAAATGGAATCTTGGCCGCCTCGCATTTACACCTCAGCAAGCATGGAGTGGGGGTGGAGCTCAGGGGTAGATTCTGTATGAGGCCCTGGGTTTGATTCTCAACACCACAACAAAACAACAGCAAAAACCTTAGAAATCTTAAAAGGAGTGCATTTTAAAGTATCCAGG
>NW_022900951.1:6700984-6721876 GCF_012274545.1 Fukomys damarensis
AAAAAAAAAAAGAAGAAGGAAAAGTATCTATATTTGCCAGGGATTTGGCTGAGTGATTCCGCCACCTGCTTCGCAAGTGCAAGAGCCTGAGTTCGATCCCTGGTACCCCCCCAAATTTAAAAATATCTGTATTATATGTATAATAGTTAAATGTGGTTATCCTTAGCTGGGATCATGGGCTTTCCTATGGATCAGATAAACTAAAGTAAAAATATGGGGCCACAGTGGATTTTCATATTGTTTTTCAGTATTTATTCTTTCCCCTTGTCTTTGCTCGCCAGTAGAATGTTCCAGAAATTTCATTGGCTATAACGCCTGATTTGGCACTAACTTATTTATGAGTCTGCTTTGAGTGTATTTTCCTTGGGCTTCAATTATATGACCACCATAAACTTTAATTACACTAATTAGACATAGGCAGACGCCTAAGCCCAGTTGGATTCCTAACCCTAGTCAACGGCCTCTGTCATTAGTTTTTTCAGTGACATGATTTGGCATCATTTTCCAACACATTTTCAGGAAATTAGTTTTAAGTTAAAAAAGAACTTGTCTAATAAAGCTACTGACACTCAACTAGTTTCATTACCTTGTTGGAGAACTGGACTTGAGTAAAATATGTACGCTTATGCAATACCTTGTATACCCTTTTCTTTCCATGACTGTGGAGTTTTGGATTAGTTTGGTACCTGGGGAAGGAGTCATGTCCAATCCTCTTGCCAGGCTGATGAGGCCCTGTGTTCATGTCTAGGTTAGGTGGAGCCTGACTTGGCACAGAAGTAGGCAGCAGGTTTTGATGTATGTGCCAACTCTAGCCAGTTGGTGGTATCTATGTAAAGCTCTGTGCTGAGAAGGATTCTGAGGGCTGGACCCAGCAGGCGGGAAGGCAGACTCAGTTTATTCCACCCACCCCGGGCACAGGAGAGGGGTCGTCCAAGGAACACTCCTGCCCTATGTCTGCCATTCCCATTTTAGTAAGGATCTTCGCATCCATGCCTAATGCAAACCTGTAAAAACTCCAAGGCCAGTTAGCAACCTCCAGACTGGACAGGGCTGCAGAGGAGGCATCTTTGAGAGCAGTGGGTGTCAGATTGACAGTCAGGAGCACCCTGAAGGCATGCCAGACCCCATCTTTAGCATTTTTAAAAAATGGGGCTTAAGTAGTAGTATTCCTGTTTTAAAGGATGCTCTAAAAACATGAGCTATGTCTGTTTCACTTAATGTACATTGACACTATTTCAGGACACAGAAAGTGATGCAGTCTGTTTGCCAGGCAAGCACTTGGGAATTCAGGGCCATCGTCTGTTGGTACACCCTGAGGGTTGTGCCAACATTTTTGGTGAGGTTGACTGGTTTACATCCAGTTCCATTATCCCACACCAACATCCATGCTTAGAAGGCGCCCTCTCATGCTCATATACATTTGCTGCCATGCTGCCCACTGCTTAAGGTGCTTGTTGAGTGTCAGCCCTCTGCAGGGCATTTTACATTCATAACTGGTTGAGGTTCGTGGTGCAGGAAAGAGTACCAGGCTTCAGAGCTGTTGTCTAGAAGTTGATGGATTTCTCTCTTGTTAGTTTCCCAAGGTGGCCTTTAGTACTTAGGCACAGCCAAAGGAGCAGAAAGCCACAGCTTCTCTTGAATTTGCCTGTCGTGGGGCAGGGACAAACAGCTTCCTCCCACTCTGGGATGGTATCACAAAGGGAACCAAAAACCCAGAACAATACAGAATATGGACGTGTTGAAGACTGCTAGCCTTTGTGTCAGTTCTTTGAACTAAGAACAATGTAATTGTTGTCATCTTGAATGTAAGACTAGGACAGATTATACAAAGGAGTTTTGCACTGTTTTTGTGACCCATCATTTCCAAATCCTATTAAGGTTAGTGCAGTTATTTCACTATTTCTTTAACAAAGTGAGTTTACAGAATCGTGACAGTGCAGAGACTTATGAAGACTATGTTTAAATGTTTGTTGTTATCCCCCTTGCCCTCTGTCTTGCAGAGTCTCGAATATTCAGCAGCAGCTGGCCCAGCTTGCAAACGAGTCGTGGCCGGGCATGGCCGAGGCCGACAGGGACCGGCTGCAGCTCATCAAAGAGAAAGAGGCCCTGCTTCAAGAGCTGCAGCTCATCATTCAGCAGCGGAGGTCAGCTGAAGACATGTCCCGGCTAGAGGAAGAGAAGCGACGCTTGGAGGAAGAGATCCAGCGGGCGCGGGCCACATCGGCACAGGGTGCCACGGAAAGGTGGGCTGGTGTCCAGAGATTCAGGGGCAGGTGGGACACAGCTTCCAGTGAAGAACTAGCTGGAAAAGCTAGATTGGATGTCTTATATATGGCTTGAGCATGTTCTTGATTATTACAGGTCAAGTATCCCTTATCTGAAATGCTTGGGCCCAATAGTGTTTCCAGTTGTGGCATTTTCTTAAAGTTTGGAATATTTGCAAAGAATCAAATCTGAACATCTAAAATCTGAAAGCACTGTAAAAGTGTGGGATTTTGAATCATTTCAGATTTTAGATTTTAAAATTAGTGATGTTCAGCATATACTGAGAGCAGCTACTTGCCAAGTAGAGGAGGAAGCATGTACCTTCTGTGCCACAAGAGGTGCCTGCTGCTCCCCAGGGATCCCAAGTCTCCTGGTGCCTGCTCAGAAGTGGGAGATGATTGAGAAGCAGGAAGGAGTGAGGAAGGCAATGATCTACCACCGATCTGTATCGTTCCTGCCATAGGTGCTTGATGCTTTTGCCTGTATTTGTTTAGACTTGGTATCAGCAGGAAGATGGGGAGGCAGGTGATGGTCCAGCTTTGTGGCCTTGGTGAAGTGGTCCCCATAGTATTGTGGAAGTCCCCTATCTCCAACTTTGATCTCTAGCCAGAGAGGGCTGCTCTTTCTTTTGCAGGAGGAAGTTGGCAGCCTGTTATAGGTCTGTTTCTGAATGTGCCTCTCCTCTGTTGGTCTTCAGACTGTTTCAAGCATAGATACTACACTTGATCTTAGCCAAAAGGCCGAGAAGTGATATAGAACACATGAAGTCAGTGTCTTTAGTATTCTTCAGTGCCAAGTTGTTCAGCCTTTCATCATGTGCCACATCTCTTGGTTTCCATTTGCCTCCTGCAGTTGTGGATGGTGTCGAAGGCTATGTCTGCTTTCCATATTTAACAGCTGTCAGCAGTTTATCTATGGAGCTTGGCCGAGCTTTGGAGAATCCATACCCCATTTGTTAATATCCTGGCTTCCTAAAATTCAGTGCATTAACATGACCATAAGCTGCACCACCATGAGCATTCTTTATCTAGATTTTAAGTCACTGGGATTACTTGATGTACACAAATGCACTTAGAAGTAATATTTCATCACATTTTACGACTGCTCTTGGTATTTATTGGGCATCTTTATGCTTGGCTGCCATGAACCCTGAGTACCATGCTGCTGCCCTGTCCACCTATGTATCAACCATTTATGATGCACCAGGCATTCCTCCAAATGCCAGGGATGTATTTTTTCAAACAAGGCAAGAGCAGTCTTAATTGGCACTTAGGACCTTGTCTTAGTTACCTTTTCTCATTTCTGGGAGAAAATACTCAACACTCAAGGTTAAAAGAAAAAAGTTATTTTGCTCACAGTTTGTAGAGGTTTCAGTCCATAGTTGGCTGGCTCTAAGGCAGGGTGGCATGGCAGAGGGGCATCCCAGAGGAGGAACAGTTTATGATGGGCAGAAGGCAGCAATGCAGTGAAGTAGCAAGGAAGCAGCAAGTAAGCAAGAAGCAACAGCAACAACCTTTTTTTCTGTCCCTTATATTCTATCCAGGCTACATACCCTTAGGGTGGTAGTACTGACACTCAGGGTGTGCCTTTCCATTATCAAAACCTAGAACTATGACAAGCCAATCAATGGACTAATTTAGTAATCACACACTTAATTCCAGCATCACATACCCTAGATCCAGCCAACTCCCCAAACTCCTACCTATGAGTACATGAGGCTTTGCGGGGACATCTAGATACAAGTCATAACAAACCTAGATGCTTTTAGCATTGGTGGTCATTCCAACCCATATCATTTACAGGGATTTTGTAGTTGAATTTCTTTTTTGTGAAAATATATTCCCCATACTGTATTTCAAATCTACCAATTGATTATTTTCTTACCTGCAGGATTCTACTTCAGGAAAAGAGAAATTGTCTACTTATGCAACTAGAAGAAGCCACTCGCTTAACTTCTTATCTCCAGTCCCAGTTAAAAAGGTAGGTTACTGTAGAAGAGAAAACCATACTTAATTATCATGTTACAATGACATGTGCATGAATTTTAGCTTGGATTTTCTCCTGCCGGAATTTGCAACCTGAAGTGACGTTAAAACAAAGAATGGAAGAGTAGATACAATGTATTTGTAAGAAAACCTGCTAACGTATGACCCAGGGAAAATGAGGGAAACCAAATTTGACTTCAGAATAAATAAGTCTTAAATCAAGTTTTATAAAAGGATACATAATCTAATACCTTCAGAAGTGTTCATATATGCACATTTTTATTTTGGAGGTTTTTGTAAAGGATATGAATATTTTTAAGTGTAGTTTGGATGCTTACTAACAGCTCACCTTTTCAGGTACTTACTGTATTGTGAAGCATAGTGTTGAGGGCCTTATACGGATTACTTTCTCAGGTATTCCTCCTAAAAGAGTGCAGAGGTAGGATCTGTTATTATCCCATTCCCCAGTAAGTGCAAGCCTTGGAGATGACCCATTAACTTGACTGAGTATGCTCAGCCAGTCTGCCTTTGAGCCAGAACTCCAACCCAGGCATGAGTCTGCTGTTGCTCTGTGCCCCCTAATTTCATCGAGAAAAACACAGGAGATGCCAGTAAAGGTCTGCCCAAATGCATGCAGTGGTCATAGATAATACAGGGGTTTGCTGTTCCTACCACGTGTGTTTCTAACACCTGATCTCTCTTCTTTCAGTCTGTCTGCCAGTACTCTGACTGTGTCCTCCGGGAGCAGCCGCGGGTCGCTGGCCTCCAGCCGGGGCTCGCTGGCCTCGAGCCGAGGTTCCCTGAGCTCGGTCAGCTTCACCGACATCTATGGCCTCCCGCAGTACGAGAAGGCCGATGCTGAGTGCGGCCAGCTCCTGCGCTTTGATCTGATTCCCTTCGACACCCTGGGACGGGATGTCCCCTTTGCAGACCCACCTAGCCACTCAGGCTTCCACAAGCAGAGGCGGTCCCTAGACACCCCCCAGTCCCTGGCATCGCTATCTTCCCGTTCCTCCCTGTCTTCTCTGTCACCCCCCAGCTCGCCCTTGGACACGCCCTTCCTCCCAGCTTCGAGGGACTCACCTCTGACGCAGTTGGCAGATAGTTTTGAGGTGCCAGGCCTGGGTGCTCTAGACAGACTGCGAGCACAGGCCTCTGCCCTGGGGGATGAAGATTTGCAGGGCCCAGCGCCACTTCAACCACATGGATTCCCTGGGGACACAGAAGGCCCACGTGAGCGGGGACCCCCAGGGGCCGGAGCCCCTGCCACTGGATGTAAGTGGTGTTGAGACCACCCCTTTAGAGGCAAAGTCTGAAATCCAGGAAACGTATTGTATGCAGTGGCACTGGGGCTAGTGGCTCCTCACATTCCCAGTGAGCTGGAAGTTTAAGAACATGGACAGGGTTACGAGGGGACCACACCTACTCTAGTCTTTCCTGTGTGTGTCAGGGAAAGATATTCACCATTGACAAAGTGTCTTTCCCAGTTATTTGGCTTGTTTTAAGTACGAACTTAACCTTTGAAAATGAGTCCTCCACATTCAGAGGCTGATAAAGAGGTACGAGGGTTTAATGAACTCTGTAGGCTGTGTGCCAAGGTGGCACATTATGTGTATGTCCACCCCAGAGAGCAAATGACTCGTGTCTGCTTATAGTTCAGTGGGAATCTCTGCTTTGCCAGTTTAACTTCATCTCTTTATCCTCTGTCCTTGTAGTTTTAAAGATGTAAGTCTTATCAATTGTGGAAATGATAATAGTTGCATAATTTCAAAAGACATACCAGTAAGTATCAATCATCTGTCCCAATCCGGTGTCTCTGGTGGTCTACATGGAGAACCCCTGGCAACATGAAGCTTCCTCTGACCAATTGCTTGAGTTTAGCTCCTCCTAGGTGCCAGGGTACTGTTTGGGAGAAAAATGACTTTTTCAAGCCAACCCCCAGCAAGTTTTAATTTCCTTAGTTTGAAGAACAATGTCTCCCATTCCTGAAGTTCAGCCTATTTAATCAACTTTTATTTGCACAGCAAAAAATGTTTTAGGCATTCAACTTCAGCAAATGCTAGATAATTTGTATAGCATAGTGGCTATCCACCAGCGGTCTTTTTGTTCCTTGCCCTAGGGACATTTGTTAGTGTCTGAAGACATCTTAGGTGTCACAACTGGAGTGGGGGTACTACTGTCATCTAGTGGGGTAGAGAGTGGCCAGGGATACTGCTAAACATAATACAGTGCATAAAAGATCCAGTCCAAAATATAAGTGGTGCAGAGACTGAGGAGCCCTAGAAGCCTACTGTGGAGTATTTATGCACCCAAGGATAGAAATAGAACTGGAATACAAAACCAGTGTGGTGTAGAGAGAACAGCTTCAGGCTCGCAGTCTGGAGCCCAGGATTCTGTTCCCTGTCCTTTTGACTGGTAGTCCTGTAACCTTGAGCCGCCTCACCTTCCCTGCCCTAGAAGGAGGTGATTTTTATGGTCTCTCCATTTGCACCATTCTGTTACCTGTGATATGGATTGACTGATGGGTGGAAAAGCCAATTGATCTTTAGATTGACATATCTGTAGAACAGTAATCTGCTAATATTTACATGTTTACCCAGAGGCCAGTATTTTCTGGAGCTTTCCCATGACTTTTTGGCATCTCTGTTATTTTGATGTCTATATTTACAAGCACACTTTCCTATCCCTAGATACATTGCTTCTGTAACTTCACATATACAGGTAGCTTTCATTTCCTTTGTTCTAATAACTGGTGCATTGTTCTATGTTTATTCCTTTTATTCACAATGAAAGTGCACAGTAAGGACTGAATTGAGCATCTGTCATTGCTTAAACTTGAAACTTTGCTCTTTAGTCTGTCTCCCTCTTCTCCTACTCAGTAGTTTTTCCTCTAAATGTTGAGATACAAGAATATCAGCCTGGTTATGCAGAAAATCTACACAAGGTCCATGGACCCCTTTGGGCCAGGAAAGACAGGGTGGGAGGGAGAAGAGTTGATTTAATTTCTGATCCCGGTTCCTTTGGTTTTCCTTCCCACCCTGTGGCAGACATTGAAATGGTTTCAACTTAGACTGAGAAGTATTTGCTTGGTCTGCGTTTAAATACTGCCACCTGTTGGTGTATTCCTGCCTGACACTGTCAGTTGACTGAGTCAGCGTGTCCCGCTGTGTGCTCCCAGCTATCTGGGTGGTATAACCAACTTCAGGCATGGACATAGGGAACTTCACCCTCCTGGGAACTCCTGAGCCCAGGGTTTTCATGGCTTCATAAAGGAGGAGCTTGGTGCTCATCCAGTTACCCTCACCCCATCATTTATCCTTGACCAGTGCCATGCAGTTCCCGCCACCTTTTCAGTCTTGCTAGAAAAACAGCACTGTTTCACCCCAGGCAAGTTTTAGTAAGATCAAAATTTAGGAAGATAAAAATCAAAATTGCCCAAGCCCTCAAAGCAGTGATTTCTTCCACTGTGATTTAAATCAAATCATAGGGAACAGATGTCAGATCAGAGAAGTGGGTCAACAGGCTATAACCCTGAACATTTTTTTACGTTTTGCTGGTGTTATCTTCTCTGGGTTTTGAAACTCAAATGTGTCATGGTTTTGAAATACTTTCCTATTTCATCTAGCTATTATTAACTGCTTATCAGAATCCATAAAAATCTTGACTTTGTCCCTCAATTAATTCATTTTATTACAGTGATACTCTGTTTAAAATTGTTAACTGAAATTCTACAGTGTTTTCACTTTGTGCTTTTTTATCTCTTTTCTCATGCGGCTCTACAGAAACATTCACTGTAAGTGGCCTTGGGATCCTCATTCCCTTTTGTGGCTCAGGCTGTGGGCAAATCTGTGTGGTGAATCCATGCTGACGGCTGGGGTGTACTTATCAATTGTCATTATCATTATTATTTCAACAGTAATATTCACAAGAGCTACTAACGTCATGTAAGAACTGTTCCAAAAGCTTTCACTATTTTTCCTCCATACATATTTTTTTCCTCCAGAATTTAGTGGCATTCATTATTTTAATGTCAGCTGGAAGCTTTGCCCACAATGTGGTTTTCGTTGTATTTCCTTCCTTTTTATCAAGCAGTGTTCATGCCTTTGGGTTTTGCTGTCTGGCTGGCTGTCTGTCTTGAAGGGTGAAAAAGTCAGAGACTTCTTAAGTGAATGTGTAGAAGAATGTGTATTCCTTGCTTCTTCAGCATTGCTCGCTGTGGTTGTCTCATTGCCTAGAAGCTCAGTGGTGGATGTCTCAGCTGTTCCTTGCTGTGGGCTGTTCCTTGCTGTCTTCACACCCAGGGCAGTGCTGCTGCTCATGTCCCAGTGACTCCTGCTTCCGGTTGCTCCCTGAGTTCAGTGACTTGGCCTTTGATCCACGAGGAGGAGTTCTTTGATTTCCCTCCTCTCTTCATGCATTCCCATTGTCATGAGGAGAGAGAAGTTTGGTCAGAGTTGCACCGTCAGATACAGTTACAAGGAGTGCTTAGGATTGTTACCTAGGGCTGTGTCCTTAAAGGGACTTATTTTTATCTGTCTATCTACCTATCTTCATTTCTATTTGTGGTACTGGGGGTTAAACTCAGGGTCTTCATACTGAGCTACACTCCTGACCCTTTTTGTATTTTTTGGACAGAGTCTTGCTAAGTCACTAAGTTTCCCAAGCTGGGATCAAACTTGTAATCCTTCTGCCTCAACCTCCCAAAGTACTGGGATTATAGCTGTGTACTACCATACCCTGCTCTTAAAGGAATTTAAGAACTTTTCCTAGTTTTAGGACTGAGAATGGAAACTGTAATTGGTTTCATTTGCTGGAAATTGATGCAACACACTGGAAGGTTCCATTTTTAGTTTAGGGCCATGAGTTTGAAATCCGTCACACAGCAAGGGTGAAGAAAAGAGCTGGACTTCATTGTCCTGGCCTTCATTCTGAGACTTGGTACCTCCATCTAACTCAGGATGGAGCCAGCCTCTGTCCCTGGTTGACCAGGACAGGAGCAAATACACCTCCAGGCTTGGCATTGCAGACCTTTGGAAGGCTAGCTTTTGTCTCCAGTTGACATAGATAAATCAAAGACCATACCCTTGTGTGTGTTTGTTCTGTGTGCTGTTTAATGTGTTTAGATTTAATTGGTGTGAATTATTGGTTGAAAACAGAGATGGATGCCTTTGGGCTTAGCATTTCCCTCAATTTAGGAATGTACAGATATCAAAAATTTTAATTGAAAGAGCCTAGATGGCCAAAGAAAAGTATAGGGCCATAGACAAACCTGTATTATTAGCAAGAGGCCTCATGATATCAAAGCAGTGTTTAGTTTGGGGCTTTATATTTTATTCTGTATTTAGTGTACTTCTCTATAAAACAGAGTCTCCTGTGTACATAGTCACATTTCACATAGAAAGATTCTATGCATATTTTATATAAAGGAACTTATTGCTGTGAGGAAAGGGACAGAAACAGTGAAATGTTGGAAGGCAAAATTTCAGTGATGATCTTTGGCTTGTGAGTAAAATAAGTAAGGAAGCAAAAATAAACTGTCTGGGAATGGTACCCAGGAAAGCAGTTCTGGAAGGCAGTCTCATCCCAGGGCAATTAGGAAAGATACTGCAGTCAGGGAGATGGATAAGTGTGCACGGCAGTGCCCTCCCTGTGAGCTGCAGGGCTCCAAGGATCTGTTTGCAAAGGATTAGTCTATGTTCAAATGTGCTCTCTGATTTGGAAGTCGTTAAATTTTGTTAGGGTGTATTTAGGTGATTAAACTTTTTTTCTATTACAAAAGCAATATGATGTATGTTTATTGTATAAATGTGGAAAATACCAAGCAGCATAAAGAAGAGAATGAAAATTACTACCCGTCTGGGAGCACAGTGTTGTTCTTTTGGGTGTGAGAGTCTTTATTAAAGTGCTGTATGCTCATTAAGGGGGTGAAAAGCAATTTATGAATCCAAGTGTCTTTCTAGACAGTTTAACAGCTTTCAGAGTAGCCAGCAGCCTGTTTTTTCTGTTTTTTCAGTATTAGAGACAGTCGTGCATGGTGTTCTTTATGCGTATGTACACATCATCACGGCATGTCTCTGGGACCCTTAGTGACTTAGCAGGGCTCTGCTGGAGAGGTTGTGGCCTCCTGTGCCATCATCGTCTGACTTAGGTGTGTCCCTTATTTGCAGCAGTGACTCTCCGGGAAGACAGCGCCAAGAGACTGGAGAGAAGAGCGCGCCGTGTCTCTGCCTGCCTTTCGGATTACTCACTTGCAAGTGATAGTGGAGTATTTGAACCTTTAACCAAAAGGTAAGGAGCTGAGCCTTCTTTTACTGTTTATTTCTATTTCTGTTAGTACGCCTTCACTGTGGGCTGTTGGTACTGCTACACCAGACGTCTTAATTCTTTTCTCGTCCCTCCCCGCTTCCCCTCCCATCATTCTTGATCCCCTTCCCTTTTGCAAAGAATCTATCTCATTGTTTCATAATATCTTTTTTTCCTCTCTGTTTATACTTCGGGTTTCTCATATGAAAGAAAACATGTAATATTTAAGCTTGTATGTAATATTTCACTTAACATTATGGTCTCAAGGTACATCCATTTTTTTCTACCAATGGCTCAGATTTATCCTTTGCTATGGCATCTTATTCCCTTCCCCGCAAGCTGACAACACAGTATTCCTGTTATGCACGAAGAAGATCCATCCGGAAGCTTTTATATATTGACACTTTGTGTATCCAGGGGTATAAAGTAGTTTTCGAATTCTATCAATTTGGAGAGGTTGAGGTTTAGAACCCTGCCAAGAATACTCCTTGGTTTCTGGGTGGCATTTGAAGGCTGGCTGTCATTCTGTTCTAGGGTGACATTTTTCTCTCTGGCCCTGGATGTATTAAGGCTGAAGCCCAATAAGACTGAAAAAGGAGAATAGTGTATGTGAGGTAGAGACTCTTGCTTTTTTACAAAGATGTTCCCTAGAAATGGATTTCCTGCCTCCCTTCTTTCCTGAGTTAGAGAAATAGCCTTACAATTAAAAACAAAGCAAAACAACAAAACTTTGGAACTCTGAGCTTGCTTTCTCCCTCAGTCTCTCTCTTTCTCCCCCCTTCCCCCATCCTTCCTCCCCCCGCTTCTTTCTTTTTTTTCCTGCAATACCTATGAAGCCATTGCGTCTTTGTACCTTTGTAAGGTTCAGGTAACCCTGAGACATTTCAGTTACTGTTAACTTTTTTGAAAGCTAACTTTTGAATGTTGCCCGGCATATCACATGGAATGCAGAGTTATTTCATAAATCAAAGCAAAACATAAACAACATAAAGAAGAAACAGTCGTTTATAGGCAGATACCATGGCTCCTGGAGACCCGCCATGCATGCCTTTACAGCAGCCTAGTGGGCATTCTTGTTTAGTTCTCTTTGGTGCCATTCTTCTGGGTAAGTGCACAAGCCACGTGACTGGTTCCCTCTGAAATGAACCGGGTGCATTTCCTGTTCTGTTCAGGAATGAAGAGGCTGAGGAGCCTTCTTGTGCAGACTCCTGCAGTATTGATGAGCCTCAGATCCACGTGGGATTTCTGTGAGTACCAAGCCCCTTCCCTGTTGCTCCTAAAGATACCCTGTGGATGGGCTTCACTTCGTGGTACCCACCTCCATGTGTAGGCCAGGTGAGGTGGAGGGGCCCTGTGACCTAAGTGCTGCTCCTTCACCTTTGTCCAACTTCAGTGGGTCTTAGGTGACAGAGGTGGCAGAAGGCAGTGATAGAAAAGTGTCTGTGTTACCTCATGGTGCTGAGGCTTGGGAGTCATAATGCAGTGAGTACTGAAAGCCCCGACTAGCTCTTGGGGACTTTTTTTTTTTACCATTTCTGCCCGTGCTGATTGTATTGTTCACTGCAGGACAGACAATAGGGTCCCTGTCATCCCCGAGTGAGTTATCTGGTTGTTTGGTCTCTAATTACAATTCCAGTTTAGGCACTCGCCATATTGTTCACAGCAGCAGGGCAGGAGGTTAAGATCCTTGTGATTTTCTTTGACTTCCTCTGTTTATTCTAGTCCCTGGTTTTAGGGTTGACACTGTTAGCCTTTGGAGCCAGATGGTTTTGTGCTCTGGGATATGTCTTTTTCAGTAGCATCCCTAGCCTCCACCCGCGGATGCCAGGGCACTCCCTTCCCCTCCAGTGTAACAGTAAACAGTGTTTCCAGACAGTGACATGTCCCCTGGGGGTAGGTAGGTTGGGGCAAAATCCCCCCTCAGTTAATGGCCACTGCTGCTGACCAGTCAGGGGGCTTTGCCATTGTGGGGTATTTGCGGTCCATGATCTCCAGGTTTATTTTCTAGACACGACAGTGCCAGCGAATGTCTCCTTGTGCACGTGCTCCAACTGAGGAACTTTGCCAGGCTGGTGATGAGAGAAGACTACAAAATGTAAGCTTCCGGGCTGGGGGACAGATAGTGGTCACCTCCTTTGGGCCCCCTCCTCCAGACAGCATGCCACCTCTCTGCTTGGCGGTTTGGGGAAGGAAAACCCTTTGGGAACCAGAATTGACAGTAAAACAGCGAATGTCTATCTGAAGTATAAAGGATTCTAAGTTTTAAAAAGAGCCTAGTTGATTATTGAAGGCAGATGAAGTTAACAGAACCAGGTGAGTTCTGTGCTGTGTTGATACCAAAGAAGTGCCTGTTACAGGCAGTATTGGGGCTTAAATTGTCCACCCAGGTCCCAGGGATGGGCAGTGACAGCATAGGCCTACTTGGCTCTTTGAACCCAGGATGTGTGTTACAAGGCCTCTGGCTGGGATTACGGCGGGAGGGAGTCTTTGGCTGAGGACAGAAGCAGGAAATGGGAGTTAGGACTCTTGAGAGTCCCCTGGTGACCTTGCCCTCAGTAGAGTGATTGCTACTTCCCTGCATGGGCCCAGGTGGGCGCCTCCTGGTGGGTCCCATTTACCCAGCTAGGTGACTGCCCAAGGGTATGACTCTGCCCTCAGCCCCAAATTCCGTGGGTTTTTTTAAAGGCTTAGGCCTATCATAAGGAGCTTAGGATCTCACCCCAATGATAATGTTGCAATGGACACAAATGTTCGAGACTGCCTTTATGGCAAAATACAGGCTTGGGGTAGAAACAGCAGCAAGCACAGCACCATATCCTTGTAGGTGATAGGCTGACAAGCTGGCGGGAGGAGCTGGGAGGAGAAGGCCAAGGAGCTCTTGCCACAATATGGTGACCAAGAAAGCAAAGCAGTCCCTGGAGCCTTCAGACCTTGAAGTCTTCCTCTTGAGGACTGAGTCCTCCTCCCTCCCCAGTATCTGGAGGGCAGGTCGGTTAGTTCTTTGGGCTTACTCCTAGTTGACGTAGAACTTTTCCTAGTAGACTCTGAACTTGTCCCCATGGACATACAAAGAGGGCACCACATGTGGGTGTGCTTTGGTGACACGTTGGTGTCACGAGCACAACCTACCAATGCTTTTCCTCCTCTCTGCTGCCAGCCACATCCGCGTCTATCTGCCCCCACTCGACTCTGGCACTCCCAATACCTACTGCTCCAAGACTCTGGAATTCCAAGCCCCGCTGGTGTTTAACGAAGTGTTCAGAATCCCTGTGCATTTCAGCATGTTGACAGTGAAGTCACTTCAGTTATATGTGTGCTCAGTGAATCCTCAGATGCAGGAAGAATTGCTGGTATGGCTCCCTGGCTCGTACTCCCTCCCTTTTCTCCCCTTTGTGTTTGTCTCCGCTTCAGTGCCCTCCCTTCCTTTTCTTTCCCTTTCTCTCTTTTCCTCTTCTTTTCTTTTTTATTCTCTCTTCTCATTCTTTCCTTTCCCCATGTCTTTTCTTTCTCTTTGTATTTTATTCCTATGTCATTTTTTCTTAGTTTTTGTCTTTCTGCCTCCCTCCCTTCCTCTCTTTTCTTTAACATATGTCTCTGCTTAGAAACTCTACTAGTGTTAAGTGCTGTCTATAGCTGAGAGGGCACAAAGGGATGAGTGAACCAATCCTCTTCTCAAGTGTTGTAGTTTAAGTGTATTGTCTCAGTACTTGCAAAATCTCAGTGAGATAGCTTCCACCCTATCCCCATTGTCCATTGAGGACTTATTAGGCGAATAAAAATGCAGGCTACCAGTTAAATTTGAGTGCCATTTTTAGTATAAGTACACCCTATGCCATATGTGACACTCACATATTATAAACCTGGATGCCCTACATTTTGTCTGGAAGCCTAGGACTAGGCCTCCAGAGAAGAGAGGAAGTGGTCAGTTTTCAGTGCCCAGCTGTCCAAGGCCAGGCTAGGACTTGGCGTTCAGGGAAGTAGGAAGTATAGCGTTCAGCCAGCCAGCCCTTTCTCAGGTTCAGAAGTTCCTGAACGAATCAGTGGCTCATCGAGTGACAAAGCCCTGAGCTGCACCTAGCACCCCAAGTTGTCATTCTCTACCCCTGTCCCTTTTCCAGCATTTTCTGATTGAGCAAAACAAGCAACCAGGGAGCCACCCCTCCTCTCTTAGCCTCCTCCGGGATGGCCAGAGGATGGGGTTCAAGGAGGTCCTCATCTTGCCTCTCCACAGGGTAGGTTCTTCAATTCTCCTCACAAGAAATCATTGCAGTGTGCATGAGTGAAAGGCATATAGCAGATTTATTAGGCAAGTGAGAGCCGTCTTGTTGAATGGATTTGGGGGCATGTATGTGGTCCTGGAAGTATCCTTTAGGATGGATGATCTAAGGTGTTTTTCCTGAAGATATTCTTTGAATCCCCTGAGTCCATTTGTTTATCTTAAGGTCAGGTTGCTGCCCTTTACCTTATCAACCAGGTTAACTCATGAACTTACAGCATCTTTAATGCATTTGTATATGATGGGTCTGGAAGAAACCAGCCAACCTAGAGAACATAAGCACAGGGAGTAGGGAATATCCGTTTGGGTAGCCTTGTGTGGCTTTGATCCTACCTTAGAGCTCTAGATTTCTTGTCTCCTCTACCTGTCTTCATTTCTTCTTTCCTGCCTCAAGGCACTTTTATTGTACTACAGTCCTTTTAGTAGGAATGAAATAGTTATGTCTTAAGATTGAAGGGTGAACTTGATATTTTACAGGACTCCCGTGAAGCTGAAATCATTCAATGCTTGTTCTGACTTTTCTTCTCAACTCCTGTGCAGGGCATTGCTCAGATAAACTTGGCTGACTATGACAGTTCAAGCGACATGCAGCTGCGCTGGTACCCAGTACAGGTCTTTGCCAGCTCCGAGCCACCCAAGACAAAGGAGAATGGGCGTTCAGGCAATAGTGCCACCCAGGACCCTGTGCATGTCAGCTCCGGGACAACGGTACTGGGCCCTACTTTATGGAGCCAGTATTTTGTGGCTGCTTTTGTGACTTTGAAACTGGCTTTTACTTGGGGAAATCATTTCTAAGGTTCATGTACACTTAAAGCCAGAAAATAGTGGCAATAAAGAAATAGCGCCTCAGAGGAAGTAATAAAAATATCCATGTATATGGCCATTTCATGACAATGCCATTTTCCCCCAGTACTGCGGATTGAACCTAGGGCCTCACACACGCTAGGCAAGTATTCTCCAACTGACCTACATTTACAACGTTGTTAAATTTTATTTTGAGACAAGGTCTCACTGAGTTGTCCATGTTGGCCAATTGGCAATCCTCTTGCCTTAGCTCCTGGAATAATTAGGATTACAGACATGCACTACTGTGCCTAGTATGATAATGCTTTTTAATGCCCATGTGTTGGCGAATTGGTTATCTCCAAGTTTTCATCCTCAGAACTGTATGACAGGTCTTGCTGTGCAGGTGGCTGGGTTCTGCCACACAGGGCCATGAAGGCATGTGCGAGTCCACTGTGGGACAGATGCTAGCTGCGGCATGCATACAGCGCCTGCCATCTGTTTTGCACCCCAAGCTGGTGGGCTGTGCTGGTTCTCAGAGGCACCCTTTTCTGCTGCAGGATGCAGTGACAGCGCTGCTGGCCAGAACCACGGCCCAGCTGCAGGCAGTAGAAAGAGAGCTGGCTGAGGAGCGTGTGAAGCTGGAGTGCACTGAGGAGGGTATCCTGGAGATCCAGCGGAAGGAAGAGCAGGCCGAGGCTGTGTCCGAGAGGTGAGTGCCCAGCCCAGGGAAGGGCTCCGAGCACTTTCCACCACATCTGGATGATGATGATGCTTTTCTTTTTCTTTTTTGTGGTACTGGGGATTGACCCAGGGCCTTTACCATCAGCTACATCCCCAGTCAATTTATTTTATTTTATTTTTTTAAATTTTGAGACAGGATCTTGCTGGGTTGCCAGGCTGACCTTGAACTTGTGAGTCTCCTGCCTCAGCCTCCTACAGCGCTAAGATTAAAGGTGTGCGCCATCATGCCCAGCTGAGGCAGTGTTTCTTGGGGCGAGGCTGCCCAATGTGAGAGTTGGTCAACAGTCTCTCTCTTGGAAGGAGCTGCGCTTTTGGGTTCAAACAGCTTTTCTCAGTCATACCTCTGTAGAATGTGCTAGGCAACTCTTTGGTAGCATTACTCATGAGCCAGGACTCTGGGGCAAATGTCATGCTGACCTGATGGCAGTGATGCCTGAGCTCTCTGCTTCAAGGCCCTAGGAAGGCTTTACCCCTTTTCTTTCATTTCTGGAAGTTCTGTTCAAGAGCCGGCCTGTTGAGTGACTCTTTTCCACCAGGATGGAGTGCAACAAGATCCTCTTAAGTTATTTTCTCAAATTATTTTATTTTTTAAAACACAGAGGTCCTTACTCATTTGCATTTTGATGTCCACATAGGCAATAAAAATGGAATTATATCTACCCAGTGATGAGAAATTTGTGGTAAATAGCACCACACATGCTATCACTCTCTCTGACCATTTAGATGTCTGTGATTAGAAATAATCCACTTTTTCAAAGCAGCCTATTAGCCAGTCTCAACAGAATCCTTCAAAGCATTTCTACCTGTCAGATTTAGTGCTTGAGATTTCAGGACTAGCTCATCTTGTTTAATCCTTTTTTGTTCAGTTTGCATAAAATATGTTTGTATATCTATGCCTTAAGGTTTGTCTACACATAGTTATTTCCAAACTCTTTTTTTTTAGGGATGCAATTTCTCTCTTCCCCATGCTATTCTTTGTGGTATCTCTGCACTAAACAGATGTTGTAATAACGATGATGGAAACAGTTAACATTTAATTATTTTGGTTTAATTCAACCATCTCTGGGGAAGTAATAGCTCAGACATTAAGAATAAAGGTGTAGGAAAGGTGGGATGGGGAGGGGAGGAGTAAAAAGGGAAAAGAAAAAAATGTGAGAGAATGAAAAGATGAAAATAAAGTGTTTGTAGATGAGGAGGGGAGGAGGGGGTGAAGGGAGGGCAGAGGTAAGGGGAAAAAATGAGAATCAAGACTTGTCATGTAGAGGTACAAGATCCCAACAATGAATGTAACTGTACTGTATCCCTAAAATGTACCAATAAACTCAATTAAAGCTGAAAAAAAAAAAAGAATATAGGCTCTGAGCCAAGCGTGGTGGCACATGCCTATAACCCTAGCACTCTGGGAGATTGAGGCAGGAGAATTGATACACACACCACACACACACACACACACACACACACATACATATATATATGCTCAGAAGGCAGGTAGGTGGTCCTGGTTCTAATCCAGGCTCTGCCATTTATCAATAATGTATCCTTGTCCTAGTTTCTCCATCTATAAAACAAGAACAGCAATGTGCCTTAACTCTTGGTGTTATTGCAGTTCGATAATACATACCAAGCACTTAGCACACACACACACACACACACACACACACATACATATATATATGCTCAGAAGGCAGGTAGGTGGTCCTGGTTCTAATCCAGGCTCTGCCATTTATCAATAATGTATCCTTGTCCTAGTTTCTCCATCTATAAAACAAGAACAGCAATGTGCCTTAACTCTTGGTGTTATTGCAGTTCGATAATACATACCAAGCACTTAGCACAGTGCCTGCTTCACGGAAAGACAGACCTTCCATTTAATAAAAGGCCTTGAAGCGTCATCTTCCCTAGAAAGCAGAAGTGCCCTTGTACTTTATGAGAACAGCAACTGTCTTCAGTTATTGGAAAGGAACAGGTTTTATCTGGTGCTTCTGCTACTGAGCTTCAAAAACGACCAGGAAAGAAATCCCTCTGAGGAACATTCTGTGGGCATTTGCATTGTCACCTTTAGGAGCTGGCAGGCTGACTCAGTTGACAGTGGCTGCAGCAACTGCACCCAGACCAGCCCCCCATACCCAGCAGAGCCCTGTGTTGCTGTCAACTCCATTCATGGACACAAGTTTGCTGGCCAGACAGATCCCTACTGTCCCGAGAAACGTCAGCTCCCACCTATTAAGGTAAGAAGAAAACGTCAGGAGATTCCTCAGAGTCCCCCGACATTTGAAAGGAGTAGCCCTGCAAGGAGAGGAAGTGTGCTCCCAGGTCTATCATGGGAAGGGGAGAGAATAGGCAGAGGAGTAACATTTAAGGGAACAAAGAGGAGTGGCTTTGGCTCTCCCTGGCTGCTGTATTGAGAACAAATTGGAGGGGCACCAAGGTGTGCAGTTGAGAAGAGTAGAGAGAAGCCCACTAGATGATAGTGACTCAGATGAAGGGTTAGTGACAAGTAGTCGCAGGCCACTTAATACTGAGCCAACAGGATTTCCCCTAGGACCAGATATGGGGTGTATGAAAGACAGAGTCCATGATGCCACTGGGATGTTTTCTCCATGAAGAGAAAGTAGAAATCCTTGTCAAAGGCTCTCCATCAGGTAGGGGCCGTCTCAGCCATTCAGTCCTGGATGCCTTAGGTGTGATACACAAGCTAGACCTGCAAGTGGAGAAGTGGGAGAGACAGTGTCCACACTAACTTTGCTGCTTGTGTTATGGGGTAAGTTGTGGTAATAAATGAACTACTCTGTAGGTTGACAAGGAAACCAACACAGAAGATCTCTTCCCAGAAGAAGCGGCAAGCATCCTGAAGGAGCGACCCGGACGCCGGGCCCGTGGTTCGCCTTTTGTTCGCAGTAGTACTATTGTCCGTTCTCAGACTTTCTCGCCCGGAGCACGAAGCCAGTATGTTTGCCGAGTGAGTACAAATAAATTCCTTTGCCACTTGTCTGGAACATTTCCTTCTTTTGTTCTCTGCTGTGTTTTCCTCTTTACTATTTATGCTAAAAGACATATGTATTCTCATAAATCATACCAGTTGATCGATGAATACCACACACATATGGAGATGAAATCAGCATTGAGCTTCCATCTCCCACCCTCATCCTGCTCTTGTCTAACTCTGCATCGCTTCAGGGTTGGCATTTGTTTTCCCAGGATTTTCAGTGTTGTTTACTCACCAGCTCCGTCAAGAGGCAAGCATACCATTGCCACATAAGGCTAAAGAATAATGAGTTGACTGACGGTCACTAAACAGTGACTGACTTGAATCAGGTTGCAATCTGGGAGACAGGGCCTTGCTGCTGTAGTGTATCCATGTCCCCTGCAGAAGGGTGACAGTGACCTTCAAGACTCCAGGTGCTGAGCCCATAGGTTCCGACTCCCCCATGTCTAAGTTCCTACCCAGTGGGAAAGGGGGAGACACTCAGTGGTTCTCAGCATTGGCTGCACCTGGCTACGGAATCACATGGGGAAGTTTCCCCATGTACTGATGCCCAGGTCCTATCCCAGAGGCTCACAGGTGGGGCATGCACATCAGAACTTGGAGAGCTCTCAGATGGTTCTAATATGCACATATGGATGTGGACCCTCGTGTAGGTGGAAGAGAGAGCTGAGGCAGCGTAGTCATTGAAGACAGGACAGTGAGTTGGTGGTCAGCAGGTAGTGGCAGTGTGATGTAGACAGCATGGAGCTGGAGGAGGTGGTGTTTAAGGAATGAGGCTCTTTTCTAGAAAGCAGAAATCTAGCAAATGCAAGTAACCAATAGAGTAAAATGCTGAGTACAAGCGCTGCCTTTCATGAGCCAGGTTGTAGTTGTTATCCATAGGGCAGAAATGTTACTGACTCCCTGTGGGTCCATTGATAGACATGAAAGAGGACCAGAGGATTGGTGGTTTTGTTTTATTTTGGTTTTGTCTTTCATTTTCCCTTGAAACTTCTGTTTTAACTGAAATCCAAAGACCTGGTAGTAGCACCAGAAAGAAGTCTTAAGTGAGTTTGAATGTCTGTGAAGAGAAAATAATCCCATTTGGAATACATACAAAGAAAGCATAGTGAATTTCTGATCACTTGTCTCTGAACATCATTCTTTTTGATGCAGCTTTATCGTAGTGACAGTGACAGTTCAACACTTCCCCGGAAGTCTCCCTTTGTCCGAAATACTCTGGAAAGACGAACCCTTCGCTACAAACAGGTATGTGCCATATAAACCAATGTGGAATTTATACTTGCCATAGGAGTTATTTTATAACCCATACAAAGTAATATTTTAGATGATACTTAAGGTCATATTAATTAAAAGGTAATGATATTTTCATTTTCTTGTTTTTAGTATATAATTTTGAAAGCATATATATTATGTTATCAATCTTAAGACAGTATCATTTCACCTAATTTGTGATCTTCTTAGCTGTTGAAAGGAATGAGCAATAATTTCTATGTAATAGTTACTTCTTTTTTTTGTTTTGTTTTTTTTTGTTTTTTTTTTTAATTTTA
>NW_022900951.1:6721976-6727013 GCF_012274545.1 Fukomys damarensis
ATTTTATTGAGTTTATTGGTACATTTTAGGGATACAGTACAGTTACATTCATTGTTGGGATCATGTACCTCTACATGGCAAGTCTTGATTCTCATTTTTTCCCCTTACCTCTGCCCTCCCTTCACCCCCTCCTCCCCTCCCCATCTACAAACACTTTATTTTCATCTTTTCATTCTCTCACATTTTTTTCTTTTCCCTTTTTGTTCTTCCCCTACGCATCATAGTTACTTCTTTTTTATAGGAAAACATATCATATACATATTGTATATAGTTTAGAAAATTTGAGTTTTTCAACATACAGCATTCTTCTCATCAAAATACATAGGGCTGTTCCGTGGTTTTCATTTTCTTTGCTTTCCAAGGTCTTTTGCATCACGCCAGCTTATACAGTTTGGTGATTTTAGTTTGTTAGGTAGTGAGTCCTTGTCTTTTCTAGGAAGGATCTTTAGGAATATATATTTTTAAAAATCTGATTTCCTCGTGGGAGTTGTACTCACAGGAGCTGACAACGGAGAATTATAAGAAAGAACATAATTTAGCTATAAAACTTTTTAATACAACACTTTTGATATTTTAGGAGAGTTCCTTCTTTGCCTTGGGGGCTGTATTATGTTTTGTAGGATGTTTAGCAGCATCACTGACCTCAACCTGCTGGTTGCCAGTGGCATCCACCCACACACCAGTTATGATGCCCCAAAATATCCCTACAACATGGCCAGATGTAACCTTGGCTGCCAGATTGCCCTTGAGTGAAATCTACCAATCTCTGCTATGAATTTATTATGCTTTTTAGAGGAAGTTTTAGTTATTAAAGTAGGACTTACATTTGCATTTAAGTTATGTGTATGTGCAAAATGGCATTTTGTATAAAATCATGCATTCAACCTACCAAGCAAGGGTGATCTGCTAATGGACTTGTGGTGTTTTTACAGTATGTCCCAGGGTTCTTGTTTCCATTGTTCTAACCCCATGAACAAAGGGGTTCTCTTAGGGCTTTTGAGAACACAGCATATTTGCTTACTTGAGACTTACATAGGAAGGAAAGTTTTTGATAACCTGTATGTGTGTGTGCACGCAGGAATGGGTGTGTATGAAGATTTTTTAGACATAAATCACTGATGTGGTTGTAACCCCCCCATACACCATGCGTTTTTAAGATTTTTTTCCATGTCAGTATGTTTTTTCAACTTTTACTATGGCTGTATTTTATGCTGGCCTTGTAATTTATTTAATCAGTTTCCTGCTGTTATATATTTAGGACTTTTCCCCTGCCATAAACCTTAATTGGACAACTTTTGTATGTTAGCAGCTGTATCTTTCACATGCAGGTCAAAAAAGAAATCTCAGAACCAAAGACAATGCACATTTTACATTTTAGAAATGTATTATCAAATGACACTTCTGAAAGATTGTACTTAGTTTTGATCCTGCCATCCCTGTATAAGAGGACCTGTTATTCCATACTTTTACAAATACACAGGTCATCATTAAAGAAAGCAATTTGTGGTTATTGACTTTGAGATCAAACTAGAGATTTAATCATGCCCCAATCTATGTAATTTTAAACACGAACCATGGTTAGGAAAATACCTGTGACACAGCAGTGTCCTGTTTATTATGGAAGAAACTTCCAGAAGGCCAGGCAGGTGGGTTAGCCCAGGCGGGCATGTACATTCGCAGCCTCTGTCACTACAGTCCTGCAGGTCCTCCCTGGCCGAGCTCATGGCCCGTACATCCCTGGACCTGGAGCTGGATCTCCAGGCATCAAGAACACGGCAGAGGCAGCTGAATGAGGAGATCTGTGTCCTCCGTGAGCTGAGGCAGCGTTTGGAAGATGCCCAGCTCCGAGGCCAGACCGACCTCCCCCACTGGGTGCTCCGGGATGAGCGATTCCGCAGCCTGCTGAAGGAAGCAGAGAAGCAGGTGAGAGGTTGGGCCTGCAGCTCTGCCTGCTCATGGGTGCTGCCCTCTGCTCTGGCTCTGCTTGGGTACTGAAGTGCACCTCCCCGTGATGACGTGGGAATTGAAGTGTTCCAGGCACTCGGCTGATGGAGCCAGGCCTCCCCCTCTGTGAGCTGGGAGGGTGGCATTGGTGGAGGCACCAGCATGCACCTGGGGGTCTCTGGCTGAAGGAGTCCCAGGCCCTTCCCACCTTGTGGGGGGCATGTCATGGGGTCTGGGTCAGCCAGGCCTGACTCCAGCCACCCTCATCGATACCTGTGAGGGATTCCTTGGTGGATGAGGATAGCCTTTCTCTCTCTGTGGCTTGGATTGGTTCTTCTGGCTCTAGGACTGGGAGTGAACTCATCCTTCTTCCCTTAGAAAGCTAGCAGCAAAAACATCTTGCTCATCAAATACTTATGTTCCAGACAAGACAGACCAAACTTGACTACCATCAAGAGCAAGCAGCTGAGAAGATGCTGAAGAAGGCCTCCAAAGAGATCTACCAGCTGCGTGGGCAAAACCACAAAGAACCTATCCAAGTGCAGACCTTTAGGTATGGGAGAATAGAACACTGCCCAACTTTCTTTTTTGTTGTTAATGTTTGTGATACACAGTAATGGCATTCATCTTGGGGAATTGGTACATGCACATATTGCATCCTGATCATCTTTACTCACCCATCCCCTTTTCCTCAGTCACTGCTTTCTTTTTACTGTTGTACCTCTGTTATTACAAAAAGCAAAGCAAGTCTTCAAAAACACTGTAATCTACACTGCAAGTGGCATTCCTACTGCTAGTAGCATTTTGATGATTTCTTCTGATCTTTCTTCCTATACACCGATTTTAAATGCCACCTGTGATCATAATATGGAGTCAGTTTTTAAAAATCAACATATCAGGGGCCAGGGATTTAGCTTAGTGGTGCTGCCACCTGCCTTGCCAAGTGCAAGGTCCTGAGTTCAATCCACGGTGCCAAAAAAAAAAAAAAAATCAACATATCTCATGCATCTAGCTTCTTTCATTTATAATGTTTTTTTAAAGTTCATCCACATAGTAGAGACTTATTCCTGAATAATACTTGCTTGACTTTTATCCTAAATTATTGTATGTCCTTAATATTTATATTCCCATTGTAAACTAGCATGAAATATTGTAATGTACTTTAATAATGATTTAGAATTCGTTTATCCATATAGGTTTTCATTTTTTACTCACATATAAATAGAACAAATATTTCCTGTACACCTGCTATATACCAGGCACTGTTTTGGGCAGTGGAAATAAATAACCCCCTGCTCTTATAGGCCTTCACAACTTCTATAAAATTTAGATACTTTGTATACAAGGAGATGTGTTATTGGGAACTTAAATTTAGTTCTGTGAGTAAGAAAAAAAAAAGTCATTGTCATGAGAGCTTCCAGTCAGCTTTCAGTATGTTCAGATCAGCTTCTAATCTGCAATTCTTTCTAATTCCAGGGAGAAGATAGCATTTTTCACAAGACCAAGGATTAACATACCTCCTCTCCCAGCCGACGACGTTTGATGTAGTGCGTTGTGCACATGAAGTATTTATCTGCCTGTTTTATTTTCATGAAGTTCTTAGATTAGCTAAATTTGTCTTTTAAAATATTTGTGCAAAGCTATTAATATACACATTTTGTAAAGAAACATATATCTATACATATATATTTTATAATAGTGACAGCAACAGGGCTTGGTTTTTCCTTGTTGTGAAATCGACATCTCTGAAGACAGGTTATTTTATAAAAGATCAACTATCATGTTAAGAGTGTACAGTTTTTACGCTGTTTTATTTGACTTAAAGGCTGGAAGACAGAAACGAAGTGAGTTCAGGCAAATTCACTGTATTGTAATTTATTTATAGTACTTTTTTTTCCTTGAAGGAAAATACTGACTTTAAGATGTATTTTAAGACTGAAATTTTGTTCTTCAGTGTTGTCATGGAGTAGAATGGGACTTGGGGCCGGTTTTGTTTCTGACACCCGAAACACAAACACTATGTACTAAATTTGTCACTTGTATCCGTTTCTCATAGGCGCATGTGTCATGTATATCGTACATTCTCGCTCTCTTGTGTCATGTTAACACATCAGCTGCAGTGGTTCAGTCCTGATTCATAAGCCATGTGTGCGGTGCTGGGCTCAGTGTCCCGTGTATACTGGGCGCTCATTGCTCTTCATTGCCGTGTTGTTGTCTGATGCATCTTTTTGTGCTTCCCACGAGTCTGAAGCTGGTGACAGAACCTCCGGCGTCCCAGGTTTCAACCTGCCTGTCCACGGTAGCTGTCCACACTGCCTGTACTTGTCAGATCGAATGCAGCCCAACTCTCGCACACTGCCTCTCATCCTAAGGGATGAGGTGCAGGTGGGCTCCTGCTTCCTGAAGGAAAGCTGAGAGGGAGCTCAGGGTGCACACTCGCAGTGTAGCCGAGGGTAAAGACAGCATCATGGCATAGACATAACCTTGGAAGTTGCTTTTTTTGTGTGGAGAGGACATGTGGGTACCTTGAGTTACCCAGTGAGTCATTTATAGGAGAGTGTTTGAATTAAATCAGAATGCCCCCCCCATATTGGAGTCTACCCAAGGTTCTTCACCAAATCTTAGAACTAGCTCATGAGCAAAAAAATTAATGTCACGAAATATGCCATTGTTATTCTTTTAAATGCCAAATGATAGAGATCGTTTGCCTAGTACATATTTATTACATGTGAAATGCACTCTCCTTTCTGAGACCTTGGAGAAGTGAATGAGATAGTCACAGGAAATGTCAAAGAAAACAGAACGTTCTTTTCCTTGATCTTTCTTCCCCTCCCTTAGAAATGTCCCTTTTAATCAGGTCTTTCTTCTCGTTGATCTGTAACCCCTCCCCTTCCCCCTATAACCCACTTTCCTTTTTACATTTATTAAAAATGAATTTTGTAAAAGTGTTTCATTGACATGTGACCAATCACAGACGAAGGAATTTGTCAGTGGTGGTGAGACTGAAAACTTTATGCTTTTCATGGTTGTCATCTCTTGCTATGTATTCCTGCTTCTAGTCTTGCTTTTCTTTTTTTTTTTTTTTTTTTTTTT
>NW_022900951.1:6727352-6742879 GCF_012274545.1 Fukomys damarensis
TTTTTTTTTTTTTTTTTTTTTTTTTTTTGCCTTTTTTTTGAGGCGGGACCAGTTCCTTTTTATACCAGCCCATGGCAGCAGCAGAGCCCCATACCATTGGTTCTTAGGAGAGCTGCCTTTCTCTGTGCCCCTACACTGTTGAGAGCTTATAGTCTAATAAGAGACGTCTGCTGCTGGATGCTGTGGTGTGTGCAGGGCAGAGCTTTCCAGTCTTACATGCATGGCTCCCTAGATGCGAGACAGTGCTTTGGTCACAGGGGCCCTGCACCACTTTTTACAGCTGCCCCAGGCAACTTGCTCTAAGTGAGTTGGTAGGATGAGGCAACTTTTCTGCCCACCCTATTAAGTTTCAAACCCATTGTGCCAATACCAGAAGCCTCCAGATAAGTGTTTTCTACTGTAACTGCCCAGGTTATGCAGATGTCTAGGTGGAGTGCTTCCCTCCCATCCCCAGGAGTTTTGTTTTTTTAAGAATCTCACCTTTGCCCTGAGAGAAATAGCTGCAGCCCCTGCTGTGGTGTCAGTCCAAGGAACATCTGTGTCTGCCACCTTTCTGTGTCGCCTCTCCCTGCCACCGCATCCTTGACTGCTTTTGCAGCTGAATGGAAGGAACCCTGGCAAGTAAGGCAATTTCAGCCTAGTGCGAGAGGGGAAGGGAGCAGTTCTGTGCCATGCGCCTGCACTGCATGGGTGGGAGGCTGCCCCATGAGCTGGAGGACACAAAGCACCCTCCTCTGCTTCTCATTCATGATCTGGTGACTGCCAGCTAGTTACGACGGCCACACCCCGAAAACATCTGCTTCGGGGACACTTTCATCTGCTGTTACAATTTGTGCAAATGCAGGACCTTGTGAGAAAGGAAACTCTGCCATGTTTTATGAGCAGTTCTGGTCCAGAACTGATTAGAATTCTGCCACCAGGGTTTTTACAACATATAAAAGGGAATTTGGTTTTTACTTTTATCTAATTACTGCATTGTCAGGCTTTGATTGATAATCGCTGAGATAAGTAACCTTCTGTCGTGGGAATAAGTTGTAATCAGTACTCATCTCTGTTTTTGTCACTGTTTTCTCTGATTGTGTCATGTGTATTGTTTGAAAATATTTCTTCTACAAAATTAAACTAACACCTTAAAACAAAGTGGAAGTGTGTGTGTGTGTGTGTGTGTGTGTTTAAACCTTATAATTATGGGGACTTGAATGTATAAAAATGGGCTGGGTGTGTAGCTTAATGTAAAGTGTGTGCTTAGCATGAATGAGACCCTGGGTTCCATTCCCAACACAAATAAATAAATGAGCATATTTTAAGACATAAAAAGAGATACACAATCAGAGATAGTAAAATGGGTACACATACAGACTTCACCTGATGTCAACCTGGGTCAGTCATGGCTGATCTTATTCTTATCTTCACCCATGTCCCCCTCTTGTGATTTGAAGCACATCCCACATAATTCATCTATAAATATTTCAGTATATATAGCTGTATTGGGAAAAATCCCACACATATAATATCCTTATAGTTTAATAATTCCTTAATGTCATTAAATATTTAAATATCCCATATTAATTTTGTTATTTGTCTGTTATTTTTATTTTTATTTTTATTTTTGGCACTAGGGATCGAACTCACAACCTGTACTTGCGAGGCAAGCGCAGTGTCACTGAGCTAAATACCCAGCCCTGGCTGTCATTCTTTTAACTCCGAATCCAAATATTTTTTAATGTCTGGGCTTTGTTGGTAAAGACTTTCTTAAGATATAATTTATATATCATGCAATTTACCCATTTAAAGCATATAATTCAGCAACTTTAATATATTCAGAGTTGTACAAATATCACCATAATAATTTTGATACATCTTCATCACCTTAAAAAGAAACTCCCACCTCTATTAGCTGTCACTGCTCATTGCTACTTGCTTCTCTGTAGGTTTGACTATTCAGGCCTTTTATATAGATGGAATTATAAAATATACTCTGTATAATGTTTCAAGGTTCATCCACATTGTAGCATGTCTCAATATTTCATCTTTATGGCTGCATAATCATCTATACAAATATACCTCATTTCATTTATCCAGTTGATAGACTTTAGGTTGATTCCACTTTTGAGCTATTATAAATAATGCTGATGTGATCTTTTATGTTCTAGCGTTTGTGTGGATGCATTTTCATCTCCTGTGAGTGTACCCCTATACCTAGGAATGGAATTTCCGGGCTGTATGGTAACTCTATGTGTAACCTTTGGAGGAGCTGCCAGACAGTTTTCCAAAGCCGCCGTACCATTGTGCGCTTCCCCCAGCAGTGTCCCAGGATTTCCCTTTTTCACATCCTGACCAACACTTGTTATAACATTTTCATTATAGCATTTGTAGAAGGTAAAAAGTGCTTTCTCAAAGCCATGTTTTGTTTTCAGTCTACAGGCTTGAATACACATGAAATTCGTTGAACAGGTTACATGTCCAGCAACTCCTCACTTTCTGGACTTAGCTGATTTATGTCCCTGTGAACATTTTCCCCAGCATGTACCTATAATTTGGTAATTGGCTGTAAAGGCTTGATCACAATGTATTCTTTACATTTTGTTTCTTTTGGGGGAAGAGTGGGTGGCAAGACCTCCCAAATGGTCATCCACCAAGTGACTTATAGAGTCCTATAGTATTTTTGTAATGTCAGCAGCTATTGATAATGTCTAGACCCTCCCTAAGAGCTGCAAAATGATATTTTAGTCCTACTACTTGTTTCTAGTTGAGCTAACTTTATAAAGAGAAAGTTACTGATCTATATGGTTACCTTGTAGTATAGTATCTATGGGAAAAGCAAGATAAATGCTTGATTCTTGTAAGTTTTCAAAATGAATTGTTTGACTACCATTGTGCAGTGGTGGCCAATTTTTTTATTTTTGAGATTTTTCTTTGTAGCATCATTATCAGTACATAGGTTTAACAGGTTGGTGGTGCTTTAATCTCATAGTGTTGCCCTCACTGATGCTCAGAGTCACTTGTCTGGCTAGGGGAGCCTCTGCTGGATGGCTGCTGGGCCCTTTTGTTATGACCCCCCGCCAATGGTCTGAGATGGCTGCCTTGCCATCCTACATGGCCAGGTGATTCTAAGCTGTAACTGGTCATTTTTCCAGGGTGACTTAGATTTTTGATGCCAGAGGTTCTTGTCACTACCAGGTTAGTCATTTTTAGGTCTTTTTAATGGATAGCTAGCTAGACAATATTTTAGAAGGATAAAAGGGGTGGTGGAAATAGAATATCACATCCCCACTCATTTACTTTATCCCATGTCACATATACACATGTTTCAAAATAGCAATACCGCTGGGCTTGGTGGTGCACACCTGTAATCCCAGCACTTGGGAAGCTGAGGCAGGAGGATCTCTGTGAGTTCGAGACCAGCCTGGGCTACATAGTGAGTTCCAGGTCAGTCTCAACTACATAGTGAGACCCTGTCTCAACCCCGCCACCCACACACAAATAGCAATACCAACCAACAGCATAGTTCCGGGATGCTGCTTGAAATTTTTCTTGCATATGTTTTAGTCCTTACGGTGTGTCTTACTAGGAAGATGCAGTCAGATTACTGCCAGCAGGTGTAGCTCTGTGGTACAGCATGTACCTAGCATGTGCAAAGCCCTGGGTTCAATCTCTAGCACCTCAATAACTAATAAAAATTACTAATGTGGAATATTTCCTTCCGTGTGGTTAAGCTATTACCCTGATACATGTGTGTTCGTCTTTATTTGGATACTTTTAAGATACTGGGAATGGAAGCAGGGCCTTTTGCACACTAAGCAAATCCTGTACCACTGAGCTACAAACCCAGCCCCTTTTAAACTTTATTTTCTGAGTCAGCTTCTTGCTGAATTGCCCAGGCTGGCCTTACAATTGTGATCCTCCTGCCTCAGCCTCTTGAGTTGCCGTGATTATAGGTGTGTGACACTGGGCCAGCTATTGTAGATTTTTATGGCTTGGTCTTTTAAATTTGATTTTATAAATGTATAAAATACAATGATAGTTCTAAAAACATACAAAAGGAGTTGTATTCAAAGGAGTCTAATTTTCACTTGGGAGGCTGAGGCAGGAGGAGAATCGCTGTGAATTCGAGACCAGCCTGGGCTACATAGTGAGTTCCAGGTCAGTCTCAACTATGTAGTGAGACCCTGTCTCAAAAAAACCAAAATAAACAAAAAAATAAATAAATAAATGAGTCTAATTTTTATTCTTGCCTCTCTACCTTATTCATTTTCTCTCTACAGGTAGCCATTTAAAAATGTTGTTTCATTTTAAAAATGATTATATGTGTATATACATTTATATTTATGTATGTGCACATATACAAACATTACACACATATGTGTAAATGTATATATACAAATAAGTACACATCTATGTTTTTGTTTCTCCCCTTTGTTGAATAAATGATAGCACAACAAATACACTTCACCACCAGCGTTTTCACTTAAAAATATATCCTAGCAGGGCTGAGGAATAGTTCAGTGGTAGAGAATTTCGTAGCATTCACTTAAGCACACACACCTATTATACCAAGTGTGAGATACTTTGTTAACAATTAAAATATTTTCTGCAGAAATAAAAAGGTATAGTATTATTAGGGAATGAGTTTAGAGAGAGATTAGCAAATGAAAATATGTTCTTCAAAGCTCATGATACACAATGTATTTACCATTATAATTCTTTACGTATTTTGTTATGAAAAATTATTTTTTCATAGAACTTTTATATTTTCTTTATTAATATCTATTTATATTACATTAAAATAAATCTGTAGCAGCTGCTGTAAAAATTTTCCTCCAATCTCTCTTCCCATCTTCACATCTCCCACTCTTCTGTTTCTGTCTTCTCCTCTTGCCTCCAATAACACCTGTCATTGGGTTTAGGGCCCACCTGGTTAATCCAGGATGATCTGAGCTTGAGATTTTAATTTAATTACCTTGGTAAAGGTCAAAAATAAGTTCACATTCCCAGGTTCCAGGTTGACTTATCTTTGGGGCCACCAAAAGCTTACCTTTCAGCCCTCATTCTGGCCCCAAAATTCACATCCATCCTACATATAAAATAAATTCCTCCTATACCCACACTCCCAAAAGTGGTACATGTAGGTATTTTTCATTCCTTTTTATCTTTGAACAAGGGATTAGTGGATTTCTATAGTTCATTCAACCATTTTCTGATTGTTTCTAGTCGTCTGATATTAAAAATGACTCAACACATCACCCTGAGAAGCTGAGGCAGGAAGATCACAAGTACAAGCTCAGCCTGGGCAATTTAACAAGATCTTTTCTCTAACAGGAGGGGGATGTCAAAGCCCTGGGTTCAATCCCTACTACCACCAAAAACAAACAAAAAACTCAACAATCAATAATGTTAGGATTTCTGCCAGATAGATCCTTAGAATTGAAATCTCTGGGTCAAAGGTGAATATGGAATCCCGCTAGGCATCATCACACTTCCCTTCCAGAGGGTGTACCATTTTGTATTCTCATCAGTGCTGTGTGAGTCTCCCTACAGCCTCGCACTAGCACATCACATGAGTGCTTGCCGCTTGCAGAAGTGAGAAATCAGAGCCTGGGCTAAATCAGTACTCTTGGGAGCGAAGCTGCTCTCATGCAGAGGCTGCTGGTAACCTTTAATCCTTGCCAGGGGTAGCTGTGCTTCCTTTTGTCTTTTTTAATGCTTTCCTGGCTATTTTTATTTGTTCTTCCAAGTGAACTTTATAATCATTGTCTAGCTCCAGGAAAAATAAGTGAAGAACTCTTAACTGGAATTGTGGTAAACTTACAAATTTGGGAGGTCTGGCATGTTTATGGGGTTGAATCCTCTCATCCAAGAAAGTATTATTTATTTCCACTTGTTCAAGACCAGTTTTACGTCTCCGAGGAATGTTTTCCAGTCTTATTCATATACATTTTGGAGATTTCTTGCTAGGTTTTTGTCAGTTTTGGTTTCCAGTCCCTTCTTAAGGCCCTATCACCACGTAAAGGCCTGGCTTTCCAGAGCTGCCACAATGATAGTCAAAGTTCAACACGAGGTTTGGAAGGGAGAGAGCACATTTAAACCACAGCAGCTAGGGACCAGGGATTTAGCTCAGTGGTGCCACCGCCTGCCTTGCAAGCACAAGGTCCTGAGTTTGATCACTGGTACCAAAAAAAAAAAAAATTAAACCATAGCAAGCTAGTGTTTCCCCATTAAATAAGATGTGAGCTTTAGGGAGTAACACACACACACACACACACACACACACACATCTTATGTTGAAGCATCTTTCCATTTCTATTTTCTTGAGTGTTTTTCACATGAATAGGACCTGGATTATTTTCAAATTCCTCTTCTCCATTTACTGAGATTCAAATATGATTTTCCTTCTTAGTTCTAACAAGATTATTGATTATATTAATGAATTTCCCAACAGAGAACTATCTTTGCTTTTGTAACAAACTCCAGTGGTCACGATGAATATATTTTAATGTGCTTTGAGGCTGCTTTGTAAGTATTTGTACTTTTGGCATTGATATACTAAATTTTTTTTGTAGTGAAATCTTTGCCAGGTGGAAGATCAATGTCATTCTCCATTAAACAAATGTGGAAGTTTTTCTTTTTCTTGGCTTGCAGGATAATTTGGGAAGAATTCTGCTGCAAAGCAACCTGGGCTGATATATGTTTTATTTGTTTTTTATTTTATTTTTGCAAGGAAGCTCTTTAAGTCTTTATTTCTGCTATGGAATCTGGTCTTTCAAAACTTTCTTGAGATCGGTTTTGGTAAGTCATAGTTTATTTTTAAATTATTTGTTTACCAATTTGTCTGTAAACAGCTGCACAGAGCAATCTCTTCTAATTTCCTTTTGTTTGCTGCTCTTCTCCTCGTCATACTTTCTGTACTGGTGCTGTCTTCCTCATTTTTCCTCCATTTGGGCTAGTTACTGGACTTTTAAAACAATTCTCTCTATTTTTAAAAGAGAAGAGTTTGTATTTTATTAGTCTTGCTATTTTCTGTTTGATGGATGAAACAAACGTCAAAGTGCTGCTTTTATTTTTTTTGATGCCTTTATTTTTAATTATCCTGTGTTCTGCTTTATTATGTCTTTCATAACTGTGTCTTTTATACTCGTCTGAGTTTAATGTGTTTTTTAAACTTTAAAATGTGCATCACTAAATCAAGTTAGTGCTATGAATTTTTCTCTGTCAACTAATATGCTGTGCTTTCGTTATCACGATTTCTAAGAAAGTCTGTCATTTCATTTTGGCTTTCTCTTTCAATGCAAGAGATGTTTATTGCCCCTCTTTATATTTTTCCAGATGTAAAGGTCTGGGCAAATTTTTGTTAATTTCTAGCTTGACTGCAATGTAGTCAGAAAATCCTGTTTGTGTTATTTTTCTTCTGTGGAATCTATTGAGGTTTTCTTTGTGGCCTGTGATATAGTCAGTTTTTGTGATTACTCTGTGAAAAGCAGGCACATTCTGTATAATTAGGGTTCAGAGTGATTAATTCACATATGCATACATACATTTGTACATATGGTATTACTTTCTGGGCCTGCCGTAACAAATTATCACAATGTCGCTGACTTAAAACACCAGAAATGTATTTTCTCCCAATTCTGGAGGCCAGCAGACTGAAATCAAGTTGTGGGCAGGGAAAGCTACCTCTGAAGAGTCAAGAGAAGGACCTGTCCTGCCTCTTAATAGCTCCTGGTCGCTCCAGGCCACCAACTCCAGGCCACCACTCTAGTCCCCGCCTCTGCTTTCTGTTTTCTCCGGTGTGTCTCTTTCTCCCCAAATTTTCTTCTCCTTTTCCTTATGAAGACACGAGTCCTTGGATTTATGGCCCACCCTGTGTTTTATCTTGAAGATCCTTCATTAAATACATCTTCAAAGATGCTATTTCCAAGTAAATCATATTCTGGAATTTAGAGTGGACATGAATTAGGGCAGCAGAGCACACATGCATGACAGCCACCAGGCATAGCTACCTGCACATATCCAGGCTCTACTTGCTTGGCTGTCAGTCATGCTACCTGGGTGCTCTCCATCTTTTCTCAGCTCTTGTCTTCCAGAGCAAGTGGGGTAGGTACCTTGACTGGTGTGTTGATGTTTCTAGTTTTTCTCCCCTCACTGGTAGCTCCTCGTTTTGAAAGCTCTTGCTGTATTATTAGAAGCACAGGCACTACTGACGCTTAAATTTTCACTGTACATTTGCAGCCTACAGCACTGTGAAGTGGTCCTCGTGTCTCTCTCAGTGCTCTTTGGTTTCAATTCTGTCTTATCAAATACCAAGAGTGTTTTCATTTTATGTTTTTGTTTTTCCTTATGTATCTGTACATTCTGTATTTTTTATCTTTTTGCTTTAGTTGTGTTGGTTTCTCCACAGATTAGTATTATGTCGTGCTTCAATTAGATATTCTTAAAATGTTTTTAGCAAATAATTTGGCTATTTACATTTCTTAATATTGCTTCATGAAAAAAATGCACTTAGCTCTGGTCCAGGTGGAAATTTCCAACTGCTGTCTGGCCCTGCTGCTGGCAGTGTAGAAACTTGTCCTGAGAAATGGTCTTTTTGTTCTGGCTCATCTTTGTAGTGGTCAATAGATCCTTTTTGTTTCAGGCATCTCTGTGTCTCAAAAGGTTTGGTTTCAACACTGTTGTAATAAATGAACACAAACTTAGCAGCTTAAAGCAATACTTATCTGTCCTTTTAAATTTCTGGAGGCCAGAAGTTAAAAATGAGTCACCCTGGGCTAACACCAAGGTGTTGGCAGGGTTGCATCACTTCTGGAAGCTCTCAGGGCCAAGCTGTTTCCTTGCCTCTTCCAGCTTCTAGAGGCTGCTTCTGTTTATTTCCTTATGGCCCCATTTTCCAGGTCCACAATGCAGCATTTTCAAAGTGCTCTCTCTCTCTCTCTGACTCTCCTGTCTGTCTCTTATAAGGTCCCTTCTGATGACACCAAACCCATTGGAATAATCTAGGTGAATCTCCTCAGCATCTCGGGATCCCTAATTTAACCACATCTGTAAAAATCCTATTGTCTTATAAAGTGACAACCACAGTTTGGGGATGATTGTCCAGCTACCACAGAAGTACATGTTTTTGAAGGGCCTATTTCCATACTGGGGAATGAATGCCCTCTTGCTTGCATTGCATGCTTTGCTTTGAAACAACTCATTAGATGCTCCTCTCTCCTCTTGACAAGGTTTGTAGACCACTGGCAAAGTCCAAAGGCAGAAGATGCCCATTTTGTATGGAAAGCATTATCCTGTGGAAGCATTATCCCTGAGACCTCTGGCTAGAGGCACACAGCCTTTTGCAACCCATGCCTTTCCATAATTCCCACCAACAGAAACTCTGGCCAGATTTCCTTTTCTACCTTGCAGTTACAGGCAGAATCCTAAGGGTAATAAGCAGTGGAATTAGATTTAGCACAATAGAATTAGTTTAACAGAACTGCTTCACAGCACTGTCTAATGGAATTACCTGCAATGATGGATTTGTTCTATGTCGGCACCAAAAACTGTCTCCACTAGCCACGTGTGGCTCTCGAGCACTTGACACATGGCTAGTGTGACTGAGGAACTGAAATTTTACTTTAAATTAATTTCAACATAAATAGCACCCGTGGGTGGTGGCTCTTTCAATAGGTCGGTGATATTTTAGAAGAATCATATTTGTAATGCAAAGCATCAAGTCAACAGCTGTTGTCAAAAGCCAGGTTCAATGTGAGAGAGGCTGTTGCTTGTCTGGGTGCAATGAAATAAATTACTTTGGTGGTCCATGTGTGATGGAGATGCTACATAATAATTGCTACTGTGCGTTGCTCTCCAACTCCCGATTCAGTAATGTCAAGCCAGACCCAGAGGAGAGTTTAAACCAAGGGAATCAGCACATTTTATAAATCAAGGCTCAACCTGCTCTATCCTCGGAGAGCTGTGTTGTTTGACATTGACCAGCACATCACCAGGCATCTGCCAATTTGAGCAGACAGGCCTACAGAGTGGCCTTAGCACTATCTTGAGTTTCCTGGCACTCAAAGAGTAAAAGGAGACACAGCCACACAGTTCTTATTGTAGAGAAGGAAAACCCATATAGTTTCTTAGGGGAAGCAAGACTTCTTTTACCCCTTAGACCTATGCAGAATCATTTCTTAGCTTTCCTAGAATGGATAATGTGTTTGACAACAACTCCCCTGCAAAACACAGAGGGATAGTAAAGACACTGCTTGTCACATCAGCCAACGGTGGCCCTGTGGGTAGATGTCAGGGTAATTTGCTTCAACTTTGCAGCTTTTAGAGGTTCACTGTGATCTATAAACACAGCTCAGAATGCTCAGGAAGGGCTGGGTTGCAAAGCTTTATATTCCATGCCATTTACTTATTCCCTAAATCTTTTTTGACACAGGCCATGTGCATCACATCTAGCTAGGATGTAGGAGGAATTCATTCATTCATTCATTCATGGCAATGTGTTCAGGTGTAAAAAGCTCAGGACACAAAGATGAAGTAGGGTCCTCACTTCCAGGTTTTATAGGACTCACATTTACAGAATAATTTACCTGATATTCAGGGCTGAAATTTAGAGGAGGCAAGAAAGACTTTTTGGGAGACCAAAATGGAAGTGGGTGCCAAAAAAATGCAGTGTTCAAGATAATATATTATTTATGAAAATAAAAATTAATGCAAAAGTTCACAATGCACAACATATCAAATATAAAAACAAAGGCAGACTGTTGTTTGTTTGAGGCCTCTGCATTACTGGACAAGGGTAGTAGTCATTTCTAATTAGCCAGGCGTTACAGGTTCCCCTAAATGAATTTAATATGGGTCAGCAATGGCATGCAAATAAACTGAGCAATGGGGGCTTTATATGTAGCTGTGTGTGTGTGTGTGTGTGTGTGTGTGTTAGTTGTAGAGAATTTATTAACTTTTTCCACTTGGTTCAAAATCTTGGAGACTATTTGGAAAATTGCATATAAGGGTACACATTTTTCCTTGTGTCTTAGGTTCCAATAAAGCACTATTTCCTCTTTCCAGCTGGCTTACTTAAGCCTCAAAACGCCCCCAAAATGTGGATACTATTTATTACTCCTCCTCCCCCTCTCTTGTTTTGTAGAAGGGAAAATGAAGGCTCCTGAGGCAAGGCAAAATAGCACCGACAGTAATATTGTGATATAGTCATGGAACACATTGGGGCAGTGTATGATGACAGGAGCTAATTTTTGGTTGAGAATATTTGGGAACAATTTTAGTTCTGGTGTAACAGGTTGTGGCCTGGAGGCTGAGCAAAATTCTATCATTTAAAGTCAGGTAAATCCAGCTCCCTCCAAGAGCTCAAGGGTTACTGTGGCCAGTAACCCTTGGGTAGAACCTGGAGCGTGCTAAGTGAGGGTCCCATGGGGCTGTGACTCAGTAGAGGGGTTAACAGGATGGCCAGGAACAGTTCCTGGGGAGAAGCCAGGGTACCCCACATAGGACTCAATCTGATGCTGATGTCAGGGCTGTCTGGGAGCCTGTACACAAGATGGGGACAGAACATTTTCCCTGCTCTATTGCTGTGAATCTACTTCCCCGAGAATTAAATGACATCCTGGGCATCAATGTGCTCTGTATGCTGCACATTTGTTGTATTAACTTAAGGGGACGTGAGACACACATCTGCTTAAAAAATATGTAGTGCAAGTGCATTCCAAACTTATGAACATTTCCTACCCACCTCTGTGCCTGAGTCTCTGCACACTCCCCCACCACCCCGAGAAAGCACCCTTCGCGGTTTCTTGTGTCTCCTTTTGGCAACAGTGTGTGCACAGACAAGCACTTAGACTCCCACACACCAGAACACTACATTTAAGGGATTTATGATGAGCAGAGCTTCCAGCACATTATACAATGGGGAATGCTGCCAAGTGGCTGGGAAATGGAACATTTTGAGCATCCAATTATACTTCATAAGTAATTCTAAATCAGAGGTTCTCAAGTTCAGCCCTAGTGATATTTTGGACTGGACCATTCACCATCATGGGGGACAGACGTGTGTACAGAAGCTTGTTCTGCAGCATCCCTGATTCTCACCTACTGGGAGCCAGGAGCACACCACTGCTCCCTCCCAGTCCCCAAATGTGGCAGTTGAAAATGTCCCCTGGGGAAAAGGAACGGCAGCATCCATTTTAAGAGCTGCTGTTCTACTAGGCTTGGTGGTGCACACCTGTCATCCGGCACTTGGGAGGCCGAGGCAGGAGAATCAACATGAGTTTGAGGCCAGCCTGAACTATAAAGCAAGACTTTGTCAAAAAAAAAAGAAAAAAAAAAGAAAAGAAAGAAAGAAAGAGCCACTGTTCTAATCCTTGAGTGACATCTGCAGCAAAGTGGCAGATAATTAAGAGAAAAATGTAAAGGATCCAAAGCGATAAAAAAAAAAAAATAGGAATCTCTGAAGAAAACAGGAGCCAGGATAGAGAAATTAAAAGTCGAGGGATTTTCCATCGTTAATGCAGAATCTTTTCCTAAGGGGATGGTAAGGAATAATCTCCCAGCTCCAAACAGGGGAGAACAGGAAGTAGGTTTAAGAGGAAGAGAAAATGAGATGATTATACCCATTCCTGAAAGGTATCCTCTTTCCTGAAGATGATTATGAGTAGCAGAGTATAGTATAGCTTGGAATTGTTCTCTTGGGGCTTTGTGGTTATGATTTGAAACTCTTCAAGTGATTTTAGCAAAATATGTTTATTCCATGAGCTTGTCTGCTGTGGTGCTTCTAAGAAAACCTGTTTCTCATTACAAGAGAAGAGAATTAGCAGTATGCGCTAACTGTGGAAAAATTAGATTATGTAGCAAAATTAAAAAGAGGAAAAATTTAAAACACCTTTAATCTCACTAACCAGTGAAATACATTTGGTACTTTAGTGAATTCCTTTCCTAATTATTTTCTTTGTGTACACATGAGGGTATATTTTTAGATAGAAATATATTATACCCAGGTACAAAAAAAAATGGGTAAATACAGACATAATGCTTTGGAGCTCTAAAAAAAATGTACTCCACTGCAAATGTCTTTTCTCATCCATAAATATCTACCACTATATTACGAAGTTCTTGCAAAGTACGGAGCTCTTATAATTTAATACATCCTCTAGATTTGGAGATTTAAATTGCTTCCAGTGCTTTGAGATCACAATGTCTCAGCAAATTTTCCTTCAACAAGTTGTTCTTTGCGCACCTCTACTACCTTCCCCCACTCAGGGCAAATTCTTGGACCTAAATAGCTGGAGCAAATATTATGCACAGCTGTTATGGGCCCAGCATAATTGGTCAAACTATGATATTTTGTACAGCTTTTGGTAGGAATTGCTTACTGGCTCGCAAAACAGATGATTCAATTTACATTCTCATGGGTGGTAGTGGGTTTTGTTTTGTTTTGTTTTTTTAACCTTTGCCAAGCTGAAAATTTGTTAGGTGAGGGTGGTGGGTGTTGAAAGAGTTATTTCTTTCTGTAGAAAATTGCATGGCCCAGCATTAGGCCTTTTTAAAACTGCCTTTTGCTGTAATTCGCAAGCATTGGAAAAAGAGGTGAAACGTGTGTGTGTGTGTGTGTGTGTGTGTGTGTGTGTGTGTGTGAATCTGTCCTCTGATGAGGAAGGTATCTGTATTTAGTCATTTCAGGCACGCAGAACAAGAGCCAAGCTGTTCTTACTGTCCTGGGATCCTCGGTGGCTGCAGGGCCAATGTTATACCCGCCCCACCCCACCCCCAACCTTCTATGGATTCGGAGAACTGGCTTCCTAGTAGTTGATACAGCCCGGCCTCTGAGGGGGGTGTCACCTGTCTCGAGGTCGCTGGGTTCTCTCTGGACACGATTGCACCGAGTGTAGGAGGTTAAGGACATTGGCACCGTGGGCCTCCGGAGTGGAGAGGTGACCCGGCGACTGGGCTGGGCGGAGTGGCTGCGCCAAACACGTGACGCTCCCAGCCTGCCTCCCGGGCCTCTGGGCGCCTGAAGCTGAAATCCACATTTGCCTCTGGTAGGAAAATGAACTTGTCGATTTCCGTCTGCATCAGACCCTCAACCCAAAGGAGCGGGGGATTGCGCTAGCATTTTAACTTGCTACCTCAGGAATCTGACAGCAAAAGGTAAGTTGTTTATCATTCAGAGTAACAAACCTAACAGGAGTGACCTAGAAAGCCACTACCACTTTGTCGATTTAAAAAATTTGGTCTGGAAAATAATAGATCTCTTTGAGAGGCAAGGGCTGTATTTATCCCCAAATTAGAGATTGTCTTTCTGAACAGAAATTTGGTTAATCTGGAGGGATGGTGGTAAAAGGGCCAGGGTTAAACATAGACGGACACGAAAGCTGCTGAAATAAATAGCAAGTAAACTCAACTCCAGCCTGCTTGGAAAACAATCTGTTTCACAATTCTTTCGGGGTGTGAGCAAAGGAAATGATAAAACTGTGATTTAAAGTCCAGTGAAAATAATGTACATGATACTGGAATACAAATAAAAACAATTTCTGCTTTTGTATTTTTACTTTTCAAAAACGTTTATGTGGTTTGGCGAAAGAAAAGTTTAAATGTGCTGCCCTTAAGTTTGAAATATACTATGTCAAATTTATGAAATAATCACAGTTGGAATTTTCTAAGGCTTTGTAAACAAAGCTGTTTCAGTTGTAAATGAGAAATGTTGATATTGTACATATTTTTGTGATAGTAAAATGACTCACTTCTTCAGAATGTGATTAAAAATTAGAAAATGTGAAATAATGAGTTCCTGTGAATTATGTCATTCATGCCTGAAAAATTAAATGCCTTACCAGAAGATATAAGATAATAAATGCAGATCCACATACAATTTTGCTCACAAATAGTGCTTTATTTTAAATAACCAAATATTGAAGTAAGTAGTATTGATATGTGGTGTCACTATTTTCTCCTTTGGTGAATACAAATTAATAGTGGAAAGCAGCTATGGAGAGTAATTAAAGCAGTATTCATCAGTGCAATTAGTATGATACTCCACAATGAAGTGCTTAAAGTGCTCCATGTAATATTTGACATATGACTGGTACATTCACTGAATCTCCATGCGTGCTATATTTTAAGCGTCATTTTGATTTGCACAAAATATATTTCTCTACTGCATTTGATAAATACTGGTTTTACAGTAAAACACTAACTTCTATTTCCTTTTACTGTAATCCCCTTATTGCTAGTCCTTTTGAAATCCTATTACATGCTTGGAGCCTGTAATAATTTGGATTTCTTCTTCTGTGTGTTGTTTGTTTCCCATAATTCTTCGTGAAAGGCCACTCAAGCTCAACCCATCAAGCAAAACGCCCCGAAGCGAGCTCAGAACAAGGCTTCGGTCCACTCGCAGCTCAGCTCCTGGGACGCCCAGGGTCTGTCCCCCTCCCCTAGCTCCTGGCGCGGTCCCAAGGCGTCACGTGGGAGCGCGGAGCCCGCCTCGCGGTGACGTCACGGCGCTCACGGCCGTCGCGCCGAAGAAAGGATGCTCTAGG
>NW_022900951.1:6743071-6746515 GCF_012274545.1 Fukomys damarensis
CTGCCTGCCTGCTGCTGCTGCTGCTGCACCCGGCGGGGAGTGGCCTGGGGCAGGTCCACCACGCGTGACTTGGGTCTTGGCGTGTCCACCTCGTGAAGGTGGGCAGGGGCCAAGTAGACAGACCGGAGCTTTTGCTATCATCATTGTGGTTCTTAAATAATAACCTATTGCCTATTCTCCTTATGCGGGTTTGTTCTCAGTCGTTAGCCTGATTTCTTTCAAGGCAAAAGCTTGCTGGGGGATGGCAACTTCTTGGTTAGCAGTTTAAGGGCCAAATGTGCTACGTAAATCATTGTGCATTATTTTTCAGGCATTTTTCTAGCATTATTTGCCAGCATTTAAATGTATTTTTCTTCCAGGTATTTTCAGTAGATTTAAAAATGAAATAAAATGTAGCCTCCAAGGATAATGTGCCAGTGTAAGAGTCTGCTGAATCTCGCAGAACAAAATGGTCTTTAGTGGGGTGTGGGGGTGGAGATAACACCAAGCCCTAAGCATCTCCAGAGTTCTTAATTCCCTTGCTGAATAATTAGCTTGTTGAAGCAAGGGGCCTTATGACTCAGCTGCAGAAGGAGAGGGTCAGGTGACTCTTCAGTTCCAGAATGACAGTGTGTGTGTGGGGAGGGGGCGTGATGGAATCTTGCCTACCCTGTTCACATTCCTTTCCTCCCGTTCTGTAGCCAGGATATGTGTGGGCACTCATAGAAGGTGAATGTGCCATTCTTTCCTGAAAACCTGACCTCTCTGGAAGCTGAGGCGTCAGTAAACTGTACTGGAACTCACTCCATGAATGATTTGACACAGCAGGCGCTTCAGAAGGGCCAGTAAAACAGAACTATTTTCATTAACCATGAAGAAGGCATTTCTTTCAGCTTGGGATACCCTGATATGTTGCTGTGGTGATTCAGTCATTTCTTTATTTATTGCAATTTTCTTTCCTTGGTTTAGGTTGGGTACAGGGATGAAAATCAGTTAGAAATGTAGCTCAGTGGTGGAGTACATGCTTAGCATGCACAAAGCCCTGGGTTCCATCCCCAGCATTAAAAAAAGAATGAAAATCCCCATCCCCACTCCCTTATCACCCAGGCCAGTTCTAGACAGAGTGAAGCAGACGACAGAGGCAGACATAATAGAGTCTTAGATTCCACTTCTGGCCTTGTGGCTATGTAACCTTGAACAAGCCACTCTGTGTCGTTAGGCCTCAGCTTTCTCATCTTCAGAGTAACAAAGGGTTTTTCAACATTGGAACAGTTGGCATTTGGGACTGGACAGCTGCTTGTCTTGGGACCTGTCCTGTGCATTGTAGAATGTTTAGTAGCATCTGTGGTCTCTGCCTTCTAGATGCCAATAGCAAGTCCCTCCTCCCAGTTGTGACAACCCAGAATGTCACCACAAATTGCCACAAGTCCCCTAAGGACTCCAGTCCCCTGGGTTGAGAACCAATGATTTAGATGTTCTTCTTTTTCTCCCCATCTCCTCTTTCCTCCATTTTCTCCTCCTCCTCCCCTCCTCCCCTTCTTCCTCTTCTTCCTCTACTTCCTCTGCTTCCTCCTCTCCTTCTTCCTCTTTCTCCTTCTTTTTGCAGCATTAGCGCTGGAACTCAGGGCCTCACACATGCTAGGCAAGTGCTCTATCATTGAGATTCCCCCAGCCCCTAGATGATCTTTACATGCTTTTCTGGCTCCAATATTCTAGAATTCACTTTCCTATAATTTGTTCAATGTGAAGCCCTTGGTTAAAAATCTGATTCCTTGTCATAATGTCTCATATACTGGAAAATATAGTGTGAAGACCTTTTTATATTGAAGGTTTTCAGAATCAGCTTCTGTCAAAATCAGAGAGGGCTGTTTGTATGCTATTTGTTCCAAGGGCATCAGCCTGGCAGAAAGGAAAGTGTTAGGAGGAAAAAAGCCTTAGATGACCGCGTCCTGGAACCTGTCAAAACACCTGTGCCCAGCAGTCCTGAGTGTGTCCTGTGCATGTGCAGTCTCAACTTGGGACAGACTTGCATCTGAGAGGCCATTTCCTCTTCTGCAAGAGTGGGAACAATGGTCTGTGCTCTGAGGTGTTCTGAGGATGAAAAGTGACTTACCGCATTGGTGTCAACTGTGGCAAGGCCAGGAGGGTAGCAGTGTCTACACAGCCGGGAGACACACACAGGCTGCCCTTAGGGTAACCATCTGATACTCCCTCAGGTGGTAACAACCGCCCTTTGAAGCCTTAGAACAAGGCTTGTGTTTAAGGGTCTGGTTTTGACGCTTACAAGAGCCCCTGGGGCTGCCTCACTTTATATCTCAGAGAAGATGCCAGACATATATCATGGGCCAGTTGTCCTTGCTGTTCTTGCTTCCCTGGCTTTCTGGGGAACCATATGGAAAGTAGAAGGTTTGCAGGGTGGGAAGCCCTGGGGAGACATGAAGCAATGGTGGCAGTGGCATTGCAAGGTGTGCGATATTTTTACCAGGCATTGAGGGAGAGTGTTAAAAGGCCAAAATATTTCCTTGTCTCCAAGGGTTGGGATAACGAAGTGTTCCTGTCTGAAATGAGGCAGCCCCTCTCCCACTTCTTCTCCCTCCCTCCTCAGCAAAGGAGTCCTTGATTCACAGTGCAGTGGTTGAATTCACAGGCGTGTAAGATGTGGTCGAGTGGAGGAATAGCACTCTGAGATGAGGGTACAAATAGGCTATAGGGGTCCTCCTTGGGTATCCTTTCTTTCTCAATCATCCACACCAAAGGAGGGAGGCTGCCACGTGGAAAGTCGCTCTAGGGTGTGGCAAAAACCTGAGGTTCCTGTCCAACACCCCTGCCCCAGCCTCAAGGGACTGCAACCTGCTGGCGGCATGAGTATGTTGGCTGCAGATCTCAGCCACAGGTAGCCTTGACATGGCTGCAGACCTTGAGCACCCATGAGCCGAGGCCCAGGCTTAGCTACTCCTAGATTCCTGCCACTGGGACAGTGAGAAAAGACATGCTTGTTTCCTGCTGCTGTGTTTGGGGGCAGTTTGTTACACAGCAATAGATGGCTAATGCGTGTGCTTATGGACAAGAGTCATATAGTTTGGAGATGCACGTTGAAGTATTTAGAGATGAAATGTCATGATGGCAAATATTTAGTTTTTTCTTAATTTTTTATTTACATTTTTGAGCATTACAATATGTGGCTGAATGGAAGATAGATGCATTATGCATTGATCTCACAGCTGCGTCGACATTCGGTCTGGTGTAATATCACCTGTCATGTAACCCGTGGAAAATTCCACTGTCCACTAATGAGAGAAAGGGCTTAGGAAAAGGCACATAACAGCTGAAGGTTATTATAGAAAATATTCCTGATACCATGAATCGTAATAAAGTGTCTTGAGCACCCCAAGGAGCCCCCAGACCATACTTTGAAAACCATCATTCTAGATCAATAATTTACTTTTTTTTTTTTTTTTTTTTTTT
>NW_022900951.1:6746672-6768397 GCF_012274545.1 Fukomys damarensis
TTTTTTTTTTTTTTTTTTTTTTTTTTTGTACTGGGGATTGAACTAGGATCCTTGCCCTTGCAAGGCAGGCCACCGACAATAATTTACTTTAATGGTTCAGTTAAATGAATAGAGAGAAAAAGAGATGAGGCAGGTATAGCCAAATTGGAACAATTGGTGACTCTGGTGTCATTTTTGGATTCTTTTGCATAATGTTCTGTGTAATTCAAAATACTCATAATAAAATCTTAAAGAAATATAGGCTTTTAGATGGGGGCTTCTGATTGAGTAGGCCCGGGGTGAGGCTCAGGGGAGCATTTCAGGGGAGCATGTGCCCCTGGGCACATGGGCCTAAGACCTGCCGCCCTGCTGCCCCAGGGGTTCTTACCTTCCTGCTCTACTTCCACCCCTCAACCTTGTCAAAACAGAGCAGTATGAAATGGTGATGTGTACCTTCTCCCACAACTGATGGTGGTGGGCTGTGGAACAGCCCCTCTTCCACCTCTGCTGCTCCCTCCTTAGCAAACTACGGTGAGTTGGCTATGGGAAGCTCCTGTTATCGGTCCTTTGCTTAACCATGTTGTCAGCGGGAGGCCGGACAGAAACTCCTATGAGCAGGTATGTTTTTTATTTTCTTAATGAATTGTTTTTTGGTTGGAATGGTAGTACACGCACATGGTGAAAATTTCAACATTATGCAAAGGACTGTTTCCTCTTACTCCTGGCCTCTGACCCCTCTCTTTCCTAAGGCAACCACCAGTAACTTTCTTATACATAGTTTCAGAAAATGTCTGTATAAACCTACCATATAATGTATATATTACTTTCCTCTTTTTACTTTCCCCTTTTTCTTTCTAGGGTTATAATTTTCACTGAGTAAAATATATGGGTCTTACTTCAGCTGCTTTGGACAGGTCAAGACAGAATAGTACCAGTAGCCCAGAGGGTCCCATCCTGCCCCACAACCACCACTCTGCTTCCTGTAAGCCCAGCTTTTACCCATACATGAACTTCATGTAGAAGGAATTATACAATATGTCCACTTTATGTCTGGCTGCTTTCATTCCTTACGATTTTGAGATTCATCCATGTTGTTTGTGCAGCAGTAATTCACTCCACTTTCTTGTAAATAACACTTTTAGAGAGAAAATGGGAGAACTTGATATGTTCTTTTCTCTTACTACTATTGCACCAGCAGCACACTGTAAGTGTGCTCTGTGGTGTGGACAACATGGTAATTTATTTTATTAGTGCTCGATTGATGGACACATGCAATAGTCTTTTATAATCAGTGACATTGGTGTTATATGAATGCAAAAACTTGGGAAGAGGAAGAGATCCTCTGGAGTGAACAGAATTTAGATGTTGGAAGTGAGTTTCAAAGTGGAAACAGCCCTTATATTATACATATGAGGCAGAGAGGGCCAGAGAAGTCCAGTGCCCAAGGTCATGTGAGTGATCTGGACAGAGCTGTGGAACAACCAAGGGGTCTTGATGTGTAAAATGTTGTTTTTCCACTCTGCTCTCTTTTGGGACAGGAACCATGCTTGCCTTATTTCATCCTCTATGCACATTTTAGTGATCATTAAATATTGGTTGAATGGGAAAATAAACGATACATTAATGTCTGAGAAAAGGCCATCAATATTATACGGATTATAAAGGCATTTCCATAAGACCCAAGCCTCAATATTTACTCATTCATTTATTTATTCACTCACTTCTTTTTCATTTAGCAAATATTCCTTGGGTCCCTGCTATGTGTCTAGATCAGTTTCTCAACCTTGATACTATGGACCCTTGGGGTTGGCTGATTCTCTGGTGGGGACTGTCCTGTGCACTGTAGGGTGTTTAATAGCACCAATGGCCTCCACCTACATAGCAACCCCTCCAATTGTAAGAAAACAGAAGTGTCTCCAGTCATTGTCAAATGTCCCCTGGGCATAAACTGCCCCTAGTTGTGACAATGATAAGCCTAAGTGGTGGGATGGGAGGTGGATGGACAGGGCTCATGCCCTTGAAGAGCTGTTACTGGAGTTAAAGAAAGAGAAACTGTTTTATAGGTTATGCTATTGAGTGAAAGATGAGGAGGTAAAGGATGGGCAGCAGTTTTTGAGAGTAAGGTGCCTGACTCCTGCCTGAATTAAACCTGTTTTTTGTTTTTTCTGGAGACAAGGTTTTGCTATGCATACCAGGCTAGCCCTGAACTCAGTATCCTCCTGCCTCAGCTTCCTGAGTGCTGGGCTTAGAAATGGTGCATACCACTGAGCTCAGCTTGAACCTAAGTTTGGGGCCAGACTCTCCTAGATGAGGTGACTTTAACTCCTCCCGAAGCTATAAAGATGGTAATCCTGGATGGCTGGGGTCAGGCCCTGGGACCCATGCCTGGGATGACCTAGCTACTACAGCAACAGCAGAGAGGAGAAGGCAGCATGGTGGGCTGCATCTCAGATGCTGGGGTCAAATTGGGGCTCTGCTGACTGAGAGCAGAGCCCTGAGACCTAGTTTGCCTTTTCCCTGGGGCAGCTCTGTAGTACCCTGTAGCCTGTTGCATGTTACCTTGCTGATTCACCCCTCACAGTGGCCACTGCTACCTGTGTTAGTAACTTCTTCTTGGATCTCAGTTTCTTCCCTTCTGGGTTCATTTGGCCAAGTGTGACACTTATTTTTCCTCGTCCAGTGTAACCCTTGGAAGTGCTGGTTGGACTAAGGGGGCTTTGTGGCCAGGATACAGGAAGCCCAGCCGCAATGAGTTATTTTTCCTTTTAGCTTAGTCGTACCTTTCACTAGCACTCCTTCCCCCCAAACATGCAAAATGACTGAAATGTCAGTTATCACCACAGCCACAGGGGCTGTGTTTGCTTTAGCAACCAGCCTGAGGACACAGGAAGAGCGCATCAAAGCTGTGTTCCATGCCTCTTAGCACGTAGCCTTTACAAACTTGCTAGTCATGATTGTCTACTTCAGCGTTTTCATTTTTGAGAGAGTGTGCCACAGAAAATCGACTCTTCTTGTGGAGAATAAACTTGTAAAAAAAATGGCCACCAGAAGGCCAGTCTTTGTGGCCCAAGAAGAGGGAGAGATATGGGATGGTATTTCCCTCTAGAATGATCTTTGGCAGCATTCATGGGTTGAATTTTGTTCCCCTCCAAATTCTTGTGTTGAAATTGTAACCCTTAGTACTTCCAAAAGTGATACTGGAGTTAGGGATTTTTTTCTCAGAAGTAATCAAATTGGAATAAGGTCTTTAGGGTGGATTCTAATCCAGTATCACTAGTGTCCTTACACGAAGAGGATATTTGGACACAGACACACACAGAGGGATGACACAGGGAGAAGATGGTATCTGAAAGCCGAGGAAAGAGGAGGATTCTTCCATCAGACCCCGCAGAAGTAAACAACCCTGCGGCACCTGGATCTCCAATTTCTGGCCTCCAGAGCTGTAAGACGTTAAGTTTCTGTCATCTGAGCCACACAGTCTGTGATACTTCATTACCACAGCTTTAGAAAACAAACACAGCAGTGTTTTTTTGTGGGTGTATGGACCTTCGTTCACTTGGGATGTTAGAGGGTGAACCACTTGTCTTTGACAAGTTTGAAAGGAGTGTGGCCCACAGTGCCCTCTCAGTAGAAGCTGGGAGCTCTAGGGCTGTGAGGTGACTGAGGCCTGCCAGGCCAGTGTGGAACCTTACACCTGGGCTCAACCCAGCATCCCACTACTGTCTGTAAGATTTAACCTCTCCTCTGCCTCGATTTGCTCATCTGTGACTTGGGCCCAAGGGTGACTAGAGCCCAGTGAATACACATAAAGTGCTTAGAGCAGCGCCTGGCACACTGTGGGCCCTGTACTATTTGTTGTTATTATTATTGGAAGGAGTCTCTGGGGACATTGGAAATTGTTGGCTCTTGGCACTGGCAACACAGACCTCAGGGCACTGTGGGTCAGGGTGTGAGAACACTGCGTTGATTGTGTCAAACAAGGCCACATAAGGTTGGCCTCCCTCCCTTCTAGCAGGCAGGCTGGGTTTCTATATTGCTGTGTGGGCCCGGGGCTTCAGGAAGTCCACCCTGCCCACATTAGTTCACCAGTAGTAGAAGGGGTCCTGGGAGTACAGGGGACAGGGAGGAGGGCCTGGGAGGAAGAAGGAGGAGGAAAAAGGAAGTGACCTTCTCTGCATCTTCTCTGTACACTCTACATAAAGTTTTGGAGTAAGCTGAGCTTAAATCTCCCTGACTTTGTGCACATGTTTTATTCCCAGCCACCCCCTGTTTGAGACTGTCTTTGGTCCTGTGGCCATTAGCCCCTTGCTGGATGGTTCCCGTCACAGTCAATAACCTCAGTCTTCTCTCCAGGGAGCCCAGCTTGGGGTTTGGAGAGTTAGCTGGGAGGGGTGAATGAGTCACAGCCCCTCACCACCCTAAAGGTGCTGCACTTTTGAAACTAAGACTCAGTAATCTCAAATGAATTTGACATTGTTGGGGTTTCAGGTGAGGCAAAAAATCTGCAAGTGGTATGGGAGTGACCTCCAAGATTATGGTGAAATCCCACTTGGTGGCCTCATGGCCACTTGTAGTCCCCTCTGTCACTGAGTCACTTGGGCTGAGAGTACTTGGTCCAACCTCATAACTGTGCAGTCTGTAGCTTTCTCTGTATATAATGCATCTTTTTTCTCTCACTGCTTTTCAGATGTTCCCCCTCCTTTTTTTTTTACTAGTTTGAATGACTTGTTTTTTATATGCCTGGTGTTTTCTGTGTGTGTGTGTGTGTGCGCACATGCGCGTGTATGTGTGTATTGGGGGTTTCTTGAGCTTCTTGAACCGGTGAGATTATAGTTTAAATCTTTCTGTAGAAAAGACTTTCTATGGTGAATGTTCTCGTTAACTACTAAAAAGTTATTTCAAAGCAACTTCTTGAGAGAGTTTAAAGTGATTTTTCTTTCTAGCATTGGGGATAGAATCCAGGGCTTTGACAAATGTTCTGCCACTGAGCTACATCCTTGACCCCTTGAAGGCGTTTTTTAAACCAACTTCCCTCTGGCGCTCTCTACTGGCATGAGTCTGGCAAATGAGGGTTTGTCTGGTGGGCTGCTTAAGGAATTTTTGTATTATGGCACTTTCAGCCTCGATTACAGCTTCAGACTCCTTTGCTTGGGCCCCATCGACTCTGTCAAATCTCTGAGGTCAGCTGCCAGCCAAGATGCTCACCTGCTGCTCTTGGGAGGATGTCAGTTGTCAGACTTTGTCAGCCCAATATTGTGCATAGGTGAAATGAGTAAGAGAAAAATCAAGATGAATTAAAAATTAAAAGCAAAACCAGTAGGAAAAGGCAAGTTATACCCTTCTTATCTGCATTGTTACAAATTATAAAACCGGCAGATGATGGGACAAGCTTGAAAGTCACATTTTACATGTCCCATGACTGTAGTTGGATTTCTATAGTCATTTAGTGTTCTCTGTGTATTGATAAACTATTGATCATTCTTGTGTGGATTCTTGAGCACATCTATACAGAGATGTCCAAGCATTTAACTGCTTGATAGAGTTTTATAACTAAAAGTGGGTAGGGCTGGGGATTTAGCTCAGCGGTTTGGTGGCCTGCCGTGAAAGCGCAAAGACCCGAGTTCAATCCCTGGTACCAAACAAACAAACAAACAAAAAAACTAAAGGTGTAGCATCAATATCACCCTTGGTGTGGTTGGCTAAGCTTTGTAGGCTAAGCTTTGACAGGTTTCTGCAGATCCTTCCTTAAAGGTCTGGACAGTAAGTAGAGATAGTAAAAGACCTCAGCTCTTAAGGAGCTCACAGCCAAATAAGAGAGTAAGCCACTTTGTACATAGTTATTGCAGTAAGATGCAGGCTATGGATAAGATTGACATGACAAATACTAGTTACTAAAACACAATGGTAAGGATGCAGGGAAAGAAATAAGAGGAGGAAGTAGGAAGAGAATAAAAGGTTATACGAGGCTGCTGCTTGTCCAAGTGTGGTCCACCAAGCAGCAGGTGGAGGATGGTGGTTGGCAGGTGGCAGCCTTAGAGCTCTATGTTGTCCCTGCTTTCCTGGCAGAGCTGATGCACTGTCAGGCTTGAAATCACCGACTAGGCTGTGATCAGCCACCAGTGTCTTCTGGAAAGCTTATGACAGGCCATTTTGGTGCTTAGGTTGTCTGTCCTTCAAGTGCCAGAGGCCTTAGCACAGCTTGGATGCTCTTATTGGGGGGACTGATGATCCATTGCTAGCAATGGAGTGTATTGGGGGATTTTGGGGAATTCTTATATGGAGGGGGAACTTTTTGCTTTGCCCATTAGTACAACTTATTTTTTTTTCTTTTATAGAATATGCTTTTGGTATCATTTGTGATAACTCTTTGCCTAGCCCTTGGTCATGAAAAATTTGCCCATTTGGATCATGAGAAATCACTCCTGTGGCTTTTGCTTAGGCAAAGTTATAACTGATTGAAGGAACATCTGATGTCATGTGATGCTGTCTGCTCTGGGTTCTCTTAAAAGGGAACCTGAGGCATAATTTCCACCGTGAGCAGTTTGGAGGGAGGTGCAAGGACTCCTGGGAGTAGAGTGGAAAGGAGAAAGCAGGCAAGGAGGGCCAGCTCTCAGTGCGGCTCACACGTGGTGGGTGAGTGAAGTTTAACTTTGCACTGTGCAAATTCTAGCAAATGGTGCTTCCCAAGTCACAGGCCCCCAAGCTCACCTCTGGCTTTGGTGTTTTCCCAGTAAAGAGTAAAGGTACACAAGGCAAAGTCCACAGGAAACTGGGCACATGCTTCCAAGAGTCCTCTCCCTGGGGTCACACAGGACACCCTTTGTTCCTCCCAGGAAGGGTTGAAATGTGACTATCAGGAGAGCTAGTTAGAGACTCAGCACCCATGGTTCTTTTTTTGGCCATATAGGGACTATCTGTCTATCATATATCCAAATTTCAGATTCATAGGAGGAAAGCAGGTACTCTGCATAAGTCACAATATTTGTAAAGTTTAGGCAGAGTGTGCTATTCTTACTGGCTCCGAGCATGGCAGGGACCCTCCCCAAACCTAAGTTCCTGGAATCTAGCCAGGAGCTGACATGTAAGTCATTGATTAATAACTTTTCCCAATGGCACATGTCAGGTGTACCACGCGAGCTAAGCCACCTTCTGTGGGTCCCAAAACAATGATGTCAGGCACAGAGACACTGTTGGGAAGCAGCTGGAGCTTACCAGACGGTTTTGAGCAAAATGAGTGGGGCACTGGCAGCATCATATGAAGTCCTTATTCTAGAAAGTGGGTAGGGGCAACAAAGCCATGTGTACAGGGCAGTTCATATGTATGTGATCATGTGGTGGTGTTACAACTGTGGGTGGGGAGGTCAAGGTTAAGGCTTCCTTCTGACTTCCTTGGGATGTGGCAGATGTGACTGGTATGGAGCATTGCTGAGCCTGGGGGTACAGTGAGAGCCATAGGTACAGACTGCTTTTTGATGTCTGCCCACTGTGGGGAGATGGAAAGATGGTGTTTGTGTGCGTGTGCATGTGCGTGTGTGTTTGTGTGTGTGTGTGCAAAGAACCCAGGGCCTTCACACTGAGCTACATCCCCAGCCCTTTTTAAATTTTTTTAAATTTTATTTTGAGACAAGGTCTCTTAAACCCAGTTACCAAGTTGCCCAGACTGGGCTCAAGTTTGTATATATGCTGCCGAAGTGAGTATGTGCGCTCAAATTTCTCATCCTATCTCAGTGTCCAAGAGTGCTGGGATTGCAGCCGTGATCCATTTGTTATATTTTAAAATTTCCATTTTTAATGGAAACGAGGACCTCATTGACTCTCACTGCTTCAATTCTGATCAGTGTGAACAGGCAGGCAAAGAAATATTTGCCATGACCTCAAACGTTTTTTGAAAAAAAAATTTTTTTTTGGTCTCCATCTAAATAAGCAGGTTAAGAGAACAGAGCACTGTTGTATAATTGGCAGATAGCCACTAGTTTGTAGTGGATTGAAGTGCTTAAGCCTGTCGCATTGTGTGCACAGAGACTCAGGGTCTGAGTCAAAGCAGCCTGGGGAGTCCTCTTTCCATGTAAACTCTGGTTCACTGCTGTTGTCTAGGAACAGTGCAAAACGTGGAGCAGGGCACTGGCTGGACTGGCTCTTGGTAGCTGGGCAGAGCTTATGACACATCCATATGGGAATGCAGAGCCCAGGCACTTCTGAACTCCCACCCCATGGCCCTCTTTTAGCCCTTTTTGTCAGCCCTTCGACCTCTTCCTGGACCAGCGTACATGCTGTTATGTAGCTTAATGAATTGTTGAATAGACATGTGTGCCACCACCCTACTGCCCAGATCAAGAACAGAAAGTTGCCATGTCTGGCATCCTCTATCCCCATCTGTCACATGCCCCTATTTCTCTCCTGACTTCTGTTATGTTTGTGTTTCTGCTTTTCTGTCAGTTCACTGCATGGTTTTACGTTCTTGATACTCATTTTTTCCTTTTCCCTGCTTTTGAACATTACATAAGTGCTTCACACAGTGTGTGTTCTGATGGGTCTGGATTCCTTTGCTCAGTAGTCTCTGTTTAAAAGTCATCCATTGCTAGCATCTTTTGGGATGCATTTGAGTGAGAGAGTAGACAAAAGAGAAGCCAGTGAAGGTGACAGAGAAACTGCCATGGGCTGGAGTGGGACTTAGTCTGGCCATGGTTCCCTGGGGCAGAGCTGGAGCAGTGGGCTATGCAGGTATGTAGTTCTAGTGACCTGAGATAGCTACAGCTGAAGGTCAAAAGGCCAAGGGAAGGGCCACAAGTAGGCAGAAGAGGGTAGGGAGGAGGAGTTTCAAGTTGGAACAACATGATGAAAAGCCCAGGCAGTCCTTGTGTGGCCTTGATGGACCAGGAGGAGCTGAACCAGTGCAGGTGGCCACATGATACAGTGACACTCTGAGACCAGAGACAACCTGGTGGCCTTTACAGGAGCTGCCAGCACCACAAAACTGGCAGCCAGCAAACACCTATCCCTGAGCTCAGACCCTTATGTAACCTATATAGGGTGCAAGAAAATGATCTTTTAAAGGTTGCTTGTGATTAGTCAGTGGACCCTCTGGAATATCTGTAAGAAAAGTTTTTTGCATATTTATGTTTAGATGCTCTCAGACCAAGACCTGTCTCTGAGCATGATGTACTCAGGTCCTCTTCTCCAGCTGTGTGGTGTAGCCTCTAGTTACAGTGCCCATGAATACCTTGTCAGAACTTTGGTGGGATCAGGTTTTTATTCATAAGCCAAGAAATGTGGAATCTGGAAGCCTTATGAGATCAAATTATTTGGTGAGTCTTTCTGATTGTAGAATCTCATAGAAACTTCAGTGTGTGTGTGTGTGTGTGTGTGTGTGTGTGTGTGTGTTGGGCACTGCTTTTCATTTTTTCAAGGTTGAAATGTTGCTAGTGATGTCCATTGCTCTCCTGGGACTTCATTGCCTCTCTTAAATAATCCTGAGAGGAATGACCACTGCTATTTACCTTTGTACTTGTCCCACTGAATCACAGTGGTTTATGGCCGATTCTGTAGGTAAGTGAGGGGTATAAGTGTTCAAGTGGTCCTGGTGCCTCTGAGAAGGGCTTGGCAGGTAGCAAATGCTCCATAAATGTTTGTGGTGTAAAGCAGGGGCAAGCAACTGGTGGCCTGCACATGAAATCCAGTCTATTACTTGTTTTGGTAAGTTTTATGGGCACACGGCCACACTTTTCATTTACATATTTCCAGCAGCTGTTTTGAGCTATAAGGGTAGAATGCAGTAATTTCCACCAGGATTATTTGGTCCACAAAGCTTAAAGTATTTCCCCTTTCTAAGTCCTGGTCATTTTAGTTAGTATGATGGGAAGGAGAAAGGTGGCCAGTTTGCCCAAAGGCTTGTGAGGCCCAGAGGAGATTCTAGTAGCATTTTCTCCCATGTCTACACTGGCTGAGGATGCAGCTGGTACATAGCCTGTGACAGCCAGCCTTCCTTGCCGATGGGAAACTTATTCTCTGTGAATTATGCCTTTCTATTCTGTCTCTCTAAGTCATCTTGGGCTTAGTTAAGTTGGCAAATAATAAGGCATGGTGAGATTTGGGAGAGGAATACTGGCATGAAATTTGTCAGGTTCCGGCGGCACTTGACCACTGCTGGGCACAGAAAGGAGAGGACAGGTGGAAGGTCACAGCATTTTGTGAGTGTTGTTAAAAATGGTAGCAGCACACTGTGCAATGGCTCCAGAAAGGAAACTACCCAAATGCTCATCCACAGGAGAGCAGAGAAGCATGTTAAGCACATTATTCCCACCATCAACATGGAACAGAGGACTTGGCAAAGCGCATTGTCCCAGGGGCCAACTTCAGCTTACCTCCTGCTTTTATATTGCTCATGAGCTAAGAATGCTCTGTACATTTTTATATGGCTGAAAAAGCCCCAAAGAAGAAAAGCCATATTCAAATTTCAGTGTCCATAAATGCAGTTTTTATTGAAACAGGGTCCCAGTCATTAATTCATATATGGTCTCTGGCCGTTCTCAAATGACAATGCAGAGTAGAGTGAGTAGTCCCAATAGAGACCATATAGCCCACAGAGCATCAAATCTTTACTTCCTGGCCCTCAACAGAGTTTGCTGGCCCTATTGTAAGGCAAAGGGTATGAATGAATAGTAGTTATGCTCAACAGGACAGACCTTATGACCTAAGAGAGAACACAAGAAGCCAGACACAAGATCTCATTCATATAAAGCTCAGAAACAAGCAACAGTAGTCTATGGTGTGACAGTCAGGATGGTGTTTACCATTAGCATCAGGGTGAAGGCTGGGAAGTCCATAGGGAGGCTACTGGAAGCTGGTCACTTTGTCTTCCTTGACCTAGAAAATAAGTGATTTCAATCTGGAAGCTGCTTAGACAGCTGAATATAGAGTTTCCTTCTGACCCAGGTTCCACTCCTGAGCATATACTCAAGAATGATGAAAATATATATCCACACAAAGGCTTCTACAAATGTTCTTAATGGGATTATTCATAACAGCCCCAAACACACCCAAACAAAATGGGATAAAGTCACACAATGGAATATTATTCAGCAATCAAAAGGAATGAAGCACTGACACATGCTACAACATGAATGAATCTCAAAACCGTGATGTTAAGAGAAAGAAGCCAGGCACAAAAGGCCACAAATGACATGATTCCCTTTATGGGAATTGTCTGGAACAGGCAAAACCATGAACAGAAAATAGATTAGTGGTTATCTGGGGACTGGAGAGGGAAGTACAGAGTTACATTTAGGGGTATTAAAAATGTTCTGGAATTGGGTAATGATGATAATTGTACAAGTTTGTGAATATTTCCAAACCACTAAATTGTATACTTTGAAAAGGTACAATATGTGAATTATATCTTTACAACAAAATGCTTAAGCCAAGCATAGTGGTGCTTGGGAGACTGGGCAGGAGCCTCACAAGTTGGCCAGCCTGGTCAACTTAGTGAGACCCTGTCTCAAAGTAAGATATAAAGGGCTGGGGATGCAGCTCAGTGGTAGAACATTTGCAAAGCATGCACAAGGCTCTGGGTTAGATTCCCCAGTACTGGGAAAGAAATAAGAAAAGAGAAGAAAACAATTAGGAAAAAGTCCCAAGGCAGTGGCCACCTTGTCCACACTTGCTGCTGCTCTTTCAACTATAGATAACTCAAAGGCTGACAGACCTGGCTCTTATACCAGGTATCCAAGACCTGTCCACTGTCATTTGAGTAGCACAGAGAAGTTTATAGAATTCAGCTAGATTGGGCATATTAGATTTGCTATTTTTGTTTACTAAAACTGCATTTCTCAGAAAACAGGGCAAAAGGACAGATCATAGATATCTCTCTTCCTGGACCTTCCCTGTCGTCACGCCCGACTCCACTCCCATTTCCTTGCTGTTTTCCTCTGGTCTGGTGGGAGAGCAATGGGAATCTCTGTAGTAGGTATTGCTGCATATTGCCATTGTCTAGCAAGGACAGTTGGTTCCTTGCAATTCACTGCAAGACTCCATTATAGCTGGCCATTGGGAGGCTGAGGATGGAGATGCTGAGTTTGAGCCCAGCCTGAGCTACATAGAGAGTTCAAGGCCAGTCTGGACTACTTGGCTGTCTCAGAAAAAAAGACTCCATCACTTACCTGTAGGTATCTTTCCTTATATATTTATCAATTTATTTGGGGTAACACTTTTTGGTCTCCACTTCTAGGTATTAAGGGCAATAATGGTCACAGATACATTGATTGCTTTTGATTATCCAGTGTTTTTATTTTGCTGATACTGAACAGTATATAACTTATTATTTTCTGCTCTGTAATGATGGGGAAAACAGCTGGCAGTGAAGATAGCCCTGAAATTTCTGGAAAGTCCCACATGCCTGAATATTATCTGTGGTAGACATAAATAGTTTTGATAAGTGAAAAAAAGGGTCGCTTGCCCCCAAGATGGTGGAAGGAGCAGGTGCTTACTAACTTTTGGACTCCGGCATGTGCTGGGGAAGGTGTGGGAGAGCTATGGAGACACAGCCCATTCCAGAGTCCGGGCTTGGGAGTGGAGGGTGATGAAGGTCAGAGAGGGGCAATGGAGGTCAAAAAGCCTAACAGGATTCATCCAAATCTCTCATTTAGTGTTTTTGTCACTTTGCATAGTAGTATTTCAGATTAAAAAAAAAACAACAACAAACCAGTCTCTAATCAATGTGCATGGTTTAAGGAATTTTTAAAGAAAAGATGTTGAAAATGTCATGGATAGAGTCATGCTTTAATGGCTTCTTTTATTCTTGGTAGAGACACCCACAGAAGGTCCCCGAAAAGCTCAGTGGGATGACCTCAATCTCCCCGAATAGAAGTGGAGTCCATCGGGTGCTCCCTGTCAGCTTCAGACTTCAGATGGCGATGGATAAAATATAGATAGGATGCAACCTGCAGGGTGGTAAAAAACATTTTCATCAAACACCTATAAATTTTTTTTAACCAACACTTGTGAAGCATAATCACTTGCCAGGTGCAAAGTGCTTTACAAGTGTCACTTCATTCAGTCTTTGTAACAATATCCTGAGGCACATGCTGTTATGATCCCCACTTTATAGTTGGGTTACTGAGGCACAATAAGGTTCCACAACTTGCCCAAGGTCACAAAGCCAGGAAGTGGCATAGCTGAGATTTGAACCCAGGCAGGCAGTGCTGTTCTAGCACCTGTGTTTATAGCCACTGTGCAGTATTGCCTCTCATAATAAATACCCAAAGAACAGAAGGAAAGAGCACAATATTAAGGAGCTAGTCATATCACTGCTTGTTTAAAAATATATCTTTGAAAAAGTGATTCACTACCTAGGATATAATGGCAGACAATCATTATTTTCTTCTAGATACTTTTCCATATTTGTCTAGATGTTTTGTGAGTTGAATTCTCGGTTAAGTTGTTCGCAGTAGTATTTCTGGTTTCTGGATTTTCTTCTAGAGCTCTGCTATACCCATCCAGAGGTGGAATCTACTTTCTCTCCACCTGGACTTGGATGGGCTTTTGTGCCTGCCTCAATGGATGGCATGTAGCAAAAGGTGACTGCCGAATGTCTGAGGTGATGTGGTTTCTGTCTGGTCTGTCTGCACGCAGCTTCCAAGTAAGAAGCTCTGCTACCCAAGGCTGCCATGCTTAGAGAGGCCACATGGGGGTGCCACATGGAGAAAGAGGCCTGAGAAACTCAGCTGTTCTAGTACCCAGTTAGTTGTTGATTCACCCAGTCCAGGCGCAGGTGTATGAGTGAAGAAGCCTTCAGATGATTCTAGCCTCTGTCTGACCACAGCCTTGTGAGAGACCCTCAGTGAGAAGGATGTCACTGATCTGAGTCCAACCCTAGGACCAGGAGACAAAAACCTAAGATAATTGTTCCTGTCCACACCACTGTGTTTCGGGATCTGCAATAGAGAGCTGCTTCCACTCTTTATTTTATAGCCACAGTCAACAGTGATATGCACAGTGGTCTTGGAAGGCAAAAGGGAAGAGGCGCTGTGAGAAACATGAAGTGCTGCTGACGTGGAAGGTGCTCTTAGCACCTCTCCTATCATCACTTCCTTGAGTTAAGACCTGTGAAGGGTCAAATAATAAGCATTTTAGACTTTCTGGGACATACAGTTGGTTGTAAATCCTTGTCTCTGCTTTTGTAACATGAAAGCAGCCATAGACAACATGTAAACAAGCGGGTATGTCAATAAAATTTTATTTATAAAACCAGGCAGCCTGATTTGGCCCATGGGCAACAGTTTACTGAGCCCTGACCTAATGATCCAGGCTCAGTGGAAATCACAGACTCAGCTGTAGGTTGCTGTTCTTCCTTGAAACCATGGCCTCAAGAAGGGCTCCTGCTGGGGAGAAGAAATAAAAGCAGTTGAGAGGCTGTTTGGATCGCAAATAAAAGGAGCCCCCTTTTCAGATGCAGATGACAGAGTGTGTCCACTTGTGGTGATCCTTGAGCTGACGGAGGCTAAGTTTATATCTCAGCAATTCCTTGGGAATAACCCCATTGCCCACTTGCTGTCTAGATTCCAGTTCCTCCTCCATTTGCATCTCCTCACTGGGTCCCACACAGCATCCTTTCTGCTTTTCCCACTTCTTGCAGTTTTCCTCTCCCTTCCTAAGTCTTCTCCTCTTTTCTTAATCCCTACCTCAGAAGGGACACCACCACTTCCTTTGGGGTGCCCAGGAAGCACCAGAGACTCTGTAGATTGTTTGTTGTTTATTTTCTTCTACCATCTAAGTACCTAAGGGTCCTGCCCTTGACATGCTCTGTCAAAGTTTAAAGATACATTGTTCCCCAGAGGAACTTTCTATTGCAAGCATTATTACCTGGAGGAGTTACTTAACTACAGATTTGGTTACATTTCAGGTCAAATCAAATCATTTTTAATAGACTTTCAAAGTTCCTGCAGTTCTATCTCTAATGAGGGCCAGCTCACCATCTTATTTTTCCCATCAGAGATATTCAGTTTTCTTTACCACATACAATAAGAGATTATGGCCATCATGTTTTTGTAGAATGAGAATGAAATCTCTGCTTTCTAATTTTATTCCTTCCCTTATATTATTGTTTTTGTTATTGGTTGCTACTGACTTATGCAACATAATTCTTCCCTGGGTACTCATCAGCGGGTATGGTTTTTGATTTGGCACAGTTCAAACCTCGGGTTTTGAGAGTTTTTAAAGTAACCAAGTTGCACACATGGTCAATAAATCAGTCATTGTGGCCACTTTACTGCTTGTAAGGTGATTACTCTACTTTGCTCATAGTGACTTTTCAATTTGATTAAAATTCAGTTTCATCAAATCGTGGTTGAGTCCTCCAAATATATAAATATATAAAGCAATGGGAGAACTCTGCACTGAAACATTTTTATAACCACTTTCAACTTTTTAACCACCCATTCCAGCACTTTTGTGGTCCTCATCCTATAATTCAAATTTCCGTACTCTTTGCTAAAGTGATTTTTATTTAGTGCATATTCCAACCTCTCTTCTCTGTAAAAGTGTATTATTTTTTCTGCCAACTGAGTGAGCTTTGGTCTTGCTGCAAAGCATTTTCTGCGTCTCAAATGGGCTCCTGTGTGGTTTGAGATCAGGCTCTGATGGTGGTAGAATGGAGAAGATGCACTGATTCATTTATGATTATTTTCCAGGCAATAGGAACCTGAAGAGCAGGAATGGAATTGTTATCATAGACAAGAAAGTACGTCACATTCAACTTTGCTACTGCCTTGGCAACAGGAGCCCTTTTCACTGTATTTTAAGAGAAATTAAAAATAAGCCTCTGCACCTAGAGTTTGGTGCCACTAGCTTTATGTGGCTCTTGCTTGGCTCGTGGCAGGTTGTCCTGCCTCCCTTGATCCTCCACAGGGTGGTGCCCCCTGGTGCAGAGAGCTGCTATCTACAGATTGCTTTGGTTCCTACCAGTGAATTAAAGTCCCGCCAGCATTTCATTCTGTTACTGTATGTGTTGGAATGTCCGTGATGATAACCACACAGGCTGCCTGTCGCATAGCGGTTCACTTTGTCTCCCAGGGAAATCAATTATCAGTTTGCTTTGAATTATTTGCTCCTCCAGCCCTCTCCTTTTCATGCCTTCCTTTTTCAGAAGCTGAGATTTTTCAGAAATGCGTAGTTGATCTTCACTTATGGGCTCTGTATTTGAAAATTAGTTGTTTTGCTCAAACTCATTTTGTAACCCCTTATGTTAGCATTATGGTTTACATTTGGATGTCCCCAAGCCTTGTGCATGAAGAGATGGAACTTTGGGGAAGTGAATGCATTATGAGGGTGCTATATTCATCTACAAATTAATCCACGGAAGAGTTTATAGCTGTTTGGTTGGAAGAGGTGGGTAATTGGGAACATAACCTGGAAGGGTGTATTTCCATTCCTGGCTTCTCACTTGCTGTGTGCTTCCAGTCCTCCATGATGTGAGCAGCTTTTCCTCTGCCGTGTCCCTCTGCCGTGCCCCTCTGCCGTGCCCCTCTGCCGTGCCCCTCTGCCATATTGTCCTGCCTTGTAACAAGCTGACTATGGACTGAAACATGAGCTAAAGTAAAGTTCTCCTCCCTTAAATTACACACGCTGGGTATTTTGTCCCAGCAACGAGGAAAGTGATTAAGATGTGTTAGTCAGCTTTCTATCACAGTAATGAAACACCTCATGCAATAAATTTACAAAGAAAAAGGCTTTATTTTGGCTCACAGTCTTGAAGGTTCAGTCCGTGATCACTTGGCCCCTTTGCTCTGAGCCTGTGGTAAGGCAGCTTGTCATGGCAGGAACACATGGGGGGACAAAGCCATTCCCTTCATGGTGGGGACACAAAAGAAGAAGAGGGTGGAGCTCCACAATCACCTCTAAGGGCATGCCCCCAATAACATAAGGACCTCCCATTAGGCTTCACTTCCCAACAATGCCACCATAGGTCTTTAGGAGACATTCCAGATCCAGATTCTAGCTCCAGAATCAGTATTCACAGTGCTTTCAAGGCCATTCCCAAACATGCTTGTGCAGTGTGACAAAAAGTTTGAGTTGCCAGAAGCACCTGCTAGCAACTGAGGTTGCAGAAGGTGACATGCTGCCTTTGTTTCCACCATCAGTACTGTGAACAAGTGTCTCTTTTTTGGTTTATTTGGTGCCACACTTTTTTTTCATTTTTGTGCTTTTGTGTTGGTAATTTTGCATTTAAAGTGGCCCTGAATATCCAGGGATTTAGCTCAGTGGTTCCGCTGCCTGCCTCACAAGCACAAGTACCCAAGTTCGATCCCTGGCACCAAAAAGAAAGAAAGAAAGAAAGAAAGAAAGAAAGAAAGAAAGAAAGAAAGAAAGAAAAGAGGGCCCTGAAATACGGTGCTGGCTAGTGTTCCAAAGTGTGAGAAGAATTCTTTTGTTCACTATGCTTCTAAAATATGTACATCAACCTAACATGTTCTGTTGCTGTTTACTAAATTCTTCTAATAAAATTTGTTTTGTCATTTTGTATTGTTACAGGATCTCGCAGTATAGTCCAGGCTGGCAGCAAACTCTAGATACTCTCCCTCCAGTCTCCTAAATGCTGGTATTATAATATGCACCACCACACTCAGCCTCCTAACTAATCTTACAATAACCACTAGAGGGCATTGGATTCAGACCAGTTAGCCTCACATTCTGATTTTATCACATCCTTTCATGTCATGAAAAAGGCCCCAATTTTTCAATATCATAGAAATGACTATTGAATTTACATCTGCATCCTGATCTCTCACCTAAACACTAAACATTCAATTGTTTAGTTGACTTCTTTTTTCTAGGCCATTTAATAGCTATATCAAATTTACCTAGGCTGTTTACTTTTACATGTATCCCACTTGGCCTATGATGTGCCTTGTGGAGAAAATACAAGTGTGAGAGAAACTTTGTTTATGGATGAGTCATAGTGTCATTGACTAGGAGTTCAATGTTAACAAACCAGCAGTATATGCTAAATAATGTGTCTTTGAAAAGAAGCACGCATAAAACAAGGTTATGTATTAATCAGCTGACAAAATTGTTGTGACCAAAAGTTCACATGAATTCAAACCTAAGTACTTTTAGGATCAGTGGTTCAGTATTTTCTTTCTTCTTTTTTGTGGTGTAGGTATTGAACCCAGTGCCTTGTGCATGCTAGGCAGACACTATCACTGAATCACATCCTGAACACTTTGTGTTTTTTTTCCTCATTGAGTTTATTGGTACATTTTAGGTATACAGTACAGTTACATTCATCATTGGGATCTTCTACCTTTACATGACAGGTCTTGGTTCTCCCTTTCCCCATTCCCTTGCCCTCCTTTCACCTACTCCACCCTTCCCTATTTACAAACTTTGTTTCCATATTTTCATTTTCTCATATTTTTTCTTTTCCCTTATTACCTTTACCCTCCCCTTCCCACTTTCCCTACACCTTTAGCCCTTTTCTTCCTATTTCACTTTGTCAGTTATCTCATTAGGATCTTACGTACTATTGTAGTTTATTCACAGCAGAGAAACGATTCGGTATTTACACGTGTGTGACTTATTTATTTCACTTAAGCGTATATCCTCAATATGTATCCATTTTCCTATGAATGAATCTAATTTCTTATTCTTATGGCTGAGTAGTATTGCATTTTATAGAAAAACCACATCTTCATCCAGTCTCCAACTGATGGGCAAATGGGCTGTTTCCAAGTTTTAGCTATTACAAACTGTGCCGCTATAAACATAGGTGCGCATACATCACTGTGATATGATTCTTTTAGTTCTTTTGGGAATATACCCAGCAGAGGGATGGCTGGGTCAAATGGAACCTCTCGTCCCAGCCCCAACACTGTGTGTGTTTTGAGAAAGAGACTCACTAGGTTGCTCAGGCTGATCTCACACTTGCAATTCTCCTGCTTCAGCCTCCTGAGTAGCTGGGATTATACCAGCATTTTCTGATTCAGTGTTTGGGGTGACTTTATAAACTATAACTATGAGCCACTGGGCATGGTGGCACAGTCCTATAATCCTACCATTGGAGGAGGCTGAGGCAGGAAAATCAGAAGTTCTAACCTAACCTATGTAGTTTAGCAGGTTAGGGAGATCCTGTCTCAAAGACGTGGTGGTGGTGGTGGTGGTGGGGTCTGGGAATGTAGCTCAGTGTTATAGCCTTAGGTTCGATCCCTAGTACTGCAAAATAGAGACCTGACTAATGAATTATGAAAGCTTGCTGTGTATGTGTTACATTATAACAGATATGCCTATGCTGAAATAACTTTCCTTATATGAGAAAACAGAACCTATGAATTATTCCCTACTTCGGTATTAAACGCTGGTTTTCTCCTGCAGGTGTAAGTAGCATGGTCAGTCCGGGAGTGATGAGCATCTCCGGAAACCTGATGGATTTCCTTGACGAGCCATTCCCTGATGTGGGGACCTACGAGGACTTCCACACCATTGACTGGCTGAGGGAAAAGTCACGGGACACTGACAGACACAGAAAGGTGGGTGGTGCCCGAAGACCATGCTGAAGGGGCTGTCTGCAATGGCTGCACCATGAAGCGGAGGCTCCTGTGCCATGCAGTAGTTAATGTTCAGAAGAGAAAGGTGGGAGAGGCAGACACAGGGACAGAGAATCATGATCACAGGTGCTCTGGGCGTGAGGCTCTGTTGTACTGAGGAAATGTAGTATGGAGGCAATGGGGGGCCCTGGAACCAGGTAAATCTAGGGCATATCCTGCTCCTGACACATTCAGGCTAAGCATCTTTGGGGCTGCCATTTCCAGGGCTCTGTTTTCTCTTCCATGAAGATGGAGTTAATGATACTTAATTAGACTGAATGAGATTGTGTGTGTGTGTGTGTGTGTGTGTGTGTGTGTGTGTGTGTGTGTGTGAAGGCACATTTTCACGTGCCTGGCATCTAGTTGGCATAGCGGATGGACCACAATAAAGGTAAGAGTCGCTGCCATGGGATTATTCAGGAGGGATGGCTAAGGAAAGGCTTCTCATTTCAGTTGGGGTTTTAAGGATGACTAAGAGTTTGCTAAGCAGAGAGAGGAGGAAAGAATTGTAAACATCAGGAGTGGCCTTTGCTTTTTTAAGCGACATGAAAGAACATGGTACATGTGGGCAATTCAGAAAGCTCCTAGGGTGTGCAGGTGGACTCATGAAAGGAAGGTACAAGGATGAGTTTGGAAATGTAGGCAGTGGAGCCGTATTGGTAATGACCAAGTAGGCTACAGAGAGAAGTGCATTTTGTGTTGAAGGCCACAGAATTGGATAAAGATGAAGGAAGAGGAAGCTCAAAAGTTAGCTCAGGAAAAGCAAGAAGGGCTGACTGAAGGTAACGAAGTACAGATGGAGAGGAAAGACAGAGTGAAGCACTATTCTTCAGCTCCATTGACAGGCTTTAAAGGAGGGTTGGAGGGCAGGGATGGAGTGGCGTCAAGAAACACCAGGTTGTGGCTAGGCGGCTAGGCGAGTGCAATGCCTTTGCTGCTGAGAGCCAGGAGAAGAGCAGCAGCGGGTAGCAGAGGGAGGCCATTGCATACTGTTTCTCATACTTGGAGTTTGAGCTGCCTGCCTGGCCTGCAGCTGGGGCTGGGGCTGGGGCTCGGTGGGCAGAGAGAACTCAGCAGTTCAAGAATGAGATTAAGGTCACGATGGAGAGCGAGGGGCCCCTGGCACACAAGTGGGTGTTGAAGCTTTAGAAACGGTCAAGGTGGCCTGGGTAGAAGGATCAGGCAGTCAGGACAGTGGGGTGGGGTACGTGGGGGGCTATAGCCAGGCACTCAGAGGAAGCTGTTCAGAGTGGAAGAGGGAACCTGCCAAGTGTGGTCCCCCAGTGAGAGAGTGCTGAGGAGGGGGCTGCTCACAAGGTCTCCCTCCAGGAGAGGCAGAGTAGGAGGGTGCCAAACACGTGGGGGATGCCAGTGACCTGTGGGGGAGCTGCTTCAGAGGAGGATGAGAAATGTTGCAGAGTGCCACCGTCACGTCATTTCATGAAGATTGGCATGAAAGAAGGAACAGAGATTCATAGGGAGCAAGGATTGGTCAAGATGATGCGGTCTCTTGGCTCCTCCTCCTCAGGGACAAGGCAGCCAGGAAAGCCTCCACTCTACAGCAGGGATCAGCAGACTAAGGCTCTCAGGCCAAAGCCAGCTGGCACCTTGTTTGGTAAATAAAGTCACTGGAACTCAGGCATGCCTATTCTTTTACATATTTTAATGGCTTCGTTTGTGCTACTGGGGCAGTGTTGAGTAGATGGAATAGAGACCATTTGACTCACACAGCTCAAAATCTTCACTCTCTGGCTCTTTATGGAAAGTGTTTGCTGAACACCTCTCTAAAGGGTAGTGAGGGGAATGATGATCTCAGCATGAAGTATTCTGTCAACACTGGGAGGAAAAGGGGTGTTCTTACCAGGTGTGCAGATACATCTGTTTGCTGTGGTAAACATGAGCTATGCTAGCTGATTCAAAGTTCTTGTTTGTTAAAATTAACCTTGAAAACAAAAGTACCAAATAAAATTTATTGAATAGGTGTTTGTTGGTTTGTTTATTTGAGACAGTATTTTGCTATGTAGTCCAGGCTGGCCATGAAGTCACTGTGTATCCTAGGCTGGTTTCAAACTCAGGGCAGTCCAGCTTCAGTCTTCTGAATGCTGGGATTATAGGCATGTGCCACCACTTAAATATGCTTTTTTTCTGTTTTTTTTTTTTTTTTTTTTTTTT
>NW_022900951.1:6768426-6778930 GCF_012274545.1 Fukomys damarensis
TTTTTTTGTTTTTTTTTTGAGACAGGGTCTCACTATGTAGTTGAGACTGACCTGGAACTCACTGTGTAGCCCAGGCTGGTCTTGAACTCACAGCCATCCTCCTGCCTCAGCCTCCAGAGTGCTGGGATGACAGGTGTGCGCTACCACGCCCAGTTTAAATATGCTTATTAATGAATAGACCTTAACAATTAAGCTAAAATAGTCACTCATATTCAAAGTGATGATGTGAAATCAATGTCTCCCTTTAAATGGACTTTAAATTATCAAAGTAAATCATACTTAGTATGTTTTTTTAATTAAGTGAAGTTTTGGTATTCTAATTCTTTAAAGAATACGATAATATGGCATCTTTATAGCTCGGTAAACTTGAAAGCCCATTTTATCATTGTGGTGCATTACTGAAAAGGATGATGCAACTGGGAATTTAGTTGCTTAATTACATTCATTTTCTCAATCACTCTGTTTTCCGAGGAAACCATTTCAGGGAAAGAAGCATGAATTGGGAAATGTGTTCAGATCGACTGCTGTGTCTCTTTGTTTCTAGATAACCAGCAAAAGCAAGGAGTCCATCTGGGAGTTCATCAAGAGTCTTCTGGACGCCTGGTCAGGATGGGTAGTGATGCTGCTCATCGGGCTGCTGGCGGGTATGTGGTAGGGTATGCAGTACTCCTGGGCAAAGCTGGGAGGCTAGGATCCCAAACAGCTGCTGTTTGGGAGGATCTTTGGAATATGAAGCATTTATCTTCTACTTGCCATGCAAGGGTTTATTACTTGAAATATCTAAGAGCAAAATACACAGCCATATATTTAGCCTAAAATCTATCATCAAGCCCAAAGCATAGGCTCCTAGTGAGCTATAATTACACAGCTGGTCAGCCCTTCCACATGGTAGGTGCTACGGTTTTTTACCACAGTGGATTTTCCTGAAAATATACCTTTTATATTACCTTATACTTGTTTATGTAGAAGTCAACAAAGTATGGAAAAAATTGATCTCCAATCAGGAAGCACCACATGAAATTTCAGGAGTAGCCCTGGAAACCCACAAAATAGATTGTGAACATCCCGTGGCCCTCAAAATAATGCTAGACACTCACCCACAGAATTTAGGGTGGGCCCAAGGGAAATACCTTCATTTCCTACCTTGTTCTGACTCAGAGCCTCTTTGTCCTTTTATATTCCTGGTGCCATGTTTGTAAACAGTAGATATTTCCAGAGTAAGCACATCAGTATTTGGAGTAAAAGCCTGTCCTTTAAAAAAAATGTACCAGCTCTTTTTAGAGACAGATCCCTGAAACTAATCTAAGGCAGGCAGAACACTAATGGAACAGATAAGATTTTGTGATTGCAGACGATTTTGATTCCTGGGAGAGCTTTCATGTATTCTAGAGATAACTGTGGAAGGGGTTTGGTTACCAGGGAAGAACTCCTCCTGCAGTGTCTACCTCTGCATTCCATAAAGAGCCAAGAGGCTTGCCTGGGGCAGGAGGGCAGAGTCTCTTCCCACTAGTCAGTGGCTGGTTGTGCTCTTCTCCAGTTCTGTTCTTCCTCCTCACTGTCTCCAGTGTAAGACTGCAGCCATCAGGGAGGGAACTGGACTTGGTAGATGCAGTGTTCTGCCATCAATTTCGCATGACTGTTTGTGTGCATCGTTATTCTTCGTTCCTAGGAAGGAGAGATAATGGAGGGGGGAGCGAAGAAACTAATAAGAGATGTTCTGGAGTCTTGCCGGAAAAAACAGCACAGCTTAGATTTATTGACTAATCTAGGGGCCCTATTGGGCTATCTTTAACGCAGCCAGTCTCACTTGCAACCTAATTTCCATCGTTCCTTTCAGGAGGAATCATTTGGGGAATTAAAAAGATTCTCTTGCCCAGGCTTCAATAAAACAGCATTGAATAAAGCCCCATTCCTTCCTTTCCATGATTCGAAAGTGCAGCCAAGGGTGAGAATCACAGTGGAGGCAGATTCCCTGGACACAGCAGATGAATACAACAGGGCAAGAAATGGGAAGACACTGAAAACCAAAGTGGCTTAACAGTTCTTTGGAAGGCAGCTATGCTCACCACTATACCACCAACGCCGCACTTAAATGTTCTTTTGATCTGGACGCACCTTGAAAGGAAATCAGCTCCCCTTCCTTGCTGATCTAGTGGTGGAGAGGATCATGCATCACACTGCCTGGCCAGTCCTTCCCTCAGGGCCCCTTGACCATCTTATTTGTACCCTCTCTGATGGAGCCATCTAGCAGCTTCTGAATAGAATGTTTATCAAGAACTATCACTGGGTGTCACTGTTGCGCCACAGAAGAAAGCTGAGGGCCAACCACAGAACTAGAATTAGCAAGGAAGACTGGATATGAAAAGTGATGAATGAAAGAAAAAGGATGGAATTTTGGGCAATCTTTGAGTCTTGCCACTGAATATCTGTGGGCCCCTCCATCACCTTCTGCAGGCCTTTGTTCAAATATTTTCCATTTGAAGCTTTCTCTGGTCTCTAAAAGCACATTCCTTCCTCTCTGAGCCTGTCCTCCTCACCCACTGTTTGTATTTGTGTATGTAACAGCTTTATTGAACTGTAACTCACATAACACATGACTTACTCATTTAAGTGTACAATGCAGTGGTTTCTAGGGTATTCATAGGAGTTGTGCAACCATCACCGTGATCAATTTTAGAAGAGTTTTATCACCTCTAAAAGAGCCTCTGCACCCTTTAGCTATCAAGTGCCAGCCTCGCCTCCAGCCCAAGACTACCTCACACATCTACTTTCTGTTTCTATAGATTTGGTTAGTCGGAACATTTTATATAAATGTGGTGTTTGTATTGTAGCATGTCAGCACTTCATTCCTTTTTATTGTAAAATATTTTTTATTGTAAACCCTATTTTGTTGATCCTTTCATCTGTCGATGCATAATTGGGTTGGTTCCACTTTTTGGCTACATCGAACAATGCGATCATGAACATTTGTATACAGGTCTTTTGTGGATGAATGTTTTCATTTTTCTTGGACATACAATAACTGTTTAACTTTTTGAGAAGCTTCTAGATTGTTTTCTGAATTGGCTACTTCATTAGAGTGCTGTATTTTCTCTCTAGCACTTATTGCCTTCTAACAGAGCCCCTAATTTATTTACTAAGTTTGGTTAGCATCCCCTCCCTGTACAATGTACAGTTCTATGAAGTCAAGGACTTGGGGCTGCTTTGCTCACTTCTGTGTCCACAGGACATGGACCAGTAACTGGCACACAGTAAATAGGTGTTTATTAAATAGCTCCTGAGCAAATGAATAGATCTGAGTTTTCTGAGTTTTCATTTATTTGCATACTGCCCTCACTCACCGTGGATATATAGTTCTAATCATGTACCTGACATGGATGCGACATGGACAGGGCAGATAGAATCTGTGGCACACCAGGTCTGGCTGCCTGGCCTGATCCCCACTGTGGTACGAAAACTAATCAACAAAGCGTTTCCCCCTACCACTTATAAACTGCTGAAAGTACAAACACGTGTGTGTGCACACACACAAATATACATATTTCTAGCCAATCATGATACCACCATGTATGAGGTATGGTATTGGGGAAAGAACAGGCAGCTACAACCATCATGGGAAGCCCACCTAACTCAGACTTGTGAAATTAGGGAAGACTTCCCAAAAGAGGTGATGGAGATGCCGGACTCTGGAACACGAGTAGGAGATTGCCCAGTGAAGGAGGGCAGTGCTTGCCAGTGTGCACAGGGGACCTAGTATGTTCCAGGAACATAGAGTGGGCATAGCATAGAAAAGGTGGAACTGGAGAGTTAAGAGGGGTCAGCCATCAGGGACAAAGACGTGCTGAGGATTTGGGTGCTCTCCCAAGAACGGGGAAACCATGGCATGGTTTTCTGTAAATAAATGATGCTGGTGGCAAGGATCAGAGTGGCATTTCTGGAATCCTGTCTGACCACAGTACGTAGAAGCCATTATACAGGAGAAAGGTTGGGGCAGGCAGATGAAGAGGAAGCTCTTTCAGCAGCCTAGCCAAAAATGATTCCAAAACGATGGTCAGGATGGCAACAGAGGCTGTGGGAAGGAGGGCAGTGGAGCAACTCAAGAGAGATTTCCAAGGTGGACTTGCAAAGCTGTGGCGATTGTTCAGGGAGCACTTCACTAGGCTTGCAGCTGGCACACATCCTTGGATGGAGGACTCTGCTCAGCTAGTCAGAGCTGAGGTGGGGAAGGAGATGCTGGAGTTGAGCACTGGACGCAGTGAATTGGAGCCGAGATATCCAGTGACCCAAGAGGCACTTAGATTTGTGTCTTATGACAATTCTTGGTCACTGATTTTGTCTCTTTGTGGCTCTATTAAAAAGGCTTGTGAGAGTGAGTCTAGCAGAATGGTCGTGATGAATTAGTGGTGTCTGACATGGGCATGTCAAAAGGTTGTGAAGGTGAATCCAAAAGACTGTCACAGTTGATTGGTTGCGTTTGCAGTGGGCATTGAGGCTGGTAGCTGGGCTGTGTAGTTATTCATATCCTTCTTTTTGCTAGTGGTGCACATTTGTAGATAAGTAGCAAACAGAAGGACACAAATAGGGTTGGTGAGGTTGAGAGCACAGTATACAAAGAGAAAATGGTTTAGGGTTAAGCTTTGAGGAACACCTTTTAGGGGGTGGACAGTGGAGTAGGAATGATCAGGAGAGACAGAGGAAACCAGGAGAGTTTAATGATGTGGAAGTCAAAGGAAGAGGTGTTTCCAGAAGGAGAGTGACCAGCAGTGTCTAATGCTGATGGGAGGCTTGAAACTGGGGATGGCAAAGTTTTTCTGTAAAAGGCCAGTTGAGTAAATATTTGCACCTTTGTTAGCCATGCAGGTCTTTTCTCAACCATTCAGTGTTGCACTGTAGCATGAAAGTAGCCGTGGTCAGTGCAGAACTGAATGGTAGAGTTGTGCTCCAATAAAAACAGGCAGAGGGCCGGATTTGCCCTATGGAATGTGGCTTGCAGATAATTTCCCAGAAAATGACTTCTGAGCACACAGGCCCTTGCTCTTAGCTACGTGGAGTTCTCTTGATGGAGGGAGGGGAAGTGAGCTTGCGAAGGAAAGAGATAGGATGGCCCCTGGTGGTGGTGGTGGGAGGAGTGGAGAGGGCTTGTATTGTTTTAAATGCTGATGGGAATGAGCAATCACAGAGGGAGGGGTTGAAGATACAGGAGGGAGGGGGAATTGTAAGAACAAAGGACCTGAGCAGAGGAGGAGATCCAGGCTGAAGAAGGGAAGGGTCCTTGTGACAGCTACCAACTGCAGAGGGGAAAGAATGCTAAGGTGAATGTGTTGGTGATGATGCAGGATGACTACTGATTACAGATTATAGAAAAATTGAGCCTGAAAACATGCCCTGCCTTCGTAACAGGCTACAACAGCTGGTTCTCGAAGACACACGGAGTTTCCTGTGGCCCACTCAACTATGCTTTCTCTTTTTTCCCACTTCTTCTAGCCTTTAAATTTTTGTTTTTGTTTTTACAGATGCCCAAAGCCTTTATGTATAATTTTAAAAGTTCAGAATGTTCTAATGAAGAAGGTTTCCTCAAGTACAGTACCCATTTGGTGGCAAAGCTTTGCTCATTTAGAACCTGAGGCTGTGAGTGTTCCTGTGCCTCCATTTAGTCCACGTCATCATGTTTTCTTGAGAAACATCACTATGTGTGACCTCAGGGTCCTGCTTCAGCAGCCAGAAGGGGTTCTGTCCTTCACGGTACATTTTCCTATTTCAAACACCTGGAAAGGGAGGAATGACCAAAGGCCCTCAGCTCCAGTGGCTTGAGAGAAGAGGGTAATGCTTATATTTCCCTTATCTGATTTAAGCCACTGAACTCTTCTTGCTCCCATCGAGCTGGACACTGCCATGCCCACACTGTAAATATCCACGTGACTTGCGAGTGAATAAAAGAAGCTTCCCATGTTGGCTGCAGCCCCCTGGCATGCTCGCAAGTCCTGGTAGCTGCTGGGTGCCTGTGGCGCCTTGTGCTGGGGATTTTTTATCTGCAAACTGCATTCATCTGAGGGCTTCGATTTTTCTTTTAGGCACCTTGGCTGGTGTCATCGATCTTGCTGTTGACTGGATGACCGATCTGAAGGAGGGTGTCTGCCTGTCTGCCTTCTGGTACAGCCATGAGCAGTGCTGCTGGACGTCCAATGAAACCACTTTTGAGGACAGGGACAAGTGTCCTTTGTGGCAGAAGTGGTCGGAACTGCTGGTGAATCAGTCAGAGGTGGGCATCTGCATAGGGTCTTGGCTGGGGTTCTCTGCTGGTTTGCAGTCCTGGAGCACCTGTGGTGCCACCTCTATGAGTACTCCCTGGCTTAACACTAGTGTGTCTTGTTTGCTCCAGCTCTGATGCTGCTACTCATACTTCAGGTGGAAAGGCTCCCCTGCTGTTGCATGTGTACCACATGCACATGGTATTGTCATAAGCCTTGTGTTTGGCGATTTCTTACTAAAGGTGGTTTCTTGATCATGCTGAGGAACCAGAGTTGCTTTTATACCTTCTAATTAAGGAGAAATATGTTATTTATATGATCCTTCCATTAATGTGTACAAGTCAGTGGTTGTACAATCTAAGTTTAGAACACTTTCATCCCCTCCCCTTGAAAACAACCACACCCATTAGCGGTCACTCCCTTGTCCTCCCAACATGCCAGCCCCAGGCAACCATGTATCTACCTTGTCTCTATAGATTTGCTGCTTCTGGATATTTTGCATAAATGGAATCATGTAATGTGGACTTTGTTTCCTTTAGCGTATTTTCCAGTTCCTTCATGTTGTACGTAGCATGAATCAGTATTTCCTTCCTTTTCATGGCTGGATAAACTTCCATTCTATGGATAGGCCACATTTTATTTATCTGCCCATCAGCTGATGAACATGAGTTGCTTCCACTTTTTGACTGTTTCGAATGATGTTGCTATGGACATTTGTGTACAAGCTATTTTTCTGGGCATATATTTTGTTTCTCTTGGGTGTAAATGGAACTGTGGGGTCAAATGGGAACTCTGAGTTTAACCTTTTGAGGAGATGCCGAAATGTTTTCCAGAGCAGATGCACCATTTTACGTTCCCACTAGCCGTGTGTATGAAGGTTCTAATTTGTTCTCCTTCTCGTCAACCCTCATTAGTATCTGTTTTTTATTAAAACAGTGCTAGCGAGTATGAAGTGACATCTCACTGGTTGCAGTCACCATCTCCCCATTGCATTTTCTGATCACATTAGAGAAGATGTTCCTAGGACTCCTATGAAGACAATGTCTCCTATACAGAGAATACAGTGGTGACCTATAGATCTAGTGCATCCTTCATGGCAATTAAAGCTTCAAATCTTTATAGAAATCTTGGCTCGGGAAAGGGTTAACTTCTATCTGAATTTAGTGGTTACCCAGTGGTTAGTGTCATGGATGGATCAGAAAGCCAGGCAAGGAAAGCTAGGTGACTAAGCTTCAGATTAAGGGTAATGGGAAGACTGTTCTCGCTAGAACTGTGCTTGGAAGATCTATGTAATCTATTTATATATCTCTTTTCTCCCCCACATTTTTTTCTGACTGATGTACCACAGCTGAAGACATTTGGAATGCATCTCACTATTTTGCTAAACCTCAGTGGAATTAAAAATGTGTTCCTTCACATCAGAGAAGTAGATCAGGATCTTGAAATCTCACAGTGCTGTCCATTACTTCCAAAAAGAAATTCTCTACTTGGGCTGATGGGAATGGGCAAGCTGAATTGGCTGGATGCCATATTTTATTTCTTCTCTCCTACTTGCAATATGTGTTTTTTTTGCGGGGGGGATATGGTCATTTATCTTTTCAACTGGTTTTGAGATTTATACTTCTATTCAAAGCATTAGTGTTTCCAAGAGTGAGAAGTTATGTTTAGTCTCCAAAAAAAGTACATATCGAACTGGGTAGAAGGTATTCCTCAGCCCAATTTTTCTCCATGTAGGGTGTAAATATGTATGTGTTTGCAGCACTATCTCCAGGAATGTGTTTTTACATTTAATAAGCACACATGTGGCTCGGCCATGGCCTGGCTTGTAGGTGATCTTCCCTCCCCTCCTTGACTAATCCAGATGGCCGTAAGAAGCTGAGGCCTAGAGAAATGAGGTCTTCACTCAGCAGATCAGGTCCTTGACCTGGAAGACCCTAGACTGTGTGTTTGGTTCAGGAAACACATTCTCCACAGATCAGACCATTTGGAGTAAATGACTCAGTGAATTATCCAGAAGGAGACAATGAAGCATTCCCCTTACTAGTGCCTCTCAGATGTCTGTGTGTGTCCGAATCTCCTGGAGGGCCTGCTGAAACACTGAGCTGTGTCTCAGCCTGCAGTGTCTGATTCAGCAGGTCTGGGGTGGGGCTGATGGTATCTGTGTCTAACAGGTGATGCTGATGCTGCTGAACCACAGACCACACTTGAGGAGCCAGACACTTGAGGAGCCAGGCTCTAAAGCACAGTTCCAATGCTGCTTTGTTGGTGGTGAGGTTGCTTGCTGTGGTGCGGGTGTGGCCGTAATGCAAGCCAAGGATGACCAACCCCCCACCCACCGCAGACAACACAAACCAAATCTTCCAGAGTCTTGGGGGCAGAGTTTTCTGCGTCACACCTTTCATTAACTCTAGTGCAAGTGGTGATTATACATCCCACCCCCGCCCCGCCCTGCATCATCCAGGGTTTTCATTACTGCTCAGATTCACCTGGTAGAAGGTCTGTGTAAACAGCTGCTGGTGGAAGACCCAGTGCTGTGCTGTTTGTGTGTAGTGACTGTATCAATAGCAACAGCTGATAAAATCCACACTGGTCTCTTTGTTTATGCAGGGCAGGGACAAACCTGCTCAATCCCATCAAAGCTTTGCTTTTCTGGTGGAGGGGTGGGATTGGTTATGTTGTTTGGGTCTGCAGTGGCTCATATTTTCTTCCTTGTTTTGTGTTTCTTGTTTAGGGTGCCAGCGCTTACATTCTGAATTACTTAATGTACATCCTGTGGGCATTGCTGTTTGCCTTTTTGGCCGTCTCACTGGTGCGCGTATTTGCACCATATGCCTGTGGCTCTGGTATACCAGAGGTGAGTTGTGGTTGAATTTCTTCTGTACCAATAATACAAATAGTAAATACTTCCATAGTATTGTTGTGCCAAGCCCAGTTCCAAGCATTTGGTATCTGTTAATTAATTTGATCTTCACAGTGAGGTTTTGAGGTGAGCTGCTATTAGTCTTCATTTAATAGTTGAGGAAACTAAAGCACAGACAGGTTAAGGAACTTGCCCAAGGTCACCAAGCTGGTAAGCTTCAAGTTGAACCCAGAAGTCTGACTGCGGGATTAGTATGCTGTATTCAAGATTTTTGCCCTGTTGCGTCTCAGATGATTAAACCGCTGTCTTTGGAAACCAGGCTTAACTCTTAAAGCCTGTGGAATAAGAATTCATTAACCACCCACATAAATGTGGCACTGCAATAACTCATAAGTGCATCTATGATGTAATGTGAACAAAGTCAACAGTGGAGGATTGTTGCTGAGAAAGTTTACTGGTGACCAGACTCCTTTGCCACATTTTGTAGGTAATAGTGATCTTTAACAGATTAATTCCACTTCTGGTACATGCACTAAAAATGGACCCCTGTGGATTTAGAGTTCTTGTAAATAAGTTTCAGCACTTTCATGTAACCAGCGTCTGAGGGAAGTGACCTCATCAACCTAGAGGGATGCCTGAGACTGAATTTCAACCTGGGAGAACCTATGGGCACAATAATGATAACTTTTTTTTTTTTTTTTTGGTATCGGGGGATTGAACTCGGGTCCTTGTGCTTGCAAGGCAGGCAGCGGAACCACTGAGCTAAATCCCCAGCCCAGCACAATAATGATAATCGAGCTGATTCTCGAAAAGGCCCAGACAACACAAATTTTAGCTGGAAGTCAGGATAAAAGTGTTTGTATTTTCACTCCACTCAATGCAGTTCAGTTCTCCTTTGGGTCAGGGCTGCGTCAGCACTCATAGGCAGTGGAGAGAGTGAGTGTGAGGATGGAGTTACGGGCCGATTATGGCAATAGATTGACACCCTTTTTGGTGCTTTCTGGCAATGACCCTGGTCCAGGCAGTGCACAAAGAGGGATGGAATAATTAGAAGATGGACACAGGAAATATTCTACTTGGTCTTATTTCAGGAAAGTTATTATATCATGCTGAATTTTTGATGGTTTATGTTAACATACTGTTTCAGGAACCCCTAGAACAAGCTATATCACCGTCCTGTTTCCTAAGTACAGACAGTCCTGCTAGGATGGGCCATGTGCACTCTAAAATATCACCATGCTCTGCAAAATGGCACAGTAAGACTCACATGGCTAGTGGGCAAAATGGACTAGGGAATACAATGCTCAAAAACTTCCTCAGTGAAAGGGCCGGGGATTTAGCTCAGTGGTGCTGCTGCTTGCCTCGCAAGTGCAAGGTCCCAAGTTTGATCCCCAGT
>NW_022900951.1:6779018-6787611 GCF_012274545.1 Fukomys damarensis
AAAAAAAAAAAAAAAAAAAAGTATTTAAGAGAGAAATGAATCATATTTAAAAAAAAAAAACCTTCCTCAGTGAAGCTGAGCATGGTGTTGCACTCCTGTAATCCCAGTACTTTGGGAGGCTAAAGCAGGAGGATTGCCACCAGTTCCAGGCTAGCCTGAGCGACATAGTGCGTTCAAGGGCAGCCTGAACTGCATAGCAAGATCTTGTCTCAAAAACCAAAAACCAACCAAACAAAAACCCCCCAGAGAGCTGGGGACTTAGTTCAGTGGTGCCACCACCTACCTTGTAAGTGCAGGGTCCCGAGTTCGATCTCCAGTACCAAAAAACAAAAAACAACCAGAACTTCCTTGGGGATATATACACACTAAACACAGTGGCACAGTTGTACATTTCTTAAATTGCTAAGACACATGTAAATATAATTCTACAATGAATATGTCACTTGAAAAAAACTTGATGTTTGCTCGTGGAAGTGGGTGTCACAGGGCCACAGCTCACTAGTTACTGTGAAGGGTGAGAGGAGGAAGATCATTGGCTGTGGACGGCTGGGATCCCCAGCACATGCATGAGACAATACATGTATGAGATGTGTACATATGTGCAGTTTGTATTCTCCTACATGGCTCAGTTCTACTTGGTGTAGTTTTCTGCACTTACCTTGTATTTCTTCTATAGGAAACTGTATAAACAGACGTAAAATTTACATTATGCTCAAATTCCTCCCTAATATATGAATAGCACTGAGACTTATTTGCATTTTCAAAGCAAATGTTACAGTAGAGCTATTTTATTTGATATCCAAAGCCCAATGCACTCTGGACAATAAAAAGGATAGATCATCATTGGCATCCTAGTTTATGACCTGACTGCCCAACGGTCATAGCCTTTCCAAAATAAGAAGATGGGCAGTAGAAAATGGGTGAAAAATCTAAAGCAGCAACAAAAGGGATGATGGGCAATCCCTTCTTTCCCTTCCAAGAACCAGAGGTGTGTGGCTCAGTTGGTGGTCTTACAGACAGACAGGGAGCTTAAATAGGAGCTCTGTATTTGAGGGGCTGCTTGGACATTTTTTCTCCAGTCTTTACTGGTGACAGCAAAACTCAAAAGAAGTAAAATACTGAGTTGTGCATTTAAGTTTATTATATGACAAAAGTACAAGAAACACACTGACATGGATGAAACTCAAAAAATGTGATGTCACGTGGAGAAAATAGACTGCAGAAGAACATGTAAGGTGTGTTTATGTTTGTATAGAGCACACAAAGGCTCAAACTGACATGTTTTGCTAAAATGATCAAGAAAGGCAAAGAGGTGATTGGAAGTGATGAAGGGGAAGGAGAAGTTTCCACTATGCCGGCAAAGAGGGCTTTCAAAGTTATCTGCTCTTCTATTTCTTGAACCTGGTAGTGGGTACATGGGTGCTTGTGTTTATCATCAATCTTTTAACCATATAAATATGTAATAGATTCTTTTCTCCATAAAAGTATTCACTGTAACTTTTTAAAAAGCCAGGAACCAATGGAGGTTTCATAATTAAATTTGGTTGTTATGACTCAGCAGTAGCCAAGTTTTCCCCATTATTATAGCGGAGTAGGAAACCCTCAACTAAGGCTGCAGTTCTCAGCCACCGAGTACTCTATCACTAAGCCACACCCCCAGACCGAGGTACATTTTTAACGTTGCTCATCCACCCAGGCATTTCCTTCCAAAACACCTTGATTACTTAGAATGAAAATTCCTTTGGGAGCATTTTACAAGTGTAAATGTAGATTTTTTTCTGTGTAAGAAATGACCATGTAATTTCCATAAAGCACATTCCAAAGTGAACCCTAGGGGTTTTGGGGACTTTGGAATTCAGAGAGGACTCGGTAAGGGTGTTCCTCTACTTCTGTGGCTTCATCAATAGAAATTACCATCACTAATACAAGAAGTCATGGTGTCTCAGGTGATGTTTCTGTTCCTTGCAAGACATGAGCCCTTGGACAAATATTTATCAAACAAAAGGGGTTCTGGTTTTAAGAGATATACCACTGAGCCACAGATCTGCTGTAATACATCTTGTTAAAGCTCTGCTTGCTTCAGTCGCTGCGAATTTAAATGAGAGCAAACGATTGGATTTTGTCATCTACTAGGAATGAATTTGCCTTCTTCAGTTCCTAATTTGATCATGACAATTTTATAAAATCATTTTAGAGAATTACAAAATCCCTATTACATTGTTCAATTCACCACATGTCATGGCTGGCAAAGGTTCAGGTAATTTAAATGCTTGTAATTTTCTAAATGGTATTACACTTTTAAACTGTACCCTGGGGTCCAAATCCATATTAACTAACTGACAAAAAATTATAGATAATTTTATTCAAGGCAACACAAAAGGGAAGGATTGTGGCAAGGATAATAAAACATCCTTTAAATAAAGGGATCTGAGATCCCCAGAGCATAAGCTCAATTAGGCCAACTACCACTAGTTAAAGACTAGTTTAGGTACTGCTAGTTTGTCTGCTGTGAGTTAAAGGCTAGCTTAAGAATTTTTTTTTCTGGTTTTGGTGATTGAACTCAGGACCTTGTGCTTTCGAGGCAGGCATACTGGCACTGAGCTAAATCCCCAGCCCTTAGTTTAAGAAATACTATCTACCTGTAGCTAGGAGACCTCATATATATTCTATAGGAAGGAGCTCAGGAGTTTGTTGGGGAAACACACAAACACGCTTGTGTGCTTTCTAATTCTCTTCCTTTCCTTCAGCTTCTCCCACTCATTCTCCTTGTATTAAGAAACAGATCTCTGTGAATAATTCTTGAGATGAAAATGGTCATGTCTACAGGCTTTTAGTATTTGAGGATTAGTTTGCTTCAAGGCTGTCCTTTAAATATTGAGATATTGGGAATATCTGTACTGGTCTTTTCAGGAGTGGAGCATTTTAAAATCACCTGGGGTTGCTGTGAAAGTCCCTGCCCCTTAGATGCACCTCAGACCAATTACATCACATCTGTGTGCAGAGAGCCAGTTTTCCCTCAATACTTTTGAATTCACCAGGTGATTCTCATGAGCACCAAGGTTGAGAAAGATTGTAATAGCTATTTGAGAAAGTGCTTACTTGGCAGAGCAGGGCCCACAAGGAAGCATTTGGAAGTTATGTAAATGACACTGATAAGAGATAGCATTGTCCTGTTATGTATTACACAATGGGAAAACAGAAATTGACTAGGAATTCCATTGTCTGACTCAGTATCTAATTAATCTATGATTAGGAGCTTGTAAGTAGCTGCCTCAGCAGTAAAGATTCATTGCATTTTAGCCTATTTGGGAAGAGGCTGGAGGTAGAAAAGTTGTTTAGCCATTGGTGATGCTTCTGTATCCAAAAGATGTCATTTAGGACAGTGGACTTCAGTATACAAAGTTAGTTGCTGAGGCTGATATCCAGTTCAGTTCTAAATGCATTAAACAAGGACTCAAGAAAAGCTATAGGAAGAAAGTCGCTACTTGACACTTACAAAATGAAGCAAGTCTGAAAATGGAGTGAGACAGTTCTCCCTGCAAAGTCCTTTCTAATAAGAGGGTAGGAATCTATGGAAGAGATGGGGTCCTCATTCTTTCAAGCATTTTTACATCTCCTAAAGGCCTGTTACCAGAATATTGAGCATGTTCATTTTCTAACATTGTATCAAGAATACTTTAAAATAGGTAGGAAAGCTGAGAGATTTGAACAATAAAAATTGCAAACTGTCCTGAGCAGTGTGAGCAAATCTCTTGTCATCCTGGTCTGTTCTGTCTGGAACATGAATCATCCCTCTATCCAGCGTATCCACAAAGTATGTGCTACCCACTCACTGAACACTTAACAGCTATCTTGGTTATCACATGGACTGTCACAGCATTGCACTGCTTGTGTTCAAGTCGTTCTTATTTTACTCAATAATGGCTTCCCAAAGCATAAGAGTAATGATGCCAGCAATTGGCCTGTGCCAACAAGAAGCTGTAAAGTGCTTCCTTTAAGTGAAAAGGTGAAAGTTGTCAATTTGTGGAAAGAAAAACCATTGTATGCTGAGGTTGCTACGGTCTGTGGTAAGAATGAATCTTCTCTTCATGAAATTGTGAAAAAGGAAAAAGTGTTTCATGTTTGTTTTGCTGCCACACCACAAACTGCAAATATTGTGGCTACAATGTATGATAATTGCTTAGTTGCAATAGAAAAAGCATTAAATTTATGGGTGGGAGACATGAACAGAAAATGGGTTCTGATGGTTATAATTGTTCTACTTTATTATTAATTATTGTTGACTTCTTACTGTGCCTATTTCATAAATTAAACTTTATCATAAGTATGTATGCATAGGAGAGAGCAAAATATATATTAGGTTTAATACTCAATTTTCAGGCATCAGCTACAGTGTTGGAATGTATCTGTTGTTATTCTATAAAATTATAGACAAGTCAAAAACTAAGATAGTCTCTTTTCTTTATGACTTAGTGATTCTAGCTCAGAGGCACTGCAACTCTTTTCCTAAGCATGGATTGAAGAAATTCATTTCCCTCCGTCTCCATCTTCTTTCAGATAAAGACCATTTTGAGCGGCTTTATCATCAGAGGCTACTTGGGGAAGTGGACACTGCTAATCAAGACAGTCACCCTGGTGCTGGTCGTGTCCTCTGGCCTGAGCCTTGGGAAAGAGGGGCCTCTGGTGCATGTGGCTTGTTGCTGTGGCAACTTCTTCAGCAGCCTTTTCTCCAAGTATAGCAAGAATGAGGGCAAAAGGCGTGAGGTGAGCTGCAGCTTCTGCATGCAGGGGAGGCTTCTCAGAGCCCTGCCTCTGTTGCCTGCCTGGTTTGCTTCCAGGGAAGGCCCTGGAACCTACTTAGAACCATTTGCCTTGTAGGTGCTTTCAGCTGCAGCTGCTGCTGGGGTCTCTGTGGCCTTTGGTGCTCCCATCGGGGGTGTGCTCTTCAGTCTGGAGGAGGTGAGAAAGGCAGTAAGAGACATGTGGATGGTTGGTATAGCAGGGAGCCTTTATTCCCTACCCTCTGAAGATTAGATTCATAGAAGTACTGAAAAAGCTTTCTGCAGTTAATGAAGGATCACAGTTTCTACTATTAAATATATTTTCAAATACTTTCTTAACGTCAATATAATTTTGTGGGAAGATTTATAGTATCCTCTCTCTTCCTCGTAACCAACATAAATTCCACCTTGGTTTGGAACCTGAATGGATCATCCCAGAGGTTGGCATATGTTTTCTGCAAAGGCTTTTGTGCACCACATAATTTCTGCTGCAGCCAACCAACCATGCCATTGTTAACAGAAAAGCAACCAGATGATCTATCCATGAATAGGCATGGCTGTGTGCCCCACAACCTTTCCTTATGGATGCCGAAAGCTGGATTTTATACAGCTCTCACATGTAATGAAAATGGTTCTCCTTTTGAATGAATATTTCATATCACAAGTTGTTTCTTTTCTATTTTATATTCAAAAACCATTCTTAATTCATGTGCTGTGCAAATAGTATATTCTCTGGGCCAGAGTTGACTTGTGGGCCACAGTTTTCCAACCCTTGATCTGTTCTGTTTTCTATAGAACCAAATCCAAAGTTTATTTTCTTTTAGGAGGGTCTTTGTGCCATATACAATATTACAAATACATATTTTTATTTAACGCTCTCTTTTGGGGGGGTAATGGGGATGGAAGAACATGTTAATCTCATGCTCTACCACTGAGCAACACTCGCAGCCCTTTATTAATCTTAACAATGTAGCACAAGCCCACCTTTATTAGAATCCATGGCACTTTTTGGCATAGTTAGATTCCTTTAAATATCTTTGTTGGTGCATTTTGGACACAATTAAACCTAGGCAAAGTGAGTGTGACCCACCTTTGGTTTCAGCCTGGTCTTTCCTGCCAAGTATCACAGGTGACTGCTGACCCAAGGTGGGAGGGCTCTGAGGTGCTCTTTCCTTGGCCAGCCTCTGGTTTTCTACTTCTTTGTTCCAGGTCAGTTACTACTTTCCCTTGAAGACCTTGTGGAGGTCATTTTTTGCAGCCCTGGTGGCAGCCTTCACACTGCGATCCATCAACCCCTTTGGGAACAGCCGCCTGGTTCTCTTTTATGTGGAGTATCACACTCCCTGGTACATGGCTGAACTCTTCCCCTTCATCCTGCTTGGGGTCTTTGGGGGCTTGTGGGGAACACTCTTCACTCGCTGCAACATCGCCTGGTGCAGGAGACGCAAAACCACCAGGCTGGGGAAGTACCCAGTGTTGGAGGTCATTGTGGTGACGGCCATCACTGCCATCATCGCCTACCCCAACCCCTACACACGCCAGAGCACCAGCGAGCTCATTTCTGAGCTGTTCAATGACTGTGGGGCCCTTGAGTCTTCCCAGCTCTGTGACTATATCAACGACCCCAATATGACCCGGCCTGTGGATGACATTCCAGACCGGCCCGCTGGGATCGGGGTTTACACAGCCATGTGGCAGCTGGCCCTGGCCCTCATCTTCAAAATCGTCATTACCATATTTACCTTTGGCATGAAGGTAAGTGAAGGGGAAGGAAGATGGGGGGGCATGTCTTTCTGAGGACAGTACCTATTCTCTAAAATAAAATTATGATGGGCCAGGGATTTAGCTCTGGTTCCACCACATGCTTCACAAGCATAAGGACTGGAGTTTGATCCCTGGTACAAAAAGAAAATTATGACAGGAGAAGAGGAACTGACCTTTCTTGAATGAGCTATGTCCTTGACATTCTTTTAATCAACAGGAAACAAATCTCTTAATAAACACAAGCCTATGGAGTAGAGATTTTAATCCTATTGTACAATTAAGGAAGCTAAAGCTCAGAGGCGCAGGTGACTTGGTCAGACCCACAGTTTATGGGAGACAGAGCTAGGTATCAAACCCACTTCGAGCCTTCCTTTCCAGACCAGGTGGTAAGCACAGATTTCCCTGCTGGCTGGGTGTGTGCATGTGGTAGAAGAAGCCCGGGCTTAACCCTGTTTGGATCAGTAAACATGCCTTCCATATCCACTGTATGCTGGTACTAAGTTCGAGGGACTCAAGCTTGACATAAACTGCTACCCCTGAAGCACCCACAGCCCCTGCAGAGATGCATGTAAATGCAGTGTTTGGAGACTGCGTGGTGACTACCTCATGCACTGTGCCAGTGCCATGAGAACATAAAGTGGGTGCGTCCCTGGCCTGGGTAAGACTGGGGATCATGCAGGGGGACTTTGCATACACCCTCACACTTGCTTTCTCCTCATCACCCTCTGTCTGTATTGAACCCAGGGCCTGTGCATGCTAGGCAAGCATTCTACAACTTAAGTATACCCCAAGCCTTGCACACTGTCTCTGGATGGCCAAGGTCTTCTCAAACTGTGCAGGATATTCCATGCTTCCATTATCATTACTAAAATCAGAGAAGATTGCTTCTTTTGTTCTTATTAAACATGCTTTGCTGAATCGGTTCAGATATATTTCAAAAGCACTTCCCAAAGAGCTTTCTTTTATGGGCTCTGACTTTGAATTATTACTGCTCTTCATATTTTTTTTAAATTGAGGTAAAATTGATACAACATAAAATGGATCACTTGAAGTTGTACACTTCATCGGCATTAAGGACATTCATGATGTGGTGCAGCCTACATCTGTCTGCTTTTAGAACATCTTCATTCCCCCCAGAGGAGACCCCGTCTGCATTACTAGGCGCCTCTCTTTATGCCCTCTTCCCACCTGATGGCAGCTGCTCACCTGCTGTATGTCTCTACGGATTCACCTGTTGTGGACATTCCATATAAATGGGATGGAATATTTGCTTTTATCATGTGCTTCTTTTACGGCACATGGCATTTTCATGGTACATCCATGTGGTAGCAGTGGTTTATTACTGTTATTGGTTGGATAGTATTCCATTCTATGGCTGTTCCACATTTTTTATCTACTCATCCTTTGATGGATGTTTGGGTTGTTTCTATATTGTTTAGAAAAAAATATTAAAACATATTTTTATATAGACATGAGCACTGATTAATTTTCACAAAACACACATGCTTGTATAACCAATACCCAGGACCAGAAGCAGAACATCATCCCAGAGCCCCCTGTTCCATAAGCATTTCTTTCTTTGTGATATTTTTAATTTTTTTTCTTTTTATTGAGTTTATTGGTACAATCTAGGTATACAATACAATTACATTCATCACTGGGATTCTGTACCTTTACATAATAGGTCTTGATTCTCATTTTTTCCCCTTGTCCCTGCCCTCCCTTCACCCCCTCCTCCCCTCCCCATTTACAAACACTTTATTTCCATTTTTTCATTTTCTCATATTTTTTCCTCTCCCTTATTACCTTTCCCCCACCCTTCCCACTTTCCCTGCACCTTTAGCCCTTTACTTCCTATTTCACATTATTAATTATCTCATTGGGATCCTGTGTACTATTATAGTTTTTCACACCACAGAAACTATTCGGTATTTCAGTTAAAGAAATCTCTGTATGAACATTAAAAATAGGGAATCCTAAAATAAAACTAAAAAGGAAAGTAAAAGAGAAAAGGCAATGATGTAACAATAAAATAATCCTTAATTCTG
>NW_022900951.1:6789165-6789622 GCF_012274545.1 Fukomys damarensis
GAACATTCTAGAGTAATATCATTAGATGTAGCTCTGATAAAGCATGGTCCCTACTATGTATCATAAAGCAGGTACTAGATATTTTACATTCATAGAGGTATGATACAGTACCGTCCTACATCAATAATACTAGATTGAGTTTTGCTTTGAAATTTACTTTGTCTGCAAATAAGATTGCTACCCCTGTTTTTTTCTGGACTCTTGTCACATGGAGAATTGTTTTCTATCTTTTCACTTTCAGTCTATGGGCTTCTTTTTGCACTAGGTGTGTTTCTTGTATACAACATATTGTTGGATTTTGCTTCTTATTCCATTTTGCCAGTCTATTTCTCTTGATTGGTGAGTTGAGGCCATTGACATTGCTGGTTATAACTGATATGTACTGACTTATTATTGACATGTTATTGGCCTTTTGTTGACTCTTTTTACTTTTTCACCTTCTCCTTTTAATTTCTTG